>NC_052054.1:4996584-5364084 GCF_903992535.2 Arvicola amphibius
CAAGACCCTGTCATCTACCTATTACTCATCTCTTTCTCCTCAAACTCCAGAGTCAAAAAGAACCATTTTCTGAATTTAGATGCTGAGTTTTCATCTTTGTTCTAAGGGCGAGACAAATGTGGTAAATTTTTTAATTTAGTCAAGATGACTAAATTAGTGGGACAAGGAAGTCCTTTTAGTTTTTTCTAGGTATGTGTATGTGTATCTGTGTGGGGGTATGTGTACAGGAGGACAGCCATCTGCAGGGGCCAGAAGAGGACATCAGCTGCCCTGGAGCAGGAGTTAGGGTGCTTGTGCAACACTTACACCAGATGCTAGAGACCTAGGTCAGGTCAGCTGGGAAAGGAGACAATGCTCTTAATCTCAAGACATCTCTCCAGACCCAAAAGCAGGTTCCAAATGCCATTCTTACAGCTTTTCTTTACATTTTAAATTATTTCAACATGATAAATAACCTTTCATTCTATCTTTCTATACCAGGCTTTAATGACATTTTCCAATCATCTCTTACTCAGCAGAGGTTAATGTATAGTTATATATTTATATATAATATGTATATAATATATGGTTATGTGTTATATGTGATATGTATGCATGTAATTTATAGTTATATATTATATATAATATGTATGTATATAACATATAACTGTGTAATTGATTAAATATATCATGCATTGTGTATTAAATATGCACAAATGCAGCAAACATGACCTTCACATTTGTCTGAGTCTATTAACGGGAAGAGTCTGCAGGATCCATTAGATACAGGCTTGTGATTTCTCCAATGAAGGTGTCATGACAGAATTGATTTTGTGAAGATTTACTAAAGAGTTGGAAGCTTTTGTCTGGTACTGCCATAGAAGAAGCCAAGATAGGTGGATAATGGAGGAAGAAGGGCACAGGAGAAAGAGGGGTGAGAGGATAAATTGTGAGATAGACAGACAGATAGATAGACAGACAGATAGATACATAGATGATAGATAGATAGATAGAATGATAGATAGATAGATAGATAGAGAGATAGATAGATAGATAGATAGATAGATAGATAGATAGATAGATAGATAGATAGTTTGATGGACAGACAGACAGACAGACAAACAGATATGGGGGAGGAGTGAAGAAGTGAAATGGTAGAGGAAGAGAGAAGAGGTTAAGAGGTTGCAGTCCAAAACAAGCCCTAACAGTTCCTGTGAGGCCATCCCAATGCCACACCCGTCTTCACAACCAGCTGAGGCAGTCACAGCATCAGGCCAACCACAATCAGCAGGAACAGTGACCTTATGAACCACTAAGCTCTGGGTGACTTTCTAAGCCATAGGACAGATGGTTGCTCACACACAGGAACACTGCTTCCTCAGTTAACTTTGTCTCACACATGCGTTCTGTGGCCCTATTCCCTTGCTGCATGGCCCTGCTCTCTTGCTCTGTGGCCCCTTTCCCAGGCGCCATTCCCCAGAAAGTCACAGAAACACTGACTTTGATTCTGCTTTCGAGCCACCTTCTGGATATCTCTCAGGATGAAAGCACGTTTCAGATGGGCTATGTGGCAGCAGGGCCTTCACAGATAGCTGCCCATGCAATCAGTGCTGACATACTAAAACTGCCAGGACCTGTGGGTGGGGATTATATCAACAGGGCCACAGGGAGTTTCTGGAAGCCTGGTGGCTTTCCATAGTTTATTTACTTTGCAGGGGAATTTTTTTCAGTGCCAAATGGTTGGGTATCTTGACAATTCTTTGACCCTCATCATCAAAACAGACTTTCTCTTTTACAAGTGGTCAAAACTTTCTTGTAAAATGAATCAATGAAGAGCTCCATGAAGTGCCTGTCTTTGACTGGGATGGGATGGGATCTATCTTCACCAGATGGGGTGAAGCTAGAATGAGCCTGGGTCTAATTACAACATCTAGGTCTTGCATGCTGTTCCCTAAGGCTTCTTTCTCCTTTGCTTGTCTTCTAATCAAGCATTAAGAAGGCTTTTACTGTCGAGGAACATACCAGTATCTTCCTTTCTTTAGAGATTGTTTCCTTACCAAATTGCAGTGTGATTAATCTGGAGGTTCAATATCAAGAGAGAGACATAAGTAACTATGCAGTGTTAGACAGAGGTCAACCCCGCTCACCCAAAACTTCTGTTTCTGTGGAGCTGAAATGTCATCACAGGGTGGAGGGTGGGCTGCTCTCTTGTTGCAAACTTCCTACATACACAGCAAGACTACTCAAGTAAGTGAGGCAGGGGACTGGCTCCCATCACCTACTTTCATCTTTCCTGTTGTCACATGTCCTGTTCCACTTGATAGCATCTCCTACCACTTCAGTACGATGAGCTGGAAATGTCTGGTGCTGTATGGTACAGCCCAATCCTTTAACTCTTACTCTCTTTTAAAGGTCCCGATCAGATTAAGTATTATAGTTGTCCATTGAGTCTAGAGGAAGAAAACCACCAGGATTACCTATATGCTTCTAAGCAACTCTGGCAGTTCCCTGCTGTTCCATGACAGAGGGCTGGATCTGTCCACTGTCCCTTGGTGGTGAGAGCCTTTTCTGTTTGTTGTTTTTCAGGAGAAAAATCTATGTGAAGACAGAGAGTAAGGAAAGCGTCATGCTACAAATATTAACATTCTTTCCTTTTCTGTCTGTAAACAGGAGCAGCAAGGATCTCAGAGAAATACTTTATAGAAGGCACCCAGCCATCTTTACAGCCTCCTCCCTAAAACTGAAGGATGTTTTCTTCTCTGAGCTCTATGCAGAGATCTATATAAAACTACAGAAACACAATCAGTAGCTGTCAAAATGGCATTTTTCTTTCTAATCTTCAAACACATTATAATGACAGAAATAAATTGAATGCATGTATATAATTGAGTAACTTGTTAAAAAAAACAGATATCTAAAGAAGAAAGTCTAGTAGCTATGCCAGCTCCTCACAAGACTGGAAATGGCCACTCTTGTAAGGAATCATTAACTGGCAAATTGTTAATGATCTCCAAGGACTTCTTACTCACATGATCTATATGTTTCTTGCACACACACATATATCACGTACACACATGTATATCTATGAATAAGATGATAGTTATCCTGATCTTCAAGTTCTGGTTATGTTTTGATTAATAATTCCTTAACTTCACCTCTCTCCTCTGACATCTGAGGTAAGGAATAGTTAAACCCATGATGTTCCTTCTATACTTTACCTGGAAAGTTCCTTAGTCAAATGTCTGATACTTTTAGTAAGAGCCAAGTACTTTTGGCCCAGGTGTGTGTATGTGTATGTGTATGTTGTGTGTTTGTGTGTGTGTGTTTGTGTGTTGTGTTTGTGTGTGTTTGTGTATGTGTGTATGTGTTTGTGTGTATGTGTATGTTGTGTGTTTGTGTGTGTGTTTGTGTGTGTATGTGTTTGCATATGTGTGTGAGCATGTGTGTATGTGTATGTTGTGTGTTTGTGTGTTGTGTTTGTATGTGTGTTTGTGTATGTGTGTATGTGTTTGCATATGTGTGTGTGAGCATGTGTCTGAGTTGAAGATTCTGTGTTGTCAGTGTTGCCCTCACAGGTCAGCACTGTTGGGGAGCTGTCTGCCCACTGCTCCAGCTCTCCCATGTCTTTACCGCACATGGTCACTGTATCATGTACATGGCTGGAACAACTCGCTCTGGCAAAGGCTTCACAGCAGTGGGGAAGGAGGAGGGGAACGAGGAGTGGTCCTTACTCGCTGCCATAGCAAAATATCCCAGGCTAGGCGGCCTACACGAGAATTTATTTCTCCCAGCCTAGTGGTTGGGAGGTTGTCTTTGAAGGTTTTAGTCGCTCCACTGTCTGGTGAAGAAGCTCTTCCAGGCGCGCAGGTAGCTGGCCATCACAACAACCAGTGCATGCAGATTTCTGTTTGTCGACCGTCCGGTTCTGCCACTAGGTAGATGTGGTACCTCTTACTCTGTATCCAACTGCTTCACAATGACTGTGGCCATAAAGGAATCTGGCTTGAGCATTGGTGACAACATCTGGCTGGCTGTCTTCATCAGACTGTGAGGAAGAGGCAGGCCCAGGGTGTGGCCACCTCCTCTCACCTAGGGTATTTTGAGTTGTGTTTCCAGGCAGTCATTGAACTCTCGGTCCCTGAAGTTCCTGATAGTTCTCTGGTGTGGGAGAATTGTCTGTATTCTGTCAATCATGTTTTTTTAAATAAACGCTGATTGGCCAGGCAGGAGATAAAGGTGGGAAAACCAATCAGGAAATAAAAATGATACAAGGAAAACAGGAGAACTCTGGGAAGGAGGAAGTTGATTCCTCCCACTCCTGTCCAGACCACCAAAGCAGCAGAATGTGATCTACAAGCACTAAAAAAGGTACTGGGCCACATAGCTAAAATAGATCAAAAAATGGGTTAATCAAGATGTGAGAGTTAGTCAGTGAAAGGCTACAGCTAATGGGCCAATCAGCTTTATAACTAATATAGATCTCTGTGTTATTTCTTTGGGGCTTACCGGCTGTGGGGTACCGGGTGGGACAGAAACCCAAACAAACAGGCCTGGCCCCTCATGTTACAGTTCTCAGCTAAGGCATTGGTTCTTCCGTGTGGACCTTTCTCAGGCAATTCACAGCATAGCAGGCACCCTATGAGAGCCAGGTGTGAGAAAGTAAGGCAGGACACCCAGGGAAGACACCATAGTGCCCTGGTACCTGACTCACAAAATTCTAAGTGGCCAAAAAGACCTTCTGTGTGCTTTCTGTGTTAGAGGGGATCAGTCAAGGATGTGTTCATTGTGGTGGCTGTTCTCACAGCCATCCCTGGCACCAGTGTCCCCTGCCCCTTCTACTGCGTTTCTAGCTCACGGGTATTACACAACAGTGGTAGACACTGGTAAAACAGGAGAGGAAGACAAAGTATCTCATAACTTCTACAATACATAGTAGATTTACACGATTTGGAGCAGCTACAGGTTGGACACCGGCTGCAAGCCACCGTGTTCAGATGAGCAGCGCAGGGTGATTAATAACTCATGTGTTTACTGTGTCCTTACCTTCCAGCCAGCGTAAACTGTACTCCAGCTGGATGGAGGGGATGTGCTAAACTCTACTTCTTTCACATGGCGGACAGCACAACTGAATAGATTCTGTCATGAAATCATTAGATGGTAGCCCACACCTCGTTTCTTTTCTTCAAAGGAAGAAGCAACAATGGGGAAATTCCTTTCATCATCGAGGGGGAGATTTAACGTAGATGGTTCCTGCAGCATTTTACCAACTGCTCGTATTTATGAAGGAAAGAAAAGAAATATAAATCCACACATATTTCACTTCTGGGGAAATAGATGAGGCCCGGTGTAGGGAAGCTTGTCTTTAATCATGAAATGTGCAGCATTTGGCTGAGGAGAATTAGCCATTTGTCTTACTAAAGTAACTCCTCAAGAGCGCCAAGGGCCTGGAAGCAAAACCCACAGGGCTGTGTGTGCCCTCCAGGGACCTGGGCATGAGCTATACCCAGAGACAAAAGGATGCCAGCAGGCACACCCTGGATCGTATTTCTGCCAGCAATGTGCTAACTTACGCCATTCTCTTTATCCCAAAAAGTCCCCATGAATATATCCATCAGACACACGGCACATTTGTGGCCACAGGATGCTGAACAAGAGACAGGAAGATTTCCCTGTCTGGTGATTTATCTGTAGGCCGTGTCCTAGGCCTTGTGGATGATGGAGTCATTTTTCTAGTTTCAGAGACTCACACAGTCCTTAGACCATTTTCTGCTTTTGTCTCTGGACCTGCTTTGTGTTGGGTTATTATCTAAAGAGGCATGAGAAAGATATAAACATCCACATAGTGAAGAAGGTGAAATAAAATGGTCCCTGGCGGCTTATATCTACCAAACATGTGGCTATTTTGATGAACTCGGTCCACATGTTATAGTGGCAAGCGATCCATCAGTGGGTCAGTCCCGGGTAGATGATGGCATCATAGCTGAACCTCTGGCTGAAGAGGCAGGCATTCATTTCCTCAGCTGTGGGTTACTAATGCCCATTTGCTATTCTAATCCTGAAGGTTGTTTGTAAGGAATGTCCTCACCAGAGAGTGTGGTATTTTCAGATCCATTTGGCCAGATTTATGTTCTGAGCTCATCATGCAGCTGGTGCTGGGAGGGGAAGGTTACCAGCAGTATTAAATCCCGCATTATCTCTGATCTCGTTTCTCATACAGAATTTTACATTTTTACCTTTTTTTCCCACATTTTAGAATGATGGCATTATTAAAATATCACACGAGGTTTCATAAACTTCCTGTGATTTTTTTTTATGTGTTCTCAAACAAGATTTTATTTATTTTTATTTTCGGTGTATGATTTTTTTCTGGATTTATATGCATCACATAAATGCCTGGCACCCCCCAGGAGGGCAGAAGAAGTTGTCTGGTGCCCTGGAACTGGAATTTGAGAGGGTTGTGAACCACCGTGTGAGTTTTGGGAACTGGACCTGAATCCTCTGCAAGGATGACAGGGCACTATCTACTGAGCCATCTCGCTGGGCCCTATCTGGGTTGTCTTTTATTGTCCTCTGACATTTGGGTGAGGCAGCAAGATTCAGGGGTGCAAGGATGGAGTTCTGCAAGAATGAGCTAGTCTGTAGGAAGACCCAGGGAGGGCTCTTAAAGGCAGACTAACAAGCTCAGCCCCAAATGCTACTGCTCTTGACACTGTTTGTATTCCTTGACTGTTTCTTACATACATATAATGAATCTTAATCACTTTTACCCCCAACCCCTCTCTTTCATCCCTTCCCTTGGAAATGCCCCTTTTAAGACAATGTGTGGCTTTTTAAATTTTTTATTGATTTTTATCTACCTAAGAATGGATAAAAGGACAATGTGATGCCTTTATACAATGGAGTACTACACAGCAGAGAACAATAATGACACCTTGAAATTTGCAGACAAATGGATGAATCTACAAAACATCGTATTGAGTGAGGTGATCCAGACCCAGAAAGACAAATATCATATGTATTCATTCACAAGTTGTAGAAGGAAGCGGCGGGGCTGTGTCCCACCACCCGGCCGCCAGCTAGCTTTACACCCGAAATAATTACACGGAAACTGTATTCTTTTAAACACTGCCTGGCCCATTATCTGTAGCCTCTTATTGGTTAATTCTCATATCTTGCTTTAACCCATATTTAGTAATTTATATAGCACCATGAGGGGTGCCTTACCAGGAGAGATCTTAACCTGCGTCCATCTTGGAGAGAAGCATGGAGACTCACTATGGCGACTGCCTGAAGCGTCTCCCCAACTCTACTTCCTTGTTCCCACAATTCTGTTCTGTCTACTCCACCTACCTAATTTTCTGTCTCTTAAAGGGCCAAGGCAGTTTTCTTTATTAATTAACCAATGAAAGAAACATAGACAGATAACTCTCCTCCATCAACAAGTGGCTTTTAGCCATGTGTGACTTTTATGTGTTCTGTTTGTCTAATTAAAGTTAAATTATAGTTGCTCACTGTTTGTCTGTCTAATTGAAGTTAAATTATAGTTGCTCACAGGAGCATGGGTGGAGGTTATTTACTGGAACATGGGTACTGACTAATGGCCACATCATTGAAGAAAGTGAGAACCTGCCCAGAAACTGTTACCTGCCAGAAGACCCTCAGGAGGGTCCATTTGGCACACTTTTTAATATGGGATTACACACTTACTTACAAAACCTACCAGAGCGTTGACAATAGCAGAATTTAAAATTTCTTCAAGCTACTTTCAATCTTCTGAATCCCCTGCATTGTTGCAGAGGGAAAGCTGGTGAGGGCACATGGAGGCCAGGGGGACCTCATTTGGTAGGTGCTCCACAGAGCATGCTCCAGGAGCTAAGCTGAACCGGACAGGTCTGGACCAAAGCAAAAGCAGTGATGGTTTTTCTGGATAAATTCCAGTCGACCAGGAGGTGTTGCCTGTGGCGTTGTTCACAAGTGTGTTCCTAGACAGACTGGACTCGGGGACAGCTAGAAAGCTCTTATGATAAAGATGCATACGTTGTCCAGGTGTTGGGAGCTTTTCGCAGTAAAGTCCGTTCCTCCCAGGGAGCACGACCTGACTCTCCTAAAGGGCAGAAGCACTTAGAACCCCATGCTGGTGTTTAAACTGGGGACGTTGTAGGCAGCTCAGCATCTAGGAATAATGGCTGGCAGAGGAAGACCTAAAAAGGACACTGCTTTCATCTGGCATCCTACAGTAGAAGTGAAAAAGGAGCTGAGGCAGGGGGATGCTTATTAGGAGAGCATGCTCACACAGTGAGAACAGCAGCTTGGAGTCTCCCCTGCAACTTTGCCCATCCCCACTGTATCCTGTGAGTCCTTGGGGTCAAGGTGCTCCCAGGCGAGGGCTGCTCACAGGTTACTGTCTCTGTGCCCCTGAGGTAAAGGCAGGCTGGAAACATTGCCAACCTCTGGAAGAAGAGCGGTAATTAAATATCTTGATAATTCTGACTTTATTCTGAATTCAGCTTGTTCTTTAGGGCAGGTGGTTATTCTAGGTTGAGTTGCTCAGTGCTGCACCTGGAGAGGAATAATGATTACTGGGATTTAGCATAAGAAGTTATGAAAATATTTTGAAACATCACAAAGTTTCATTTCCTGCACACAATTACATATTACTTATATCACTGATGACTCCTAACATGTTTTTAAGACATTTCCCCAAACATAAATCTCTTAGGCAGGTTCAGCTGTCAAATTAATAGAGGCCCGCAGTTATTGGATAAGAGTCGCAGCGGGAGCATGGCCTGCATCAGACTGACCCATGGGCATGCCAGTGGGGTAATTTGCTGATTGATATAAGTGGACCAACCCACGGTGGGTGATGTCATGCCTAGACAAGGGATGCTGGGATGTATGAGAAAGCCGACTGAACAAAAGCTGGGGGACAAATGGTTAAGTAGCATTCCTCCATGGTTTCTGCTAGAGTTCCCGCCTGATTTCCCTGATGATGGACGGTGACCCGCGGGTGTAAGCTAAATAAACCCTTTCCCCTAAGGGTTTTGCTTATGGTGTGTATTGCAGCAACAGATGGCAACCCAGAGCACAGGCGTCTGTCCAGATTTATGTCACCTTGTCACAAGCTAGAGCCATCAGGGAGGAGGGAGCCTCAGCTGAGAAAATGCCTCCATAAGATCAGGCTGTGGGCAAGCCTGTAGGGCATTTTCTTAATTAGTGATCAGTGGGGGAGGGCCCAGCCCACTGTGGGTGGGGCCATCCCTGGGCTGGTGGTCCTGGGTTCTAAAGGAAAGCAGGCTGAGCAAGCTATAGGGTGCAACCTTGTAAATAGTGCCTCTCTGTGGCTTCTGCATCAGGTCCTGCCTCCAGTTCCTGTCCTGATTGAGTCCCTGCCCTGAAGACAGATGCTGTAAAGAAATCCCACACTAGCTCAGAATTGAGTATAATAGAGGGTTATTTATTTAGGGGTAGACTCACAGATCACAGTCCTCTGCTCAAACAGGGAACAGCAGTGGTGTGAGGGAGGGAGAGGAAAAGGGAGGGGGAGGGGGAGGTGAAGAGGGAGGGGGAGAGAGAGAGGGAGAGGGAGGAGGAAGGGGAGAGGGAGGAGGAAGGGGAGAAAGCTCACACACACACTTACATCAGCATTTATAGTATAAGAGGCCACGCCCAAGTGGGCGGGTAACTTAAAGGCTACTGGCTGAAGGATTTCCTACCACACTGTCTGGAATCCCTTCAGTGATGGACTGTGATGTGGAAGTGTCAGCCAAATAAATCCTTTTCTCCCAAAGCTGCTTTTGGTAATTGGTTTTATCTGGTCAGTGATAACCCTAAGACAGAAATTGGTACCGGAAGTGTGGAGTTTTGCTGTGACAGACCTGGGGGAGGATTGTGGGAGGACGGTGGGAGGACAGTGGGAGGGCGGAGGGAGGATGGAGGGAGGATAATGGGAGGATGGTGAGAGGCTGTGGGAGGATGGTGGGAGGACTGTGGGAGGACGGTGGGAGGACTGTGGAAGTTTGTTCTAGAAACACTACTGCTGTTAAGAGCTTAGTGAGCTGCCCTGTGGGAACTTGGAAGGCAAAACCAAGAGCAGTGCCGACGATGGAGGCCTGGCTTGTAAAGTCCAGAGAGACAGCTGAAAACTATATTGGGGCCCTTTGCTGTTCTGAATTAGGACTCTGTGGTTCTGGTCAGCTGGGGCTGGAGAGTCAGCCATGATTAACAAGAGACCAGCATCTCTTGAAGTGAAAGAATTGCTTTACTGGGACTATCAATGCTAGATAGCTGGAGCTGAGAACTCTGTGGTGATTAAGAAGAGACCAGCTTCATAGATGTGAAATCTTCCTCGAAGTGTTTCCTAGGGATCAGCACACAGAATTTGTGTTCTACAAGTGACCAACATTGTACCTTGTGCTGGACCCTGAACTTGGTCACGTGTAAGAGTCTCCCGGGTGGTATTGGTTCTGTAGGTGTGAAGGGGTCACGGGGAGCAGATGAAGCTCCATACTGTGAGAGGCCAGGAGAGGTCACTGGTGAAAGTGTGGTTCAATTGCTGTGGAAGACCCCAGCATTTTGGAGATGCCAGTACTGTGGGGGATAACTGTCAAGATTAGCAGCTGCCATCGAGTGGAGCCTGCCTGAATCTAGACGACAAACTGTGTGTGCTGCAGAGGGCGGAGCCTAAGAAGAGACCCTTTGAAGACTAGTGAAAGATTGGGAATAAATTATGGATATTGGGCATTGAATGACTGACACTGTTGGGGTTTGGTTTTGCTTTGATCTGATTATGACTGTGCTCTGGTTCTCCCTTCCTGAAATAAAGTATTTAACTTATTTTTTGACTTCATAGGAGCCCACAGTTGAGAGACTTTTGAATGTAAAAGACACTTTGGATTATAAAAGAGACTAAACTTTTAAAGTGAATTTGTATGACTGTAGGACATTATAAGTTTTTAAAATATTTTATATTGTGGTGTTTATATTAATGCATGACCTCGGGGATGAGCAAGAGATGAAATGTGGCTGAACAGGGATATATTGTGTGTTAAGTTGGCAATGGGCAGTTGTGCTGAGCAGTTTTGTTCACTAGACACAAGGTGGGGTCATCAGAGGAAAGGATACCTCAGTGAAGAAAATGCCTCCATAAGATCAGGCAAGCCTGTAGGATATCTTCTTAATTAGTGATTGATAGCGGAGGGCCCAGTGCATTGTGGTGCTATATCTGGACAGGTGTCCTTGATTCTATAAGAAAACAGGATAAGCAAGTCATGATTAGTAAGACAGTAAGCAGCACCCATCCATGACCTCTGCATCAGCTTCTTCCCCCAGGCTCTGGGCATGTCTGAGCTCCTGTACTGACTTCCTTCAATGGTGGACTAAGAAGTGGAAGAGTAATCAAACTCCTTCCTCCCCAAGTTGCTTTTGGTCATGGTCTTGGATCACAGCAAGGAACCCTAAGACACAGGGTAACATCTCTTTTAAAGGTAGACATTGCAGTATAGAACACTAATATGTGAATCCAACAAATTGTAGTCTTTAGGTATTTTAAACTGAAAAACTCGACAGAAGTTTGCTGAACATATTTAAAGGTCACAAGTAATCATCAGGCTTATTCTAGAACAAATTAAAGAGACAGTAATAGCTAAGATCGTGCTGTTATCTATCTAGGGCAATTGCTGTGTGTCCTGGTACCCTGGGGGCTTTGTAATGCTTGCTATGACCAACAGGAATGAGAATATTATTTGGATTCAGCCTTGCCTGGTAGCTGGATGAATGTGTTGGTGGGGGAACATCACTTATGTACAGAGACAAAGCATGGGTGTTACTTAAAAATGAACTTCTATGCTGTGCCCCGCCTAAAGACATTCCCCCTTTTTAGAATTTATCTTGAGCCTTGTGTCATTCTGCAGAAGTTCTAGAAGTTTGCATGAACCACCACTTCAAAAGTACAAAGCAACACTGGTATGTTCTGTCTTTAAGAAGGCTTCTCTGTTTTAGCAACTGTTTCTGAAATTAGCTAGGAGCATTTTATCATGATCGACACCTTCAGGTTGTTAACATGTGACATTGTTGCTACCAAGTTCTGTCTGGTCTTAGGGTTCTTGTCTTGTCTGGGGTTTTCTCTGTCAACTCAAATATGTGTTGAAGAAAAGAAAATTTTGTTTAAGTAGGTAAATGACTAGTTAAAAGGAAGCCATGCAGAGTTGCATTCACATATATAATATTTTTATGAAAATGTCTTGCCACATGCTATATTCTGATCATGGTTTACCTTCCCCAACTCTTCCCCGGTCTTTCCCAAGTCCATATCCACCCAACTCTTTGCTCTTTTTTCTTCTATTTAGAAAACAGATTTTACATTTTTAAAATTCAGTGTGGTTGCATTCTCCTTGATATCACCTTTCCTAGCTTCCTCCTGGGAGCCCTAGTCACAGAGGAGGACAGAAGGCTTCCAAGAGGCACTCTTATCGGGCATTCTCGTCACCTTGCCCTTCTTGAGTGTCACTCCTGGATCCTGGGCTCTCTGGAACACTGCGGGGCTTCCTTGGGCTGTGGTCCTCAAAACTCAGTGCTTTTCCATCTGTTTCCTGCTCCCAGCTCTTGGAGGCCAGGCATTCAGGTGCTTTCTAACAAGGGTTTGGAAGAGCCACAATCAGGAAACGTGACCACATCCTAGGTGCCTCTTATGTGGCTGTTTTAGCATTTAGGGAGACAAACTGGCACCAAATTTCAGCAGAGTGACCCCTCTGTTGTGACCTGAGGGAGTTATTTCATTTGTGCACCACGTAAGCTGGTTATGTTTCAGTCTGGCAGCTCTCTGCTCTCCATGGCTGTCGTTCCTCTTAACTGTCCCCCCATGGTTTCACAGTTTCCAGTGTGTGTGTGTGTGTGTGTGTGTGTGTGTGTGCGTGCGTGCGTGCGTGCGTGCGTGCGTGCGTGCGTGTGTGTGTGTGTGTGTGTGTGTCAGGAGGTGACTTGGTGTGTGGGTCTCCTCCTGAGGGTAGGGCCCCCACTCTGGCCCCTCAGCACAGGTGGAGTGACTTGATACTGCTGGGAAAGAGAAGGGAATTCTAGCTGATTCTGGATTAGTACTAATGAGTTCCCTCCCTAACCATGAGTGGGTCACTCTGCACCTCCAGGGCTTTCCTATGACATAGTCTGGTCTGACTGCGCAGGTCCCTTGGGTTTTAAAAAATAATTTGGGGTTTTATGTGACATGGTGACACAGGCATCTGGTCATGACTCAGAGAATGAGATCATGTGTGTCTAAATTCTGACTCAGTCATATAAAGTACAGCAGGGAGAATCTCAGCCTCCTTCCCTATCCCGGGATATGCTGGACTGTGTTCTTCCCCTTTGCTGGTTTGAGGGGGACACGGGCTTTGCTGGGCCAAGCTTAGCTCTAGATACACTTCTCATGGCCTAAGCGTCTGGGTAACGGCTGCAGAGCTGGCCAGACACATCCTGGCTGCAGAAAATGTGATGAATAAGGTGTCCAGGATAATAGGGGCAGGATTATGAGGTGGAGGGCAGGGTGTCTGCGATATGAGCAGCCACAGTGGTCCATGGCATTTCTCCAGCCTTCAGCACATGGCTCTGCCTTACCCAATGTGTGCTGACCATCAGTGATGGTCCTACTAGCTGTCGCTTAACCCCATCTTTCTTAGGATTTGAACACCTGCCAATAAGTGGCCTTCAAAGAAATCATATATATGTTTCTATGTTTATATATGTATGCATATACATATGTGTATATATCCTGTATATATGTTTAAATATATATGTATGTAGACACACATATATATGCTTAAATTCTTCAGGGTCCTGTCCTGCTTCTAACAAAACAAAGGCCTCAGGGACCAAGGATGCTGAGGGCAAAGTGGCATTCTGTGCAGGGCACAGGAGACAAATCAGTGGTTCCCACCCACACTCAGGAAATGACAGTTCTCCCAGGGAACAGACCTGTAGACAGAGACTGTCCATTCCTTTCCTGGCTGCCCAGACCTGAATAATCACACAGAAACTATATTAATTACAACACTGTTTGGCTGATAACTCAGGCAAATTGTTAGCTAGCTCTTACATCTTAAAATTAACACATTTATATTAATCTGTGTATCACCATGAGGCTGGGCTGTGCCCCGCTGGTAAGATTCCGGTAGCATCCTTCTCCTTCAGCAGCTACATGACATCTCCCTGACTCTGCCTACTCTCTCCCTATATCTCTGTTCAGATTTCTGACATATCTTTTTTCTGTCCTGCTATAAGCCAAAGCAGCTTCTTTATTTATCAACCGATAAGAGCAACACATATACAGCAGGACCTCCCACATCACAGACCAGAAGAGCCCTGGCTTGTTAAATGATCTGAGTGACCGTGCTAAAAAGGTGACCATCTGTGTGTATACAGCAGGCCAGAGGGACACTGTTCTCTTGGAGAGTCAGGGGTGTGGGAGGCTGACTGGTGGAAAGCAAGCAGCCTGTCAGAAGCCCAATTCCATGCTCTAACTCTGTAGATAGTCTATCGATCTATTCCCACTACAAAATGTCATGATCCTGGGATGAGACACAGCTCAGAGACAGAAGACTTGTCTCCTTGCCTTGGCATGTGTGAGGCCTTAGGTTCAATCTTCAGAACTGGCAAAAGAAAATAGCAAAAAGCTGTGATTCAACAAACCTGTAAGAGTTGAATAGAAATACCAACAACAACCTCAGTGCAACAGTGCAACAGTTCCGGTCTCTCTCTCTCTCCCACTCTCTTTTTTTAAATGTTATTTACTTTTATCTTATGTGTATGAGTGTTTCCCTGCATGTATGTATGTGCACTGTGTGCATGTAGTACCTGTGAAGACCAGCAGAGGGTGTCAGATCCCCCAGAATTGCAGTTAAAGACTATTGTGAGCAGCCTTGCTCTGCGAGCACAGGAAGTATTCTTAACTCCTGTGCCATTCCTTCAAGCCCCATTCTCTCCTTTTCAACACCTGTCAAACCTTGCTCTAGCATTCAGAAGCTAAGGACCCTTTTTCTTTTGGGAAATGGTATTGTTTCCTGTCATCTCCCCAGCACCTAAACGATTCTAAGGGCTGTTATAACAAACTTCCCTGTCACCATTCCTCCGTGTGCTGTCTTGGTCTGAAATAACCCCTCCCTTCCTTAGTGGCTTTCCTTGGGTATTTTACCACGGTGATGAGGTGACAAAAGGAGCTCACATGTACAGCCTCAGCTTGAATCTGTGGCATCTGCTCTTACTTCCATATAAGGTCTCATTCACCATTAGTCCCTGGGTTTATAGGTGACAATATTTAACCTGTCAGAGATCCTAATTCAGAAACACACAAAGAAAACAAACACCACTTACTCAGAGCATGCCCTAAGTGTCTCTCCTGACAGGATCCCAGTTGTGTGAGTCCAGCCTCCCCTTTGTACTCTTCCCACCCGAGAGAATGGTTTGATTTTCATGCTTAGGATGATGCTCAAGGGGCGGAGAATTGGCAGTTAGCTGTGTCTTCCTGCATCCCCATTATCACAAAGAGCATACAGCCTCTCCCACTCTCTGGCCTCCTCCTTGTGATCTAAAATAGAAGTTCCCAGCACATAGGGGTGACATACTGCCTCTCCCCTCTCCCAGAGCAGCTAACCCAACCAATAGCTCACACACGTGGTGCTGAGCAGCTAACCCAACCAATAGCTCACACACGTGGTGCTGAGCAGCTAACCCAACCAATAGCTCACACACGTGGTGCTGAGCAGCTAACCCAACCAATAGCCCACACACGTGGTGCTGAGCAGCTAACCCAACCAATAGCTCACACACGTGGTGCTGAGCAGCTAACCCAACCAATAGCCCACACACGTGGTGCTGAGGAAACATCTGGTGATGAGGAAAACGGGAGCAGCCGCTGCGGAAAAAGCACTGCTTTTCCACGCAACGTTACAAGTGCCAGCAATGAATCCTACTTCTAGGCAGTGCCTGCTGTGAGCTGGCTTCAAGGACAGCTGTGTCCTCTGAAGCACACACTCATATCTGCATGTCTGGATACAGATAAGACATGCTAGTGGTGTGTGTGTGTCTGTGTGTGTGTGCCTATGTCTGTCTGTCTGTTTCTTTGTCTGTGGGGGGGCACACACATGCATATATGTGCATTCGTGTCTGTGAGAGAGATGAAAAGTTAACAGGCAAGAGCTTGCTTCCATTTTTTTTTTTTTTAAACACAGACGACTCCACCATATTAGGGAACCAGGAAAGCCTGCCCCTGCTAACAAATCCAACTTGTCTCCATATCCCTATTTCCTTCAGCCTCGGAGGGCTTGGGAGGGCATGCAGATAGAATTTGGGAAGCTCTCCACACTGCTTATAGAGAACGACGATGAAGGTGGCAGGAAAGACACCGATCTGCCTTCCATCTTCACCCAGCCCGGCCTGGTGGAGGTGAAGGAGGACTTGGAGGACTTAGTTGGACTTTCGAGGGCTTCCCTTGCAGAATCGGTTACTACTCTGTTTTCCCAGAATCAGCTGTCTGTTCCTGGCACAGCTCTGTACAGTCACGGGTCTAATTCAGCTGCCTGCTGCCGGAGGCATGATCAGCAACCCACACCGCCCACAGGCATTCTCACTTCTCAGTGTTTACTCTAAAGAGGGATGCAGGGCTGGCTCTCCCCCCCAGCCTCCTTGCTCAATAGCAACTGCTATCAGTCCTATTGGGAGTCCCCACTCACCAAGGCAGCCACCATCTTTGAAAAGTTTCACTGACAAAAGTCCCACAAACTTTGCCTGCTGCAAATAGCATGGTGCGCCCCATTACTCCACAGCTGGTCACAGTGGGAAACAATTAGTAGGCAGTATTAACTGGGGATAAGGCTCCAAAAGTTGTCAAAGAAAGGACTGTTATTTTCATCTTTCAGACGAAGCAGAGAATAAGAATGAGTAGATACTGTTCAGGAGCTCACAACAAAGGGAGCGGAGATGGGAGGTGACCAGAAACTCAAGCCTCCAAATCCCAACTGGAATGTTGGTGGAGACCTAAGGGGTCTAGCGATTCACTTGTGCAATGGAAAAGTGAGGTGAAGGAAATGCTCAAGCTAGAGAGACTCAAAATAGAGACAAGCAATGCTGGTGTGCAAGTAAGATGGTAAACAAGACAAGAACAAAGTGCCAACGGACTAGTATTGCACAGAAGCGAATTCAGGGTGGAGTGGGTGTGTGGCTGAGTGGTAGGACAAGGGCTTGCCCAGCATGTGAGGCTCTGAGTTCAATTCTCCATAAAACACACACACACACGAGAGAGAGAGAGAAAGAGAGAGAGAGAGAGAGAGAGAGAGAGAGAGAGAGAGAGAGAGAGAGAGAGAGAGAGAGAGAGAGAGAGAGAGAGATCACTTAAGGGACTGGCCTCCAGTATTTCCTTATGTGTTAATCGTGTCTTAGAAACACTGTGAAATCAGAAAATTCAGCTCTAGGATGAGAAGGTAACACTGAACTTGACTGACCTGATATCTATCCCCTGCAGTACTTGCAGTACTGAAGAAGTTGAGATCCAGGAAAACAAAACACAATAAGCCTCAAAACTCAGTATGCTTGCTTGAGTGGAGAACTCATTTACGTTTTCATTTCCAAATGGCTTCTCAGTTGACTGCAAACATTTAATGTCTCACAAAACAGAACTCGGGAGAACAAATAGCCCTTTGCCTAAACTTGGTGCTTGTGTATTGGATGAGAAGGCAAAGCAATGTGACCTGAAGACAGCCCTTCCCGTGTGTTTGAAGTAAGGGAATCTTTGCTTGCAGCCAGCAGTGCACAGATCCCAGCCTGCTGCTGGAGAAGTTGTTCAGTCTCAGGGTCACAAGGGTGGGGTGATGGCTAAAGCAGCCTGGGAGCTGGAAGGAGCTTATTACAGACCCTGGAACCTGTACTTTCAAAGCCTGGCTGTTTTCATGTTTCCTGTCTTTCTTTTGCCACCTCCTCTTTATTCTCTTTCTGAGTGTGTTAAAGATCTCTTGGAAAATTCTAGCCTGTCTCACCTAACTAAAGGAACTCTAAAAGAAGAGCCTTCTAGGAAGCGGCTTTTTGTTTTAGGCCATGTAGCATTGGTATTCTATTTTTGGAAAATAATTTGAGTTTTCAAGACTAAAAGTTATTACATCTTTTGTAAGCAAGGAAAACTAGCCAAAAGAAATCATGATAGGTAATGTTTCCATTCCAGGAGACTCTGTTAGCATGGTGATATGCTCCAAGGTTCTTGTGTAGGTGGTTGTGTGGACAGGCTTGTAAACACAACCTGCTGGTACAGACTGGGTCCTCTTCCACATTTTTGGTAACCTTTTTCTCATATATATTGTACCATTCATACTACTACATGTGCACTATGGGATTGTAGCACTTGTACTACGAGATGGTTCGTGAATCACAGGCACACACACACAGAGAGAGAGAGAGAGAGAGAGAGAGAGAGAGAGAGAGAGAGGAGAGAGAGAGAGAGAGAGAGAGAGAGAGAGAGAGAGAGAGGTAGGGAGGGAGGGAGGGAAGAAAGAAGGGAGGGAGGAATCATCCTTGAATTCCCCAAGAACGCCCCGTTTATTGTGTTCCAGGGCAGCTTATATAGGGATCCTTAACTGATAGCCACGCCCCAGCCAAACCCAGCAGACACCATTCCCTGCCATCAGGAACTCCTGAGGGTCTCATGCTCAGAGCAGCTGCAAACACAGGAAAACAAGTTGTTTTGCTCAGAGCAGCTTTAAGCATAACAAGTTGTTTACAGGAAACTCGGGGTCTGGGGGTTCACAGCCCCCAACAATATGTGTTTACTTATGTTCCTTTACATGGATGCAGAGGCGTCAGTCTCAGAGAAAGATTGCGTTTCATTTTGCTGACCCACCCTCATCCCCGCTTCCAGCTTGGTATGGGCTGATGCGTGGAACATGGATTCATTTCCACATTCATCTCTTCCATATTGTGCGCTTGTCATGACTTTCCCCCGAGCATCTTGAGACTCTCATTATTGCCATGTCTGAGGAAACATCTCTTTTCGGCTTGTTATTTTGTCACTATTTTGAATATTCCCATTTCTCTGTCTACAGTGACACACAGAGATGTCTCATTATCCGCCTTGTTTAGGCAGTGATTAACACATCATTAACATAGGAAGAGTTGGGGAAATTGTTAAAGACTGTCGAAAAGTGTAGTAACTGTTAATAGTCGCCAACTGTTCATAAGGCATTTAGCTTAATTTGTAAGAAACCGTAGTGTTTGAAGCCTTACCAATCAGCATAAAAAGTTGCCAACGGTAATGGTCCTTTTGCTTGTGGGCTTGTGATTGGTCTCCACACAGGGTCAGGAAGGATTTCTCCCCATGCAAGGGTTTTATGGTTAGGGGTATCATGGGGGATTTTACTTTCTTCCATGACATCTGGCACCAACTATAGCCATGCACAGATCTCCTGACTCAATGGGCCATTCATTTTCCTGCAGAAAGCGATGTGAATTTTAAGAAAGCACTCAGGAGTGTCTATAATTGAGGCCATGTGTTATCAATTAGAGAGGAGGGAGAAATTAGTTTTTCTTAGCTCGTTGCCATTCTCTATGAGGAAACTTCTGTCCTAAGATAAACCTAGCACAGCCTGAGGTTGTTGGGTCAAGAGCCATGGGTGACCTTTGCCAGACTCCAGAGAAGCAGCTGTCACCCCTGTGTACCTGGGATGGCCAGGCCAGGCTTTCTCTACCTGAGTGTCACACAGACACATGACACCAATCTTCTTGAGCATGCAGAAAGCAGCTGCTTCTTGGTATAATTTTAGGAGTGCTAAGCAGTTTTCCTTTGGCCTCAAATAATCCCTCCTAACTTTAGCAACTCATTTCCAATGAAAAATTATTTTCCAATTTCAACAGTCCCTTGCTTCTGTGTCCTTATCATAACGACTTGGGGGAAAGTCACCTCTGGTCTGCTGAGGACTATTTTACCCACTAAGCCTTGTCCAGGAGATTTCTAGGGTACTGCACCTGGGTGCAGAAGGAAGTACAGAGGGAGCTGTTTAAGGGTGGGTGTAATTCACTGCATGTGGGCAGGGAACACAGTGGGAAACCAAGGAAGAACAGGATATCCTTCTGTTCAGGACGCTGCAGGCAGAGAGCTTAGGGGTCAGTAGGCTCTGTGATTCAGGATCAGACACAGTTTCTTCTGAAGAGCAACATGGTCTGCTGACCACTGTGTTTCTGTGGAGATCTGCCCCTGACCCCACCCCATTCTCCTACCATCACCCCTAGAAGCATGGGCCATTCTACCAATGTGCCTTGTGGCTTTGCCTCCACTGTGTGTCTACACTGGCCCAGATGGACCTGCTCCCAGAGTCTTTTAGAAACTTTGTTTCTCTAAATGCACACAGTAGTACCTAACGCAGAGTGTGAGCACTGTGAAGGCTTTTGGAAAAGAGACCTCTATGTTCTGCCTAGTTGCCCTGCCTATTTTTCCTGCCTGGATACTGGCCAATCAGCATTTTATTAAATTAATACAAGTGACATGGTACAGACACTTGTCCCACAGAAACCTACCTTACATTTTGGAACAGCATCTCTCAGAGGTACATAGCCATTATTACTAGGGCATCCTGAACTGACTGTTTTGCTTTTGACATCCCCTGTAAGAAGTCTTCATTTGTTTTAATAGTGCAGAATATTTCCTTATATCCTGTATTGTTTTGGTTCTCATTAAGATCTATGAGCAACTTGAGATTAATTTGTTTGCTTAAGGTATGAGACAAGGATATGTTGTAATATCTATAAATATCCAATTAACCCAGAACAGTTCATTGAAGTGATCATCTCTTCAAACTAGCAGACACTCTTATTTTTATCACAAACTTGGCAGCTGGGTGTGTATCTTTATGCATGTTCTAGGCTTTTTATTCTTGTAGCAAACCTATATCTTCTTAATTTTTATTGTTTTATATTGTCTTACTATGAAAATTACTCTGACCCTCGTGTTAATTTTTGTTCTAATTTAATATAATCATGATTCTTTGGAAACGTACTTAATTTCTATATAATTTTTAGAGTGAACTCATCAAATTATAGTTTCTTAAAAAAATAAAAACCTTATTGAAATTTAACTAAGGATCACAAGCTACAAATTAGCTAAAGAGCATACATTTTTCACCATACTGAATTTTATTTATTTTATTTATTTCTTTAATTTTTATTTACTTATTTGTTTATTTATTTTGGTTTTCTGAGACAAGATTTCTCTGTAGCTTTGGAGCCTGTCCTGGAACTCACTCTATAGACCAAACTGGCCTCAAACTCACAGAGATCTGCCTGCCTCCACCTCCTGAATAATGGGATTAAAGTCATGTGTCACCACTGCCCAGCTAATATCAAATTTCATAATGTCTATAAATAGACCAGGTTTTATTTTTTAGTAAATTCCCATAATAATTTACAATTATGTTTTAATGTTTTTATAAAGGTTTTGATTTGTTTTTGAATTTTTCTTAAGAATTTAATATTTTCATATGTTATAGAAATGTATGTAAGGTTTACATATTAATTTATGTAACATATTTGATTATTTCATTTATTAATTATAATAACTCAGATTATTTGTGACTGTATGGACAGAAAACATTACCACACCACATGCAATGTATTGCTTAGCTCCTTGTGTGTGACAAAGTAAATGGCTGCTGACCTCAGTGCAGGGTGGAGATTAACCTGGGTGTGCTCTGACACTATGATGGTCCTAGTTTGTTCTCTGTGGTAAAGACCACGGCCAAAGGAAACTTTAGAGAAAAGAACTATTTGGCTTATACCTTACAGTCTTCCATGAAAGGAAGTCAGGGAAGGACCTGCAGTCATGTGCTGTCATAGGGCAGCGCTGCTTGGTGGCTCCCTCTCCAGGGCCTGCTCAATCTGGGATGGTAGGTAACCCAGAACTATAGTGGTGGTACCACCGCTGCTGTTGGGCCCTCTCCCATCAGTTGTTGGTTTAGAAAATATCCCCAGATTGGCCTGCACGCAGTCTGATGAAGGCGTTTTCTCAATTAATGTTTCCTTTTCACAGATAATTCTAGTTTGTGCCAAATCAACAAAACCAACGGGCACAGACTCCTACTGGTTAAGTTTAGTTCTGACTTCCCAGCCATCAGAATGCTGGAAGATGTCTCTTGTTTAATCTTGTTTTTCTAGAAGCTCTTCTGAGTTCAAAGTGGACTCTGGTCCACACTCTGAGTCCGTGACCCTAATTTTTGATGGTTCCTATGATGCTGCTGTAGTACTACATGGAACACTGACTCCAGCCTTGAAATACATACTGTTCTTATGTTAGTGTTAAGCAGAGGCTAGGCTTGAATATACAAAGCCGTGTGTGTGTGTGTGTGTGTGTGTGTGTGTGTGTTTGTGTGTATGTGTGTTTGTGTGTGTGTCTGTGTGTTTGTGCAGGCTCATGTGAATTGTATAGATTCCCAGACATAGCCCAAAAGAGCTTTAAGCGCTTATCTCTGACTGACTCTGGAGCTTTGTTCCAGAATAAACATGACCCACTTTCATTCAGGTGCCTGTGCATTTAGGGTGTGCCCAACAGGTACACAGAGACCGTTGGTAAAATGATATTCCAGGAATTTATGGAATATATATGTCCTAAGCATCAAACACTGAGCTAACAGAACAGAAATCTTGGGGCTGCACATGGCAAGAATACATATTATAGAATTGGTGAAAATGAACAGCAGCAAGAAAAATAATGATCAACTAAACAAACTCCGAGTACAAAGGAACATGATTCCTGGAGTTGCCGTGCTGTCATGAAGAATGTCCAGCCTTCAAAATGAATAAATGATGGGTTTTGGTCTATAAATAGGAAAAAGAGTCAATAGAAAGAATCCCTAAAACATCCAAAATCTTGTTTTTTTACATAAATAATTTTATGTCATATCTCTAAAATATTTTCAAATACCAAAGGGACCCATTGAGAGCAGCATTAGAAGGAAGTCTCTGCAAAAATGGAATGTAAAAGACAAACATCATTTTTTAACACTCACTAGTTATCATGTGAATGAAAGGTTTAATAATTGGGGTGAAAAGTTAACTGTAGAAGTCCAAAGCAAATTGCATAGGCAAAAATGTGATGTCAGTTATAGTCTACAAAGATCACGCAGAAAACAGCTCAAAATATAATAAAAATGTGTAGTAAAATGATATAATAGAAAACATCCATTTAACAAAGAACAAGGGCAGGGAAAGACAGGCGGGGGAAGGTGTGACATGCAGAGTACAAAGGTGTTGCTGGTGCTCACGTGAAATGTAGGTGTGATGCTTATTACTCACAACGGGCCAGGTCTGTCAGAATGAATTTATGATACTCTTTTGGGTTTATGCTCTCTACATAACGCTTTAAATTTAACGGCATGAATGAGGTGAAAGAAATAGTTTAAAAGATGTACCCAATAATCAAATCCAAGAGGAACCAGAGTGGGAGCGGTGTAATCACCTCGGTGTGGACACTCTCTGTGTTTGGAAGGGTTTGGAAGGGCACAGCCACCCACAGTTTCATGCAGAAAGGTTCTACTGTTCTCAAACTCCTCATGGCTCTCTCTAGCCTTTCCTGCATTTGATACGCCCCTGAATGCCATGCCAGTGGAGCCACTGTATGACGCTGTTAGGAAATAATTAGTACAGACTGCTCTAAAAGCCACAATTTGTTATGAAATTAATAAACTATAATTTAAATGTGATGACCAATGATGTGGGAGAGTCTTCTGTTTGAGTTGATTTCATTGGCTAATAAAGAAACTGCCTGGCCCATTTGATAGACCGCCCCTTAGGTGGGTGGAGTAGACAGAACAGGAAGAGGAAGTGAGGTAGAAGGATCAGTAAGATTCCACGCTTCTCCTAAGTTAGGCAGACTGCCGTGCCTCTCCTCAGAGAGATGCCAGATGCGATGAAGCTCCAGCCCAAGAGGGACGTATGCTAGAAACTAAACGGTAAGGCACCACTTCGTGGTCCTACACAGATTATTAGATATGGGTTAGTCAAGATGTGAGTAAGAGGCAGAAAATAATGGGCCAGGCAGTATTTAAAAGAATACAATTTGTGTGTCTTTATTTTGGGGCATAAGCTAGCCGGTGGCTGGGAGCTGGACGGCGGGAACGCGGCCGGCAGCTCCACACTACAGAATGGCGCCCACGTGGATAACCGAATCCACAGAAAGCTTGAGAAAGCTTGGGAAAGAATAGAGTAAAGCTCTATTTTTCGGTTCTGGCAAGCAAGCACTCTCATCTAAGAGAGGCTTCCTGACTCAGCTTCAGCTGCAAAACATTGCAGCTCCTTTAAGAGGTTCGGCTACGAAACACTTAAATGTTGTTGATGAAAATTAACTGCATGCTTTTCGGTTTTCAGCCATAGCAGGAAAAAAGCTGTGTCGTTTTAAAATGCCGGCTTTCTGAGCCATCCTGCCAAGGCAAACTCTGGCTCTTTCAAGCAGGCGGTTCTGACTATGGAGTTTTTGAGTGTTGTTTAACACTGTTGCAGCTTGCTTGCTGGCAGGGACCTTGAACTGCCAAAGAGTTGTGGTACCTCTGCCATGAGGCTGGAAAGCTAGGGAATGGGCTGGATCTAGCCGCCAAAGTCACGGCTTTAGTCCTACTGATATTGTTTGGTAAAGTAAAGACTCATGTAGTCAGAAAGAGAGATATACAGTAAAAGAAAAATTCAAAGTTGAAGAAAATGTCTAAGTGGTTTACACTGTGTTAAAAATATATGCAGGCTAAAGGTTAAAGTTCTTAAAAGTAAAAAAAAAAAAAGGAAGTAGTTTGTTGTGGTGGTACACACCTTTAATCCCAACACTTGGGAGGCAGAGGTAGATTGACCTCTGTGACTTCAAGGTGTGGCAGCACACACCTTTAATCCCAATGCCTGGGAGGCAGAGACAGATCTCTGTGAGTTCAAGGTGTGGTAGCATACGCCTTTAATCCCAGCACTTGGGAAGCAGAGGCAAGTGGATCTCTGAGAGTTCAAGGACAGCCTGGTCTACAGAGTTATTCCAGGACAAAGATGTACAGAGAACCTGTCTCAAAAAGTAAAAGTAAAAATAAACAAAATAGAGGTTAAAACAAAACTGCACAAAGATGGAAAATACACGGAGAACCTTGATACTGTATGCTATTATGCTCTTTTTGAATTGTTTGAATGCTGAGGAAGGAGCAACAGCTGCTAAAAGATATTTGTTTATAAATGCTGCTGAACTAATCCAAGATAGATATTTTGAAAATACTTTGACTTCAGAATTTGGATCTAAGGGTATGATACTTTGGAAAAGAGATTATTTTATTTTTACAGAAAATGAGACCCTATGGATTGCTTCTATCCCAATATGGTATGATAGCCCACGCCCTCCTGAAAGGTTGCTGTGAACACCTTCAGAAAATTACTTCACCCAACTGATGACTGAGATGAACCTGGCATACAGGTTACACCATGAAAGATCTGATTAACAGCGCCCCCATTCAGCATGAAGCAGTTTGGAGAGAAATAACTGTGCCCATATTCCCAAATATTGTTTATAAGTGTTCTTTTACATTTAAAGGGGGATATGATATAGATATGAATAATTTACATTGATATGGATTTTGCTTTAGTGATTTAAATTTAAGGTCAATTTTGTTTTATGTATATGTATTTCTGATACTGATTAAGGTATTGTGATTGTGTAGTTCATTTTAAAAATGTAATGTATATAGGTTGTTAATGGATAGTCAATAATAGTAAAGCTTATAGTCATGTTAGTTAGATTTTCTAGATATATAGAGATATATTTTAGTTAGATAGGCATTCCTAATATCTTTCAAAGATTACAGAATATTCCACTTAAATGTTTTAATAACTTAGGGCTTTTCATGACAATGAGACTTGCCTGCTCCTGGCAGCACCATCTATTTCAAGAAGATGATGGGCATCAAAGAGGCTCCTTATGGAGTTTGATAGCCATTGGGCAAGAAACTGCTCTTGCTTGGACTGTTGCATAAACTGGACACAGAGAACCCACAGAGAGGACTGCTGAACTTGCCTAAATGTGAGATGATTCTTTGGGGTTCCTGACTCATGAAAGAGTCTGTGAGACATTCTGCAGGACACAGTAGATACTGACTGAACTGCCTTTGAAATTTCCTGCTTCATGGAAATGTCTCTGGATACTATGGGCCTGAAGGCTGAAGATGGATGCCCCAACAGTACAAAGGAACTTTGGGTGACTGTCCAGGCAGCGAGATGTCTCTGTCATTTCTAGAGTTTTGTAAGTTGCTTATTTCTTATTTACTTAGGTAATATTATATCCTTCTGGAGTCTTTGAAGGAGTTGAAGAATGGATAGATAAAGTTTTCCTTTGTTATGATAAAAGATAAAATGGATATAATATTGTAACTAATTCTTACTTGATAACTATTTTGTTATATGTAATTTTACTATGTTAAAGTTTCTTTTATTGTTTAAACAGAAAAAGGGGAAATGATGTGGGAGAGTCTTCTGTTTGAGTTGATTTCATTGGCTAATAAAGAAACTGCCTGGCCCATTTGATAGACCGCCCCTTAGGTGGGTGGAGTAGACAGAACAGGAAGAGGAAGTGAGGTAGAAGGATCAGTAAGATTCCACGCTTCTCCTAAGTTAGGCAGACTGCCGTGCCTCTCCTCAGAGAGATGCCAGATGCGATGAAGCTCCAGCCCAAGAGGGACGTATGCTAGAAACTAAACGGTAAGGCACCACTTCGTGGTCCTACACAGATTATTAGATATGGGTTAGTCAAGATGTGAGTAAGAGGCAGAAAATAATGGGCCAGGCAGTATTTAAAAGAATACAATTTGTGTGTCTTTATTTTGGGGCATAAGCTAGCCGGTGGCTGGGAGCTGGACGGCGGGAACGCGGCCGGCAGCTCCACACTACAGACCAAAAAGAGACTAATAAGAAATGTGGGTAGATTGTAGAGAGTGGTATAAACAATAACCCTTGATTTCTTGGGAAATAACTGGTAGATCGATTCAAACCAGCTTTGGGGTTTTGAAGGAGATTTCCATCCCAGTGAGCGGAAACTAGGAGTAGGGTACAGACTCTTGTTGTCAGCTCTGAGGACTTTGCTGACTTCCCCTGGAAAAGAGATTGGATACTGTGCCTTAAAATCTTGGCACAGTTTCAGGAGATAGAGATAGATAAGTGATATAGATAGATAGATGATAGATAGATAGATAGATAGATGATATATAGATAGATAGATAGATAGATAGATAGATAGATAGATAGATAGATAGATAGGTGATAGATAAATAGATAAGGTAGATAATAGATGATAGATGAGATAGATAGATAACTAAATAGGTGATAGATAAGATAGATAATAGATGATTGATAGATAGATGATAGATAGATGATTGATGATAGATGATAGATAGATAGATAGATAGATAGACAGACAGATGATATATAGATGATAGATAAATAGATAAGAGATAAGGTAGATAATAGATGTTAGATAGATGATAGATAGATAGATAGATAGATAGATAGATAGATAGATAGATAGATAGATAGGATAGATAGAACAATGAACACACACGGGTCCATGCTCCCAGGCATGAGCAGGCAGAGGCCAGAGGAGATGCAATGGTGTCCTGTTCTTTGGTTTCTGTCTTACTGCTGTGATGCAGGGTCTCTCCCTGAAGCAGAAACTCACCGTTTCTGCTGTACTGAATGTTAAGAGAACACAGTGCTCATCACCCATCTCTGTCCTCTAATACAATACTGGGATAAGAGACATACATGGCCACACTCAGTTTGGGTGTTTTTTTTTTTTCATCTGGATGCTGGGAATTTGCTCTCAGGTCCTTGTGCTTGTACAGCCTGTGTTCTTACACACTAAGCCATTGTCAACCCCAGAGACCACCCATTAAAATAGTTAGAATGTGCAATAAAGTGTACATCTGTGAAGTAAAGATGAAAAAGTTTAAGTGAATATTATTGTTACTGTTGTATGTTTTAATAAATGTAGCCAGGGGATCCACTGTCTCCAAGAATTTTGGCACTCACTGTGCACTTGGTCACAGTTAGCTTTACCTCTAAGGCCAGTTTGTGGTAGGTGTTGCTGCTGTTGTGTGTGTGTGTGTGTGTGTGTGTGTGTGTGTGTGTGTGTGTTTAAAGACACTTAGGAGCTTTTCGAGTTCACACTGCCCCTAACCTAAGGGCAGTGTTTGTGATCACAAGACTCTAATGTGGACAACTCTTTCCACCTGAGGGGCCGAAGACAAGTTGCTGTCTACCCACAGTGGCACCTTTATTCTGGCACCTATCTTCATGATTTCTCACAGCCACTAGTCACAATGAAATCATTCAACTGTCTTTATAACCATGCAGAATGTCAGTTTTGCAAGGAGATCCCAGAAGGTTATTTCCTGTTGTGTAAATTTCTGTTAGTAGTCTTGTTTCTCCACATCTTCCTCTGTCTCTGTAGGAAAAGACTTCGAGGTGATGGTTTGGAGGGATTCTAGATTTTCTGAAAGTTGCCGGTTATGTCCTAGGCATCCCGGCAATCCAGTTAGTGTTTTCCGACAGTGTATGCGCTCAACAAAGATGTCATTGGTGGACTGACACTGGAATTTTCTGAACAAATTCTTATTTGTTCATATGCTGTATATTAAATGTCCAGACTGCAACACTTCTGTCAAAGTAGGAAAGCAACAGAGTGTAAAATATGGTTCACCCCTGTCAGTAATAATTAAGCCATTGAAAAGACAGCCTACAGACCTAGCAGAGATTTATTAGTGTATTCAATTCTAATATTTGAGATTTCTACCCATAAAAAGAACTTTAACCGTTTAAGTGTCTCATGCTGGCCTTATAAGCTAAGAAAGTGTCTATAACCTCTAATTGGACGTACGACTTCTAGAATCATACACTATCGAATGATGGAGAATGGGCTTTGATTCCATACAAAAAAGGGGGGCTGTGTAACTGAGTACTGAAGGCCCTGATTGTGTGTAGAGGCCAAGACGGAGCTCAGCTTAGAGTGCCAAGAGTCATGTGGCTGGGAGCAGTGAAACCTTGTAACATAGTTAGTCCTGAATCCAATGGAAGAGCTTGGCACAGGAAGAAAACACAAGCTACAGAGGTGACCAGGGCCATAAGGAATCATGGGAAACTGAGATGTCAATCATTGCTGAGTGTGATGTATTTGGTACTTGCCATTTGATGCCCCAGAGACTGAAGCAGAGGTCTGGGTTGGGTGTGTATTGGCTACAAAACTGGCTTACAGAATATGGCATGCTCATGAGTGAGTAGCAGTGGGGAGCCATGGATGTATGCCCAAGCAGGAGACAGAGTGTCAGAAATCATAACTTCTAGCCAGTGAATGGTTTCTTTCATTTGAGTCTTTGGCAAACGGTGGCTGGGTTCAAGGTGACTTACACCATGATACATATTTTATAAAATTGAAGTAATTAATTTTAATCGCAAACATCGTAGGGCTGTGGTTTTCCTCAACGATAGAAGCTTGACTCCGCTCTATGCAGGCACTGAGCTTAGAAGATGCAGCTGTGCTTCTGAGTTGGAACCATGCCTTTTGCTCCCATAATTTATCCAAAGATTAGCAGCCCACTCACAAACACTGGCCTCTTTTCTTGTCTCACACAATGGGAGCCTTCATTTTTCTTCTAAGAGGCTTATTCACAATCCCATCCCCTTCTATGGACGCTTCCTACAGAAAGTCACACAGAGCCACACAGGCCTCCAGTTGGTCTGGGTTCCTGATGAGAGGCACCGATTTAATGAAAACAAGGATGTTAGCCCACATCGTGAGCGAGATTTTAATATTAACAACCGACACATCTGATTCTCAGGAAGGAAAACACAATTGGTCTAAGCTCAGAATGGACACTGTGGCTTCTCACACAGTGGCCAAAGTGTCCCCTGGTCCTACCTCCTGAGAGGATGAGGCAGAGGGAGAGAAATATACTTCTCATATTTATACTCTCAAATCCTGCAAGTTGAAATCTCACTTTTAAAACTCCCGGAGCTTTAAAATTATTCAGAGGAGTGCATTTAAATGAATTTGGCAATGAAACATGAAATATTTAGTTCCCTGCTGCACGCGAGCAGGCTCTCCTTTATTGTTTGGTGCCATCCTGTGAGACCTCATTCCTGAGGATAGCTCACCCCCTCAGATTGCTGTTTGCTTTAATATTCCCCAATAATTATGTAATTAGTTCATCCTCTCTCCCACGCTCACCATCTCCCTCCTAGCTACCTGATTTCTTTACCGGGGAGACCTTCTGAAGTTCTGTGTATAAAAATATTAAGAGGGACCATTTATTGCTCCTCCTGCAGAGCCATTCTGAACTCTGAACACTTTTATTCTCAACAATAAATGATGACACCTTGAGGCCACCATGGTGCTCAACCATTGATGATCCTGGCGTCGGCTTCACCCTGCCAGTTTTGATTTCTGAGCCTATGCATTTTTATATTGGAAGTCCGTTCTGAAGATACTTCCAGGTGTGGTCACTCACTTTCCCAGTGCCAGAAGGGTCTGCTTGGTCTGGTGCAGATGTGAGAGAAGGAAAATACTAATGTTCTTTTTGAGGGATGATGGGAGAAATGAAGAAAGAGCCCTAAAATCTTCAGTTAAAATAGATGGCCATTATTTTGGCTTGATTATTTTTTGATGTGCTTAAGCCCTGTGAAGTTAAGAAGGAAGACATCCACAGGAAGGCAAAGAGACATGGGAGGAGAGAAGAATCCAGAACTCCACAAGAGTTTAACTATGAACAAACTATTAGTGCTAGTGGCTCGGACAAATAGATGAATGTTGCCTGAATGGTACGTCCTACTTTGAAAAGGTTGCACAGACTTTCAGAATCACAGAGGAAGAAAATATGGAAATCATCGCAACTACCAAACCCATCAGTGGGGACATCAGGTAGGCACCTGATGGCGCAGCATAGGGACCTCTCCTGCGGGCTTCAGGTGCTATCTGCCTACATCCTTAGCTTTGGGGAGTAAACCACAGTCATCAGCTAAGTTCATATAACCTAATGGTGTGGGAGGTCCTTCTGTCTGTGTGTGGCTTTTATTGGTTAATGAATAAAGAACTGGCTTGACCTATAGCATGGGAGGAGAAAGGCGGGGTCAGAGAGACACCATGGAGCTGCCACCAGAGATAGACATGCTGAAACTTTACTGGTAGGACATGGCCTTGTGGTTGTACACAGATTAAAAGAAATGGGTTATAAGAAGCTAGAACTAATGGGCCAAGCAGTGTTTTAATTAATACAGTTTCTGTGTGATTATTTCAGGTCTAATCTAGCCAGGTGGCCGAGATGAACAAGCGGGCCCTCTTCCTACATTCTAAAACTTTACCTAATTGTCCCAGAGACATTACATCAGAGGCCAAGGCCAGTAATGAATGGCTATGTGGAGAATTATGGATAGCCCGAGATAATTCTGGTTCTTTATCTATAACATCCAACTCTCCACGATAAGAAGTTCTGGTCAGCCTTCAGGACCTGGATATTTGGCTCAGTCTTTTCAGGGCACTTTTTTCACAGTACTCACTGAGGAGAGATGAGAACCTAAGGACACCCTCCTTCTGAATGACAGAGGGGTCCTCCTCACAGCGTCCCACAGCGAGAGCAGCAGGCTCCATACAAACGTGTCCCTCATCAAGACACATGCTGCAGACAACATATATGCAATCATAACAATCTATAAAGGAAATCAGCAAGAAAAGTCCTCATCAGCATCCTGGGACTTCCCCCACTTTCTGGAAGCCAGATGAGAGAAATGCTGAGTGAAAGAAATGAAGCTGAAATGAGGTTTAGATTAATTAAGAAAGAGTTTGGCAACAATCAAAACTGTTCTAAAATCATGACATTTGCCCTGAAAATAGCAAACTGACCATGACTTAAGGTATTCAATTTATTTTCATTTACTTGGTTTATTTGGGGGCAAATGTGGGTGTCAGTTATATCATCACACAAAATTACCTAAAACTTGGGTACGTAGCCCATGGTTCCAAGCTCTATTCCTTTCTCTGCATTTTTTGACAATTACTGACACAGATGCCATCTTCTCTGGTCTTACAATAGCTGTGTGAGAATGGTTCTCCTTTCATTGCAGCAAAGCACTTCCTAGCACCAATGTGTATCATTTGTGGTTTTAATTTGTAGCAATGAGAAAAGCAAAGACATCACCCTGAAAAACTGCACTGAAAGTCAATAGTTGCTGAAAATAAAGATGTGACAATGTTGTCAGCCTTTAATTTCCAAGAATGAGCAGATAATATTAAAATATTCCTTAGAAGCTGAGTATGTCTTAGTTTATGCACAAATATATGGTTTACATACATATATGTATGATTTACATATGTATGTTTTAAGACACACACACAGAGATAGAGAGAGACAGGGCTAAGATCCAGTTAGATCCAAGACAAGAATAGTAAAGCAATTACAGAGAGAAGATACAGGGAAACTCTAGGGCAGTGCCTAGAACAAATCTTGTTTAATCAATACATAATTATCAGTTCAGTGACAGGTGGTAGTGGCACAGGCAGATACCGAGTTCGAGATCAGCCGGGTCTACAGAGTGAGTTCCCCAAAGTTACAGAGAAAACTTGCCTTAAAAACCAGAAAGAAAAACCCATCAGCATAAGCGATAGTAAGCCCAAACTCCACTTCAGGGGGCTGAGACTTCCTTGGTTGCTGGGGGATGGGCAGTGAATGTCTGCCTTCCAGCAGTCTGCAATAGAGGTCTCCAGCCCCCTCTCAGGTTTAATACTCAGATGGGCTACACTGCCCTAGATGCAAACAGGGAGATATTTTAATTAATTGACAGATGAGGGTGATTAACATTCTTCTTGTGATTAATATTGATTTAAAGCAGAGACAACAAAGTCAAGATAAATGTCTAATGAACTAATGGCAACGGTTAGGAAGAGAATACAAACAATGTTCTTTCAAGATAGCACATGAGCCATTCTGTCCAGTCTGGTTTTTCTTTGGTTAAATTATTGTTTATTAAGGCCTTGGGATTAGATTAGTCAAACAGCATAATGATACAGCAATACAATACCTTTCTTATCGAATTTAGGCACCAATAGCCTGTTCTTTTCCAGAATATAATTTTACTTCCTTCATTCTTTCCTATTTAAGTGCCTCTACTCTTCTTTTAAACTAAAAATGTTCCTGGTGTGTTTGATATTTGATTGAGTTCATTGCCTGGGGAAAACTGATTGTAAAAATAATATCTGGGTTGTAACATTTTAAAGGGTGGTGTGAAGTTAATGTTTTCCATAACACATAACATGTGGATGATCACAGTGGCAGAGAGAGGTCATTAATTTGTAAGTTCCTCCAATGCACAGTGTCTAGATACAGGAGGAAAGACTATTTAGAAGGATAAATCTAAACATGAAGGGAAACAAAGTGCTGTTAGTAGGCCTAAAATTATATAGGCTATTTCTGGAAGGTAAAATACCATCAAAATATAGCAGGAGAGACCTATAGTGGAAGTAGGAATGTGAGCTGCTCTTCAGAAGGGCTGTGGGAACCAGCAGAGACCTGGGTGGGAACCCACATCATGAAGCTACTAGAAATAAGGATGTGGGGTATGAGTGTGTGTGTGTGTGTGTGTGTGTATCAAGGGACAACTTTTGGAAGTCAGGTCTTTCTACTATATGGGTCCTGAATTCGTCTTTGGGATTGGTGACAGGAACCTTTACTCAATGGGACTTATTGCCAAACATCACTTAGTGATTTTTAAGTTCAGAAGATGATACTTGTATTTGAAAATGAAACCAGAGATGGTTGAAGAAGCATCTTGTAAAAAAATCCTATGTCAAATGAGTGAAATCAGACTATAGAAGTCATAACCGGAGTAGCAATCAATTTGGCCTATATATCCTGATAATTTTTATCAGTGTGATCACCTTTACAGACATCCCATGTGATGAAGAACACACAGAATATTAAAAGATAAACAGGAGTGGGTCGCTAGGTGATGTGAGATTTCCTCCATATGTTGTAAATACTATTGGTTAATAAAGAATCTGCTTCGGGCCTATTGCAGCACAGAATAAGGCAAGGCAGGAATTCCCAGCAAAGAGTAGAGGAGAAAGTAGGTGGAGAAAAAGAAAAGTCACATAGCTGCCACAGGAGACAGACTCCAGATGCAGGATGGAACAATGCTGGTAGGCTGCAACCATGTGGTCATTGATACAAAGATTAATATAAATGGGTTAATTTAAGATGTAAGACCTAGCTCACAACATACTGAAGTGATTGGCCAAGCAGTGTTTTAATTAATATAGGTTCTGTGTAATTATTTTGGATCTGGGCTGCTGGAAATGAACAAGCAGCCTCTGACTACAACTAGGCAATTCTCTTGCCTCAGTCTCTTAATGATGATAATAGGCATCAATCACCACACCAGGCCAAGTTTCTATTTTTAATTACATTTACTATTTATTGTGCGCCCATGTGTGCGCATCCATGATGTGCTTGTGAAGGCAAGAGCATAATTTGAGGAAACTGGCTTTATTCTATTATGTCATTTTCAAGGATCAAACTCAGGCCATCAGGCATGGCAGTAAGCCCCTCAAAATTAAGCCAACACTTTATCCCCACAGGTTTCAGTTATTTTCATAAGAGCACCCATCACAGAATAATGCTTCATCAGTGTTTATTGAACATCAATTTTTCCACATTAGATTTTTCTAGTGCCTTTGTCCAGTAGAAAGGGATGGTATAGACACAGTTGGCTTCTGTGTTCTGTTGCCTTGACAAAATCAAATTGTTTTGATTATTTTTAGTGTAACTTTTAAATCCACTAGTATAAATTTTTTTCAAGTTTATTTATCATCAAAATTGCTGTTGTTAGCCTAACTTGTCTCCTCACAACATAATTTTACAATTAATCTGCTATTTGGAGGTGAATTTGCATAGTATTTTGAAATACCGAGTTTTTGTCAATTCCTGAAGTAAGGTGTTAGGTAATGAGCTTTTAAGTGTGAAGTATGGTGATGGAGGACATGGTTTATTCTAAATGTAGAATGATCAGAACGACATCTTAAGACTCAAAAGGGTTGAAAGAATGGCCAAAAATGGTGAGAAACAGAAGAGCAACATAGCAAAAGGAGTGGACACCATTCAGCTTCATCTGCAGTTTGTTGTAAGGAGGCTGTTAGTTTGTTTCCTGGTGTCCAGCAGCTCAGCCCTAAAATAATCACTTGGAAACTGTATTAATTAAATCACTCCTTGGCCCATTAGCTCTAGATTCTTTTTTTTTCTCATTTTTTTATTCAAGATTTCCATCTCCTCCCCTTCTCCTCCCCCTTCCCTCCACTCCCTTCCACCCATACCCCCACTCCACCCCTCTCCAAAGACAAAGAACCATCAAGGTTCCCTTCACTATGTTTAGTCCAAGGTCCTCCCAGCTCCCCCTAAGTCCAGGAAGGTGAGCAACCAAACTGACAAGGCTCTCAGTGAGCCCGTCCATGCTGTAGAGTTCATGTTCATTGCCATTGTCCTTGGTTTCTCAGTCCTCCTCCACCATCAGCCACATTCAGAGAGTCCGGTTTGGTCCCCTGTTCTATCAGTCCCATTCCGACTGGACTTGGTGGTCTCCCGTTAGATCTGTCCCACCGTCTCAATGGGTAAAAGCACTCCTCGTGGTCCTGGCTTCCTTGCTCATGATCTCCCTCCTTTTGCTCCTCATCAGGACCTTGAGAGCTCAGTCTGGTGCTCCTATGTGGGGCAGCATTATTTGTAATAGCCAGAACCTGGAAACAACCTAGATGCCCTTCAGTGGAAGAATGGATGAAGAAAGTGTGGAATATATACATATTAGAGTACTACTCGGCGGTAAAAAACAATGACATCTTGAATTTTGCATGCAAATGGATGGAAATAGAAAACACCATCCTGAGCGAGGTAACCCAGGCCCAAAAGGATGAACATGGGATGTACTAGCTCTAGATTCTTATTGACTAACTCTTACATATTAATTTAACCCTTTTCCATTAATCTGCGCAACACTATAAGGTTGTGGCCTACCAGCAAAGTTTCAGCATGTCTGTCTCCAGAAGGTCCATGGCTTCTCCCTTACTCTACCTCCTTTTTCCCTGCTTTCAGTTTAGTTTTCCCTGCCTACCTAAGTTTTTCCCTTTCAACAGGCCAAGGCAGTTTCTTTATTAACTAATGGTATTCATAGCATACAGAGAGGAATCCCACATCACATCCCCTTTTCTGTTTAAATAAAAAGGAGGGTTTAAATTTTTAACATAGTAAAATTACATATAAAAAACTGTTATCAAGCAAGAATTATAGTTACAATATTTGTTTCTACTTTATTTTTTATCATAACTAAGGAAGCCTATTACTATAACTATAAATTCTTTAACTCCATCAAAGACTCCAGAAGGATATAATATTACCTAAGTAAACAATAAGTTCATTGTAAGCAACTTCCAAAACTCTAGAAATAACAGAGACATCTCACTGCCTAGACAGTCACTTAACATTCTTTTTTACCATTGGGGTATCCATCTTCAGCCTACAGGCCCATAATATCCAACAGACTATCCATGAAGCAGGAAATGGTAGTTTGTCAGTCACTTTCTTCTGTGTCCTGCAAAGAATGTCCCACAGACTCCTTCATGAAGCAGGAACCCCAAAGGATCGTCTCACCTTTAGGCAAGTTCAGCAGTCATTTCTCTGTGGGTCCTGCATGTCCAGTTCATCAAGCAGTCCAGGAAAGAGCAGTTTCTTGCCTAAATGGCTAACCAGCTCCATGAGGAGCCCCTTCAATGCCCATCCTCCTCCTGAAGTCTATTGGTGCTGCCAGGAGATTCTGTGTCTCACTGTCATGAAAAGTCCCAAGTTTTTAAAACATTTTAAATGCAATATTCTGTTGTCTTTGAAAGTTTTGAAGAACCCCTATCCATCTGAAATACATCTCTGTACATCTAGAAAATCTAAATAACATGACTACAACCTTGACTATTATCCATGATTATTTATTAACTTATATGTCTTAATTATACTTTACATTGTTAAATGAGCTACACAAACACAATACCTTAATCAATATACAAAATATAACAAAATTGACTTTAAATTTGTATCAATATACCAAGATCTATACCAATGAAAATCTCTATAGCATATCCCCTTTAAATGTAAACAAGCATTTATAAACAATATTTGTGAATTTGGACATAGTTCTCTAGACTATGTCCTGCTGATTGAGGTTGCTGTTAATCAGGTTATTCATGGTGTATCCTGTGTGCTAGGTTCATCTCAGTCAGCAGTTGGGTGAAGTGATTTTTTGCGGGTATTCATGGCAATCTTTCAGAGGGCTTTGGTCCATCAAACTGAATCAGTCTGGCAGTATTCCATGGGTTCTCATCCCCTGTGGAAGTAAAAGAATCTCTTTTCCAAAGCAACATATTCTTAGACTCAAATTTTAAACTCACGATACCTTTATGTTGGTTTGACTTAGCAGTCCATACAATGAAATGTCTCTCTGTACTTAACTCCATCACAGTCAAAAATTCAAATAAAACACAATAATATACATAATCCAGACCCTCTGTCAATTTTCCATCTTTACATGGCTTATTTTTCTTTAGTCCTTTTAATCTATGACTGTCTGTACTCTGTCTCTTTAAAGACATTTTTAAAACCATTTCCTTTTTCTTATAATAGTCTATATTCTTTTTATTCTTTCTCCCAAATCTATGTACATTTATCCAACACTGTGACCCATTTATAGGTCTTTTCCATCTGAATCTGTCTTTATTGTATATCTGTAATTATTTTCTGACCAGAAATGCTTCTTAAAATGCTAAGCCCTTCTTATGAATTCAGGCAGCACCATTGCTAGGGGAAATATGGAACTGCCTGCTTGCTACCCCTTGATCCAACATGGCAGAGCTGTTCACAGCCTCTGAGAGCCATGCTCACAGCCCCATTTTTAGGCACACAACCAGTCTATGTTGCCATTAAGCAAGTTGCAGCAGTCTGCTTACAAAGCCCATTTAAATGCTCAACCTCCTGAAAAATCCAGCAGTTGCACTAGCAACAGAGCCCAGAAAGCTGACAATTCAAAACCATGGCTGTTTTTTTTCTACTGCTGAATCAGAATAACCTTTCTTAAAGGAGCCGCAGCATGTTACCTACAAGCAAAGTCCATTTTGGAAAATAAATGTGGCAAAATTTTGTTTTTTAGTATCTAGAATTCCTTTTCAAGCTTTCTCAGGTTTTATGTAGATTTTAGTTGGTCACATTGGGTGCCAATTTGTTGTAAAAAAAAAAGCTGTTCATTTGTTTCCTGCTGCCTGGCAGCTCAGCCCCAAAATAACCACTCAGAAATTGTATTAATTAAATAGGTGCTTGGTCCATTCGCTCTAGCATCTTATTGGCTAACTCTTAAATATAAATTTAACCCATCTCCATTAATCTGTGCATCATCACGAGGTCATGGCCTACCAGCAAAGTTATATCATGTCTGTCTCTGGCAGAGGCTCCATGGCTTCTCCCTTACTCTGCCTCCTTTCTCCCAGCATTCAGTTTAGTTTTCCCCACCTACCTATGTTCAGCCCTATCAACAGACCAAGGCAGTTTCTTTATCATCCAATGGTATTCACAGCATACAGAGGGAAATCCCACATCATTTGCCATCATGGAGCTTCAACAGAGGCTACTTCCAGAAGGTGACTTAGTGAAAGAGACTGGTGGTCCTACCTATCTGACAGGCCTACATTTCTTCCCAAGTCTCAACAACAGTTGGTAGCTTTTGTGTGACTGTAACTCATCTTGTGTGTTGGCTCAGCATTCAAGAAGATATTGACTTCATCTCTTCCCAGGTCTTTGAAGGTACCATCTTGAGAGGAAACTCATTAAGACTCAGTTACTTTTGAAAAATGATCAAAAATACTGATGAAAACTCATGAAGAGAATCAGCCCGCCATAACCAGAGACAGTGTTGCCTCAGGGGAATTCATAGATACAGATATGGACACCATGGACATGGTGAGAAATTCAGAGCATAGAAGCATTGTATTGGACAATTAAAGATATGAGGTTTGGTGAACTCATGTTCTGTGGGCAGGATCTAACCACATAATAGCCTTAGGATAGATGAACAATCAGACATCAGGATGATGAAGCCAATTGGCAGCCCAAACTCTGGAGGTCCCTGTAGACCATACAGTCCTCCATTGGCAGAACTGAGAACTCTCAAGTTCCCCGCAATCACTTTATTTCTGCAGTAAAGTTTTTTTTTTTTGTGGAACATCTAATGCTGAAAAGACTTTAACCATAGAGCACCAGAACTCTATGACTTCAAAATTCTGCTTTCCAACTTTCCAGTGCCCTCAGGAGATACCACTTCCCTTGAACAATGGATGCCTGCATATGTAGGAAGGAAGTAGTCATTGAAATGAGGGATATGCCACATTCATAGGACACTAGGCCTGGTAGGGGCTAGGAATTTTCCTGTTATGCAATGGCAGGAATATCAAAAGGGAAGACTGCTCTCACAGATACTGTATACTGGGTAGTCTGAGTTCTAGACTTGTCTAAATTTACTTTGTTTCTACGCTATAAGTGATATAGGGTTAAGGCCTTATATGTAGCCTTCCCAGAAAGACCCTTAAATTAAACTAGAGGGCATGCCATTCCAAACTAACTGGCATACACATCAAAGCAGAGAAACTAAACTGAGAACCATAAACAATCATGACAGCACAACTCCTCTGGATGATTGCCAGATCTCAGACCTTGAGGTAAAAGTACTGAAAGGGGTTCAACTCCTATACTATGAGTTCATATCTCCTTCCAAAAATGATCAACGATTTAAACCAGAATAAATGAAGAGAAGAAATCAACTTAATATATAATGATAAAACAGGAATTCAATAATATGGATGGGAAATTAAGCAATGAAAATGAACTATTGATAAAAATGTTGAAAAGAAAACCAATCAAGAAAAAAATGAGGGAGTCTTACAAAATGTCTTAGAGAGTCAAGGTGCTTGCTTCATAAGCCTGAAGCCTGATGCCCTTAATTCCATCCCTAGAATCCATGTAAAGGTAAAAAAATAGACTTCAAGGTTCCTTTGGCCTCCACATATTCACCATGGAAGGTGTGCCCCAACTTTATAAACAGATAATGTCAATCAAAAGAAAGAATATTTCGAATGGATGGAAATATTGAAGAAATAGTCTTATGCGACTTGAATGGATCAAAACCATAAATATGCACGGCTAATGCTTTTATGTACTCTAGGACATGATCAAGAAAACAAAACTGCACCCTGTGAGGCAGAAGAAGTGGAAATAACCACAAAGGATCCATGCAATGATTAACCTTGATTGTAAAGTTGATGGGATTTAGAATCACTGTGAAACAAATCTCTGGGATGTCTGTTCCTGGATCATCTAGGCCAGGTTATTTAAGGTGGGGAGATACATCCTAAACATGGACAGCATGATTCCGTGAGTTCCAGGCTACATAAAAGGAGAATGGGATCTGAGCATTCATCTCTCTCTGATACCATATTGCAGATGCAATGTGACCAGATGGCTCAAGGTCCCACTGCCATGGCTTCAACTGTTATGAACTGTATCTTCAAATCATGGGCTAAAATAAATATGTTTACTTTCTTAATCTTCTGTTATCTAGTATTTTGTCATTGTAATAAGTAACTATAACTAGTAGTCATAAAATATTTAGATGATAAAATTTACAACAGAAATATCCTCAGATCTAAAGTAGCATATAGAAAAACAGAAAGTAGCATAAAGCCAAATGAGAGGCATTTGAAACCCCAATAGATATGGCCAGAAAATACTATAGCATGTGACAGTAGAATGATAAGATTCCAGAAGAAACAGTGATAAATCTGTGAGAAAAACACCAAACAGCAGCAGATACTAACTGTGCACATTAACAGAAGATCTGCCTGTGGACATGGAGCAGGCAAGTCAGGGTGATGTCCTTCAAAGAAAGTAACTACCAGCCAACATTACTGTGTCCAGAAATGTATCTTTATTCCATAGATAAATAAATATAAATCAGTAATATCCATGACCACCAAGTGTGCATTGCTGAAGATAGTGAGAAGGATCCTATACTCAGAGGAAGACAGAAGATGTTGTCAATCACAAACACATAGAAAAGATTACATCAGGTGAGAGGAATTGGAGCAGTACTCATAACCATCAACAAAATCACAGGACTCATTAGACCCTTGTTTTAAGTTCTCACTGTAAATGGTTAAGTGTGACTAGATTACAAAGGATGACCTAGGAGCTACTAATTTATTCCCTGAATCCACATGGTGAGAGAAAACAGATTATTGCAGATTGTATATCTGTCCTGAATAATAAATACATGAGTAAATAAATTTTAAATAAACAAATATAGCAATTATGACAAAATTAGATCCAACCACTTATTTTCAACAGGAAACACACCTCACTGTCAAAGACATGAAGACTCCAAGTGATAGGAAAGAAGTCAATATTTCAAGAAAATAGGAATCAAATTTAAACAGAAGTATTCGTTATTACTTCATAAACTAGGTTTCAAGCAAAAATTAATCAAAATGCAGGAAGATGCTATGCTATATATTAACAACTAAGAACCATCAATTATAACTTTAAACACATAACACTCAGCATAGTGATACCCAATTTCATAAAATAGACATTAATTTGGAGAAAGGTGTAGACAAGTTCAGATATAGTAGTGATGGGTGGCTTTAACACCTGCCTCTCAATAGTTATATTATCCAGAAAAAAGCAACATACTTCAGAGGTAAAGTACACCCTAGATTAATTGTACTTTACAATTATCCGTATAGTGTTCCATGCCATGGGAAAAAAATACGTGTTCCCTTTTAGAAGCCTGTGGAACTGTCTCTAAAGTAGGTCAAATTGTAGGCCAAAACAATCCTTCACAGACAGAGTTGAAAAACTTCCTGTATCTTTATAGATCAAAGGAAGCAAACCTAAAACAACATTCAGAATTTGGAAATTTCATGAAACACTTCCTTAATGAGCATCAAGTCATTGAAGAAATGAAGATGAAATCTAAAAGCTACTAACACTGAGTAAAAATCAAAGTACAGCCCCTTGAGACTTTTGGGGTCTAGCAGAGATGATTCTTAAACATTTACATTGGAAGAAAAGTAAGAGACCTTTCACATAACTCGTTCACACACCTCGTGGTCTTAAGAGATGAAGAATAAGCTCAATCAAAAATAAGTAGATAAAAACAAACAGTAGGAGATGGAGGGCTGGCTTATCAGTTGAGAGCACTGACTGCTCTTCCAGAGGACCGCAGTTCAATTCCCAGCACCCACATGGCAGCTCACAACTGTCTGTAACTCTAGTTCTAGGAGACCTGAAACACTCACACAGATATACATGCCAGAAAAATGCATATAAAGTAAAAATAAGGAAAAAAAGAAGAAAAAACAAATAGCAAATGTCAAGGAAAACATTAAGAAATCAAGAGAAAATTGCAAACAACCAATGAAACAAAAATATGATTGTTTGAAACATATGAGCAAAAATTTCTCAGCCCAACTAACCAAAAGAATGAGTAAGAAATCGAGGCATAAGTGAAAGAAAAAATAAGCAAGGAACCGCTGCAACAGATGTTCATGATATCCAGATCATTAGGGGGTGCTTTGAAATCCTACCTTTCAAAAAGCTAGAGAGCCAGGAGGAAAGGATACACTTCTAGACAGAAATGACATGACAGAATTAAACTAAGAAGATACAACGCAAACCGGTGTAGAGAGGCAAAGATGACTGAAGAGGTAATAGAGCTTCCCAAGGGGAAAAGCCTGGGGTTAGACAGATCCACTGCTCAATCCTATCAGACATGTCTGCTCTTCTTGCTTCCTCTAAGCAGGAAGGGAAAGACCATACTATGTCAGTCACTTTTCTCATTGTTAGAAGAGACTTGGCAAAAGCCACTTACGGAAGATTTATTTTGACTCCGGTTTCATGGCTGGATGTCACAGCAGGGGTAGTCAGAACCAGATGGTCACACTGCGTTTACATTTAAGGCAGCAAGAGGCGATTGCTTTTGCTCAGCCACCTTTCTTCCTACACTGTGACTCCAGGACACAGAACGATAACACCATGGTTAGGGCTTGTCTTCCGTCAAAGATTAATCTAGATAATGCTTCCCAGGCATGCCAGAAGGCTTGTTTCCATGGTGATTCTCAATGCTGTCGAGTTGATGGTTCATATTAGCCATCAAGTCTATCAGGTTCCTCCCATGAAGCCAATGTTACTCTGATACCAAAAGTAAAATAACACAGACACAGGCATCCCCAGTTAAATATCTACAAAACCCACAACAGTGCTAAAATTGGGAAAACAATTAGTTTTATATCCTTTTTCACGACTCCTGTGTTCATTACCTACATTCAGTCCTTCCTCATTAGCCAGTGTTTACCCTTTCTTGTTCTTCTTTCTACATGTGCTGTATCCACATGTATGCTTCTTTGTTATCTTTTGGTAACCCAAGCCATCACTCTATATATTTGGCATGATATAGATCTCCTTTCTGTTTTTGAAGTTAAGATATCACTCTGGTAACAGTATGTGAGAGAAAAGATAGTCGGTATAACAATCTCTATTATTGCACTTAGTTTTATACTTAAAAATCATTTATTTCTATAAACTAATTTTTAAATAACAGTGCAGCAGAAGGAAGCCTGTAGAAGGAAGCGGTGGGGCGTCCCGCCACCTGGCCGCCGGCTAGCTTTACACCCGAAATAATTACACAGAAACTGTATTCATTTAAATACTGCCTGGCCCATAGTTTCAGCCTCTTATTGGCTAATTCTCACATCTTTCTTTAACCCATATTTAGTAATCTGTGTAGCACCACGAGGTGTGGCTTACCAGAAGAGATCTTAACCTGCGTCCATCTCGGAGAGGAGAAGCATGATGACTCACTATGGCGACTGCCTGAAGCGTCTCCCCACTCCTGCTACCCAGCATTCTGTTCTGTCTACTCCGCCTACCTAATTTTCTGTTCTCTTAAAGGGCCAAGGCAGTTTTCTTTATTAATTAACCAATGAAAGTAACATAGACAGATAACTGTCCTCCATCACAAGCCTAGTTACTCTTTCTCTACTATGGAATGCAGGGTAGAAAGTGAGCTTGAAATTCAGACTATCCTGCTTTGGTCTGAGACTGACTGCATTCTTGCTATATATGTTGTGTTTATTTTGTCTGTGGATGATGCAGTTCAGCAGTGCTTAGCCTCTGAGTAAGAGAGAACTATTATATTAGCTTTGTCTATAAATTGGGACCATTGGGATGGACAACTATGCCTGTTATTGCGTGATTTTTCACAAGATGTTTTAGTTTGAGTATCACTTGTGCTGGCTAGATTTATGTCAACATTACACAACTTAGTGTCATCTGGGAAGAAGGAATATTCACTGAGAAAATTCTTCTGTAGTCTTGGTCTCTAGGCAAGTCTATAGGGCATTTGCTTGATTGATGATTGATGTGGGAGAGTCCAGACCACTGCAGGTGGCACCATTCCTGGGAAGACTATCTAAGGTAGTCTAAGAAAGCAGACTAAGAATGTCACAAATGGGAAAACCAGTAAGCAGCATTCCTCCATGGTCTTGATCAGTTTCTGCTTTGACTTCCCTTCATGAAAGGCTGGGATAGGGTCATGGAAGCTGATACAAATCTTTTTCTCCCTAAGTTGCTTTGTGCCATGGTGTTTTTTTTTTTTTTTTTAAATTGCAATAGACTATACTTTCAGGGGATCATTTCTGTAATTTGTTACTAGAAACCCTAAGAATATACTTATCAAACCAGTAGCTCCATGGGTATCTCCTGCAGGGTATCTCCCTTTGTTCTCTGGGTCAGGTAGTCTCAACATTTGTGTGATGATTATGAGGGTGAGTGGAGGCTTCGGTCCCTGTATAATTCAGTTAATTTCTTAGTTAAACAAATTTAATGAAACTTGGCATAGTTGGCACATGTATTTCTAATCTTTCTATCTTGGTAAACATTAAAGATTACAAAAGTGACATGCCACAGAAATGTAGGGGACACAATAGAATCCATCATTACTACTAGGGAAACTCATTACTAATTTGTCTTTATGTAGAGAACACACACACACACATACATATATGTGTGTGTGTGTGTATGTGTGTCTGTATATATACATATAAATACTTCATGATGTGTATGTACTTAAATGAATTTATTCTGATTAAATCAGATAAAAAGTTAATTGTTTTGAATATTGTAAAACAGATTAATGAACAAATTCTGGAGCCAGGCAGCATACATGTGTGTATGAGCATGTGTGTCCACATGTGCATGTGTCTGTCTGAGTGTGTACATTATCTGTGTGTGTGTGTGTGTGTGTGTGTGTGTGTGTGTTCAATGTATGTGGAAGTCTGAAGTTGATGCTGGGTATTTTCCTTGGTTGCTCTCTTGCTGTGGGACAATGGTCTGTACCCTGTCACTTGTATGGTTTAATAAAATGCTGATTGGCCAGTAGCCAGGCAGGAAGTATAGGCCTGGTGATCAGGCAAGAATAAGAAAATTCTGGTAAGAGGAAAGACTCAGTCTGCAGTCATCACCCAGATACAGAAGAAGCAAGATGAGAATCCCTCACTGATAAAAGGTACCAAGTCACATGGCTAACAGATAAGAATTGTGGGCTAATTTAAGATGTAAGAGTTAAATAAGAAGCTTGAGCTACTAGGCCAACCAGTTTATAATGAATGTAGACCTCTGTGTGTTTCTTTGGCACTGAGCAGCTGTGGGACTGGGCGGGACAGAAACCTGTCAACACTCTCTTCTTCTCTACCTAGACAGAGCCTCTCATTTGAGCCCAGATCTCACCTGTTTGGCCAATCTACCTAGCCAGCTGGCTTGCTCTTGGAGCCTTCTGACAATACTTCTTAAGAGTTGGGGTTATGGACAGGCCCCATCCCCAGCCAGCATTTGGAATCCTTGGAAGCTCACAATGTACTATGTCCACAGCCCTCAGAGATGAGTACACACATACAAGTTCTTGCAGGGTAATTTTAAAATATTTGTTTCTCATTTTTCCACAATCACCCATCTCCCTGCTCTGTCTATTTATCTACCTATCTATCTATATCATCTATGTATGTATGTATGTATGTATGTATCTATCTATCTATCTATCTATCTATCTATCTATCTATCTATTGATCTATCGATCTATCTATCATCTATCTATCTATCTATCTATCTATCTATCTATCTATCTATCTATCTATCATCTATCTATCTCTACCTGTGTATTTTTTGTTTCTTTGACATGAGCTCTCACTATGTCATACAAGCTGGCCTAGAACCTAGGATCCTACATCCTTGGGCTCCTGAATACCAAAGTTACCAGGGTACACCAACAACACATATACTCTATACCCACTTGTTTTAAAACATTCAATGACCTATTTCTCTTTGCCCTGTGACATTTAATGAAACAAACCAAGCCCAGGGCATGTAATTATAATATATTATAAATGATTACATCCCTCCTATATAACAGGCATATAGGTAAAGTTACAAGAATATTTGTTAATTATTTTTAAAATCAAAATCTATCATTAGAACCAGGTATGATGACTCGTGCATGAAATCTCAGCACTTGGAAAACTGACTTAATGTATTCTGATGAGTTCAAGACCATCCTACACTACATAGTAAGATCCATGCCAGCCTGGGTTACATGGCAAAACTCTGTCTTAAAGAAAAACATGTTTTTAACTCTTGCTGGAATCTGTGTATTTCTCTCTCTGTATAGATACTACATTTTTATTTAAAAAGTGAAGTTTGAATATTTTTTCTTTCTTCTCTGACAGTAGCTTTCAGTTTCTTAAAACACATCTATTCCCAGCACATGAGGCTACAGGATGGAAGAGATAATTGTTCTGGCATGTTTTCTCTCCAAACCTTCGAGTCGGGTCTTACAGAGGAGTCAGATGTGGTTTTATGGTGACATAAAATGGCAGACACAGGCAGGTTCACTTGGATGAATTCCCCATGTGTAGGTAACACTGATATGTACAGGACAAGCCAGAGGATTGCCTCATGCATTAGAGAACCGTAGGACCCAAGGTCTCATCACATGAGAGACACTTGCCTAAAGTTCCTATGTTCTTCTTTGAATGTCACCCAGACCCCAGGGTCCCTTTAAAAAAGAGAAGACATAGTTTATATCACAGCTGTGATGTGATTTCTGAGGACTCTAGAAGAGACAAGTTAAGTTGGACATTTTCATCCCATGAAAAATTGGTATAATGCAGGATATTTGACAGCAAAGCTAGAGTTCTGCTTCAGTAAATTATTTAAGAGTATCATCAAGATTCAGAGCACAGTGCTATGCATTTTGAACCTGGCTATGCTGGAATCTTAAAGGCTGTGTACAAAATATCAAACAATATAATAAAAACTCATTTTCAGATATTCAGTCAGGCCACAGCAGACATCGTCCACAAGAGAAAGGAAATGGTGAGAACTATGGCTGAATCAGGTCACACCCAGTTCCAGTCCTGCTGCCCTTGGTGTAAGGAACACAGGCAAGGAAGCTCTTCATGTGTCCTGGTTTCCTTCACCAGAATGGGATGCTTCTCGCCACCCACTGCTGGGGTGATGTCTCACATCATCCACAGAGGAAATGTCTCAGTGTGGCCTCCAAGTATCTCTTTAAGTACAGTTATGTCAACTCTGTGAACTCCTGTTTATAATCATACTCAGGTGATAATTTAAAGTTTAGTGATCTGGATGTGTATGTCTATCATTGTTTTAATTGAACTCGGCATAGCAACTAGTAAAGAGTTCCTAATACAGGGAGATACATGGCTTGCGTTTCGCACTTCCAGTTTGGTCATGAGCACAGGCAGTGTTTAACAAAATACATGTCACTACTTTTCACCAGACAGAGAGGATATGCTGGAGCCAAGCCAGTTTTCTGAAAAGCATCATGTCTAGTGATATGGAGATGGTTTTGTTCCTTCGGCTTGAATGCTGCCTTCAAATGCACCAACTGATTTTTGCTGATCTCTTACTAGAAGGTCGTTTGTCACCCGAATGCTCCTGCTGTCGACGACACAGGCGGAAACAAACCTGCGGTAGTGGCAGACATGTGGGTCTGATGCTAGTACTGTTGGCTGTGGACTTTAGGGTGGGTCATACATGAGGTGAAACAAGCACCCATTCTTATTCTTGGTTATAACAAATCTTAGCAGTTGTCAGAGAGCACAAGCCATGTACAGCTGACATCTTTAAACCATCACAGAAGGGAAGGATGGAAATGAAAGCCTCTACCCTCCAGTTGCCACATCCTAGGCACAACTGATGCTTGCATTGCTTGTGGCAAGTTCCTAAAAAACTTGGAAGGATGTGTATACTCAAACAAGCATTTGCCAACTTTCCATATCAGTATGTGCATATCCAACTGATTTTAGGGCCTTCTAATTCTGTGACTATACCACAGTCTGTGTAATTGATCCCCTATTGACAGATGATCTACTACCAAAACATATTGATAAGTCTATACTACATTGTAAGATTATTACCAATACAGACTATTAGAGAACAATACTAATAAGGAGAAATATAATACATACCAAAGCCTGTTTCTCATCTTAAGGCTGCCCTACAAGGAACAGTCCAGTAGTTCAGTGCTGTGTATGATGCCACATGGGATCCGGCTGAAAGGGTCGTCCTGGGACAGTAATGAACTGGCTGATGAATAACGCATAGAAATGACTGAGTTTAAAAATCCATTCCTCTAATGCAGGAATAGAATTTATTCATAAGACTCCTCCAAAAATAGACCCAGCTTTCAAATAGTATACCCGAGAGACCCACACCACAGCAAATGTTCCATGCAGCTTGCCCACACCATGAAGTACTGACAACTTCTTTTGACCAACAATTTGGGGTATAACTCGAATGTCCTCTTGTCAGTATGCGATGCCACCTATAGTTTTCGTGACCAGAGAGCCAAAAGCCTGGAGGTGGCTCTGCACAGCTCACCTTCCCCTCGGGGGAGCTCTGAGGAGCCAAGCCAGTCTGTAAAATGTGTCTCCCACCGTCACATTGACAAAGCCAGGACAGCATTCATCTGGAACAACCCGCCAGATGCTGCCATGGTGTCCTGTCAATGTGCTCACTTGGCCTGTCACGGCTGTCCTGACACAACGCTTGTTCTGTCAGGTAACTGTCAAAGATACCGTTACATTGGCAGCCCCGGCGGGTGATGTGCTTCACTCTCTCCCTCTTTTGCAATCTCATATGATCATAGATAAAGAGAAGAACTGACCGATAAGTCAGTCTTTTTCTAATGAGTAAAGTACCAGAGTGAACTCACCCCTTCCTTTTAAAACAACATGGCAGATGATTCATAGAAGAGAGAAAGCAAGGCAGACCCTACCCCACTCATGTGCAGATGCCCTGCCCTGGGTTCCCCCTCCTTTCTCCTTCCCCCACCTCTCTCACAATCTGCTGAGTCAAGCAAACCATACCCCAATAATGCCTTTGAAGAGTTTAGAAAAATTATTGAATATTGTAGAAATTCTTCAAATGTGGATGTTGTAATAGTGGAGAACACTCTACGTGCAACAAGGTTTGGGACCAGGAGCACTGTGTGCAGTCTCCCTCCCTGGGGGAGTGCAGCTTGCCCTGTCCAGGTTGATCAATTAATACCTTGACAGGAAACCAAGGTCCAGAGTGCAGTTTGAGTAAGATGTACCCAGAGGGAAGCTGGATCGATGGTATGGTGAAATGTCACTCTTTTGGCAACTGCCTCTGGCTTTTAACTGCTTCAAATTAAAACATTTTTTTAAGACTCTAAATGACAAAAGACCATGTTTGAGTCTTGAGAAGGGAACTTTCTGACCACAGGAGGCTGCATCTTTGTGAGGAAACACTGGCTTGCCCCCCTGTGGTCTCTGCCTGTCACACTTAAGGCAGGTTGGTTCAGCTGTGTCCACACATCGATCTGTCGGAGCCTTAGAGTGTTCAACTTGGGAGAACATTATTTCAACCTTTAAAGAAATGTTCAGCCAGAAAACACCGAGGGCTCAGAACAGGCAGTCATCCTTTAGTCTCTTGAGACACAGAGATAGAGAGACAGAAACACAGAAGGTGGGACATACAAAGAGAGACAGAGACAAGAAGAGACAGGGACAGAGAGAGAGACACAGAGAGTAAGACACACAGAGACAGAGGCACACACACACAGAGAGAGAGAGAGAGAAAGAGACAGACAGACAGAGAAGCAGAGCATGAAATACACAGAGAGACAAGCAGAGTGTGATAAAAGTGCCCGAGCAGATTTGATGTTTAAAATAGCAACAGCTAAGACCAAGGTCCTCCCAACTCCCCCCAGGTCCAGGAAGGTGATCGACCAAGCTGAGAAGGCTCCCACAGAGCCCGTCCATGAAGAAGAATCAGAGCCCAGAGCCATTGTCCTTTGCTTCTCAGTCAGCCCCCGCTGTTGGCCACACTCAGAGAGACGGGTTTGGTCGCATGATCCATCAGTCCCATTCCAACTGGAGTTGGTGATCTCCCATTAGTTCTGTCCCACCGTCTCCATGAGTGAACGCACCCCTCTCGTTCCTGACTTTCTCCCTCATGTTCTCGCTCCTTCTGCTCCTCATCGGGACCTTGGGAGCTCAGTCCAGTGCTCCAATGTGGGGCTCAGTCACCTTCCCCATCTGTCGCCAGCTGGAGGTTCCCTCACGGTCCTGACTTTCTTTCTCATGTTCTCTCTCCTTCTGCTCCTCATCAGGACCTTGGGAGCTCAGTCCGGTGCTCCAAGGTGGGGCTCTGTCATTTTCTTCATCTATCGTCAGGTGGAGGTTCTATGGTGATATGCAAGAAATTCATCAGTATGGCTATAGGAACTGGCCTTTGCTCCTTGGCCTTGAGAGGGAGGGAGGGGAGGTATGGGTGGAGGGGAGGGGAGGGAAGGGGGAGAAGGAGGGGAGAGAAAGGGGAGAAGGAGGGGAGGGAGGGGGGAGGAGGAGGGAAGGAGATGGAAATTTTTAAATATAAAAAAAAAATAAACCATGAGAAAAAAAAAAAAATAAAATAGCAACAGCAAGCAAGCAGGAGATGCATGGAGGGCAGAGGTTAATTCCATAAGACTAAAAGCTAATGCTCTGACTGGAAAGGGGAAGCATGCATCTGTACTTACAGTGGCAAGCAAGAAGGCATGCCAGGGGGGGTAGCCTGCAGCCCACAGAATTAGAAGAATGTTTTCTGAGTCTCTCTGTTCTTTATAGACCAGAGGAGAGTCTTGTCAGCAGCACACAGAGAGCTCTTCTCCTCATCCATTGGCACAGGAAAAGCCTCCTGTGGAGGAGAGGTATGAAATCCTGTGTAGGCACCCCCTCTTCTTTATGCCAGGGGATATTTGATCCACATAGGAAGGCTTTAAAAATGGTTACATGTAGCTCCAACATTGATCTGCTGCTGCTCAGGCATCCAGAGCCAGAACCTGGCCACAGCCAATCCAGTCCCAAAGTCTCTGGAGAAGACTTTCTGAACAAGCTATGGTGGTGGCAGTTGGGGATGGGAGCTGGGGAGACACAGGTGCTACTTAAGTACTGCCGTGGGGAAGGGAGCTAGATGGATCAAGTACGGATAGAAGATTTCGTACGTTCTTGTTTGAGTTATGCATGTAAAACTCAGCCACACTTAAGGAATGCAGTGGCTTGTATTAGGAATTGGTCCCAGATGGTCTTTTCCAGCTTTATCTTCCACCCCATTTCCATTGAGGAAGCATATCCTGCTAGATCAGCATTTTGTTGGGATCTGGAAATAAGAAAAATCAACTCGAATGTAGCATAAACAGTACCTGTAGCTGCCTGTTTTCCCAGCTTAAATGGTTTCTGGTTGCCGTTTTGGGAATTTGCTCTCTCTTTGCCCCGCCCTGTTCCTGCCCTGTTCCTCTGGCTTCTGTGGGGTTTGGCTCTCCACCCGCCATTATCTTAATTGCCATTTCAGATTATCTACTTATGGTCTGTAAGTCACCCTTGGAGATGGGAAATACTCGTGGGCTTGGGCTGTTCTAAACTTAGGCAGCCTTTCTTCCACCTCTTCCTGAAGTTGGGGAGATCAGCTTTCCACCAAGGTGCTTCCAGTTTCACCTGTCTGCCCTGAGCCTTCCTAACCATCAAGACCTCATTTCTTCGGTGTGGGGCATTTAATTCTAATCTTCCAGCTAATTCATTTTCAACTCCTGTGTGTGAGGAAGATGGCTCTCTCAGGGAAGGTTCTGGAGGGAATTTCCTTGTACATCATCAAGACACTCTTCCATGTGCTCTGCCCTGATCCAGCCAGCCTTTCCTTTCCTAGGGAATGGTGGCAAAAGGAAAAGAAATGATCTGTACTGGCTGCTAGGTTCTCACTGCTGATTTAGTATGAGACCTGCACACATTAAGCTAGCGAGTGTTACTCAAGCTCAAAGTTAGCATGGGAGAAACCTCTCCCTCCTTTAGGGATGAAACTTGATGGAAAAATATCAGGTGACCTGAAGTTACCTTGCCTACTTACCAACAAGCCAAAGAAATGGAAGAAGGGTTTTCTTTGGAAAAGAATAGCCCTGATCATTGAAACAGGCATGTTGGTATCCTGGGGTGGCACCCAGCCAGAGGAATATCCTCTCTTCGTTGCAATGGGAGAGAAGGGTTCTCCATCACTCTCTGCATACCTGTGCCAGTGTGTTCTCCCCTCTCTTCCCCATTTCTTTCTCCTTTTCTTCTGCACTCTGGCATAGAAAAATGAATTTGGACTTTAAACGTAGGCATTCAAGAGTGATCAAACAGTGCTAGCTGTTCCTTCACCTCCTGGGTTGCTTCTCTCCCCGTCTCCTATCTTCAGACACTCCCCTTTACATATGCAGCCCATCTGCTGTTGCTCAGTGATGACAGAAACCAGAACTTTGTGTCTGTCCTCACTGTCTTCATTTCAGTCCCCAATCTCCAGTCTTCCTGGTGTCTCTCCAATCTTTCCTGCCACACTGAATTGTTAAAATCTGATTCCCAGTTCACTGTCAGCCCAGACGCCTTCTCTTCCTCTTTTTCCTGTATTTCCTCATTAGTCCCATGTGATTTTATATTCCCAAGATTTTATTATCCTCTGTGTTTGAGTTCATTATTTTCTCTTCTCTATGTGACAAATTTATACTATTCAATGAATCTCTTGCTGTCTTTTTGGACCCCTGGTCTCACTCATGCAGGGTATCCCACAAGACTCTGGAAAAGGTGACTTTGAGTACAGAAGAACATGTTCCTGTTGGTCTTGTGATTCTGAAGGCCTTTATCAACTCTCTCCATCAAATAAAAGCATGGCCAGACTTCAAAAGAAATAGTAGATGTTAATGTATTCTCAATGCTGGGCAGTTGCTAACACCATTAAATTTTAGATTATCTATATATTTTAGAAGTCTTTTTTCTCCAAAAAGAAATATTTTACTCTTACATGGGTAACTTCCCAATCCCCACTCAAAAAGTTTTCAAGCTGAATGTTGTAGTGATATTTCATATTTATTTATTTATTTATTTATTTATTTATTTATTTATTTATTTATGGTTTTTCAAGACAGGGTTTCTCTGTAGTTTTAGAGCCTGTCCTGGAACTAGATCTTGTAGACCAGGCTGGCCTTGAACTCACAGAGATCCCCTTGCCTCTGCCTCCCGAGGGCTGGGATTAAAGACGTGTGCCACCACCTCCTGGCTTCATTTGTATTTTAACAAATAAAGCTTGCATGAAGATCAGGAAAAGTAAAACAGCCAGACTGGCCAGTCTTACAGACCAGGTAGCAATGGCACATACCATTAATTCCAGTAGTCTCAATGATACACACCTTTAATCCCTGTAGCCATTAGTTGCCATAGAAACCAGGCAGTAGTGGTACACACCCTTAATTCCAGAACTAGAGAGGATTATAAAACAGGAGGAGACAGCTCTCAGTCTCATTCTGAGGTTTCTTGGAGGCAGAATCACCATTTTCAGACTGAGGTCTAGGTAAGAGCCAGTGGCTGGCTTCTTTGCTTTTCTGGTCTTCAGGTTGAACCCCAATATCTGTCTCAGAGTTTTTAATTAATTGTGCTTCACAAAGTTGTCAATAGCTCCCACCACCATAGAGCCTTCTGTTCTACACATTTCCTCCATGTGAACAAAATTCTTTAACACAATGTTTTTAGGGTCCATCTATGTATACATATCGCATAACTCTATTCCTCCGACTACTGGGTGATATTCCATCTCACGGTGTGCCCCTTTACTTCATTTGGTATAAATTAGGATTGTTTCTATTATCTCATTGATAGGAAAACTCCCGGTATGCACAGTTGTGTTCAGGTTTCTGTGTGGTCAGCGGCGAGCAGACTGGTCAGTGGTTATCTGTTTAGCACGTGAGTCCACATATTCCTGAGCACTGGGCTCTAGGCTGTTGTGCATGGATGCTTCCATTTCCTGGTTATGAATAGCAGGAGTGTAATTTCTGAGTTATGGCTGTCCATCAGGTTGTATGAGTCATCCCCGTTTGTCAAGCTGACTTCAGAATCCTGGCATTTTCACCATATTCCACCCCCAGCAAAATTTGAAAATTTCAGTACAAAATTTCCATGTTTTCTTATCTTTTATGCATGTGCTGATATCTCCTTGTGGATCTCATTTCCACGATGAATTATGGAGCTTCATCTCCTGATATGTGTACCCAGTGTGACACAGCCTCTAGGCTGGGGTGAAGCACCCTTCAGCCACTGACTGTTTATTTTTTATTTTTACATCTACATTTTAAAAAGTTCTCTGTACCTTATGGAAATGGTATTCATATTTGTAACTTTCCATATATTTTTCCTCCTGTCTCTAGCCTTTCCATTTTTACAAGTCTTTCAATGATAAAAAATAATTTTAATTTTAGTGAACACCCAATGAAAAGTTAGTTTTAAAAAATGGCTCTCTTGGTAAGCAGGAGCTTTGTCAAAATAGGCAATTTAATAGCTATCAGCTGATAAATGGGAAAACCTATTATGGTATAGCCACACGGTAGCATATAATTCACCAGGAGACAGAGATGACTACCACTGTGTCAAAGACAGAGCAGAATCCCAGAGATGCTGTGCTAAATACAAGGACCTTCAGAAAAGCTGAGCTGTTTAATTAAGTTAGAGGAACATCAGGTGGCCTGGGGCAGGAATGGTATCACAGATATTTTGGAAATAGTTAAATGGGAATATTTGGATGAGATGGGGTTGTTCTAAGACTAGACCAAGGTAAAAGCAGCATGATATGATAATATCTTGAGATATGAGTGCATCAAGGTAACATTTTGGCTCTTGTGTTACACATGGTAGATTGTATATAGATTGTTGATTGTTCTTCAGTCACCAAACGTTAGGCCAGGTATTATAATCCTGCTCCACTCTCATATCCATAAAAGAAAACAAAACATCAGAGTCATGAAAAGGAAGTGAAGTCAGCAAATATCTTAGCACATTTCTACAGACATGAATTTGGTGGTGGATTTGGAGAAAAGCCCATGATGTCTTGGTCAGATTCAAGCCTAGCACGCGGAGCGACAAATATGAAATGCCCAATGGTCAGGAACCAGCAATGCCAGGGTCTGAGCCATAGCGTAGCAGGTGAAGTGTGCAGGCAGGAGTCCTGCCCCCAAAGGCCACAGTATTGGGAAACAGAGCGCAGAAGCAGCACAGCCAGAAGGATGATATTAACTGGTTTGGAATATAGAGTAAAATAGACAATCCATAGATTCAAAGAAAATAAAAGGTAAGGTTGATGATATGCTGTTTGAATTTAATTACATGTTGGGTTTAACATCTATAAAGTATCTCTATCAGAAATCCTCAGCTTCCGAAGAGTGGACATATTTTCTCCTTGTCCTCTGTCCTCTCCACAGACAGCTGGCTTCCTGTGCTCCTGCTGTGGCATGACCACACTCTCTCCTGAGGGAAGCAGATTCAGAATAGCTGTGGGGCTGGGCTGTGTGGCCCCGTAGGAGCAGACATCAGCGCAGACACAACTGACCGCTCAGATGGAACCCTGAGGCTTCTGTGTCTGGAGTCTGCTGTTGCCTTCTCCCTCTGTCTAGAGTCAAATCATTTCTAGTTGTCACTCAAACTTGAGCAAGCTCCACCCATGCTTGCCAGTAAAGGACTACACTAAGCTTCCACCTCAGCAAACGGTGAGAGAATGAAGCCTTTGTTTCCATAACTTCTTCAAGCAATATCCTTTGGTCTTTGTCCCCTGGCTTTTGTATTTCCCAAGAGCACCCTTTTCAATGCTGCTCTAAAGAAATAGCGTTGGTTGAACACAGCGGCTGTGTAAGTGGTGAATATGAAACCCTTGACACAGAAGATCCCTCCTGAGCGTTTTCACAAGTAGGGTAAAGAATTCTACCGCGGGCTCCGTAAACAGCCAAGACCCTCATTATGGGACAGCATTGTCATTCACTATGGCAATAAGAAGCACCACATTTAAATATGTATGACTATGTGTGCATATAAATATTCATATTTGTACAGTTTATTAGCTATACCCCGTGTCACTAAGCCCAGAAGTATGGTAATAAAACTTGCAATACACATGCCTCATTTCAATATTTGAAATACTTAAAGTCTTCATGAAATATCTTGTAACTAGCAATGTTAATATAAAATCCCCATGCTGGCGAAGTGAACTTTAAATATTTATATGAAATATAAAAGTGATTTTATTACATGTATTCTTATACATCTGTTTTCTGATCCATAAAAACAGCTAAAATGTTAAATGATAAGAATGGTGAACTACATTAATCTCTAGAGAGTCACGATACCAGGCGTGGCTCAAAGCCTCTTATGTAACATCTTTTCCATGCACAAAACTCACTTACTCAGTCACGAGTCTGCAGGCTAAAGGAAGCTTAGAGGCTGCTGTTGACCCACGTGTTTATCAGTTTCTCATGGTTTCAAATGGATCTCTGAAACAAGCGCAGGAGACAAAAGGTGGATCCAAGTTCCTATGGAAGATGAAGAACCAGACTGAGGACAGTGTTCTTAAAGAGGACCCTCTGACAGCCTAAAACAGGAAATGCCTTGGCTGTATACCAACCTGAAAAGACAAAACATCTGAAAAGCAAAAGCATGTGTGTGTGAAAGAGAAGAAACTCAGAACAAACACTTTGTTTCTAGTTTTTAGTTCTTAATATTTTCTTTAAAAAAAAAAAAAACCCTGACAACCAAATCTCTAAAATAAGAAATGGTTACACAAATATTTTAATAAATTTTTGATAAATTATTCAAACAAATCACAAGTTATTGTAACTTTTACATACAATATAAACTGCAACTACATCTGATATACCCCATAAAATTAAACTGGTATAAACAGACATCAGAATACATTACAATAAATCCATATATTGGAGCCAACACAAACTCTAGAAATGAAGATTATAATAGAAATTAACTGGCTAAATGCCAAAATAAGAATAATCAGCCAGTGAACCTGTGATGGGTCTGAATGGCATAGACGATGTAAAGAAGACACAGAGAACATACTGACAGGGTGACTACGTGCTCCCTACAGGAGCCTGAGGAGATGCACAGTGCCCTGCAGGAAGGACGGACACAACCCCCATCAAACTCCCAAGAGAAATGAAGAACCGGATGCAGAGGAAAACTCAAAAGGTGTCGTAAGTTGAAAAATACCAATGTATACACTGAGGGAACCCACCGAGTTTCAGCCAGAACGTTCTAAATATTCATGCAAGACTGTCTGAGTGACATCATGGAACATCAAATACAATAAAAGTCAGATAAGCTGCTAAGAAAGCCACATCACCTAGCAGGGGTACACAACTAGCTAACTGTTATCTCAACACCCACTACAGAAGGTAAACACAAAGGCTCGTGGGCCCAGTGACCCAGAAGAATGCAATTGATCTCAACCTTTTTCATAAAGAAAATATATCTTTAAGAAAAGGACAAATCACGGGCAAGCACAATTAAAATCATCTTCTGCATTCTGGCTTTCAGTTGAAGAATCAGGGTATGGTCACAAAATAAATGCATGAGGAAGTGGGAAATGAGGAAATAAAATATTAACATAAATGTATTTTTATAATATACTTTAACATAATTGTGCTATCATATATAATATATTAATGTAGACTTCACATATGTAATATAAAATATAAAAACATAGTATACAAATATATTTATATGTTACATACACATATAATATAACACATATATGTTATACGTATATGTTATAAGTATAACATAAATATAATATATGTTAATTACATATGATATAGTTATATGTTATGTAATTATGTGTATACAATTATATAAATGATTGTATAATAAATATTATTTATCATAAATATATAACTACGTATATTATAAAGAATAAATATATTATTATATACTATAAATTTTATATGATTATATGAAATAAGAATGATGAATAAATATAAATTAGTATTAGACCATGGCACTAATATTTAACATGTAGGATCAAATTACAGTGCAGATAATTCATAGATAATGATAACATTTAACTACCAGTGATTACTGTAGGAAAACATGCAAAATCTTACAGTTTAGGAACAAAGTAGACACAAGTATTAATTTCAGGATTTGACACGTATAAAATGAACAATACAGCCGGGCGGTGGTGGCGCACGCCTTTAATCCCAGCACTCGGGAGGCAGAGGCAGGCGGATCTCTGTGAGTTCGAGACCAGCCTGGTCTACAAGAGCTAGTTCCAGGACAGGCTCCAAAGCCACAGAGAAACCCTGTCTCGAAAAACCAAAAAAAAAAAAAAAAAAAAAAATGAACAATACACCAGTTAAGGAGTGGCTCATAGTAAAACCTCTCTGGATAAATAAAAGGAGGGTTTGTAATTATTTCAGAAAATAATATGAAAGTAGATAAGAGAAGGAGATAAATAGATTGTGGCCTCAAATGTCCCCATATCTGCAGATTTACTGTGGCAGATCACACACTTTGAATTTTAGATGAACCCTGTGGAACATCGTGGAAGAAGGGGTGGAGAAAGTAAGAGCCAGAATAGAAAAAATTCTATGAAATATTTTGTTTTGGACATGGTAAGGCTATTGCACATATGGGCTCAAAGAAGCCATGCTCATGTGCACAAGACCTGCATAAGAATGAGCAAATTAAAAATTCTAGCATGGAGTGAACAGGAGTTCATGGGGTCTCATCCTTGACTGAGGAGCTATTGGCAGGTTTTGGCTGCAGGATGGAGAGTCACTTTTATTTGATTGGTGATAAGAGGTTGTCCATGAACAAGTAGATGACACCTTACCCAGTGCATATGGGTGGCAGTAATTCTTCTTCTTCTTCTTCTTCTTCTTCTTCTTCTTCTTCTTCTTCTTCTTCTTCTTCTTCTTCTTCTTCTTCTCCTCCTCCTCCTCCTTCTCCTCCTCCTCCTCCTCCTCTTCCTCCTCCTCCTCCGCCAACAACTGATGGAAGCAGATACAGGGATCTACAGAGAAGCACTAAGCCGAGCTACGGGAGACCAGTCCAGAGAAGGTGGAGTGATAATATGAGCAAAGATGTCAAGACCATGATGGGATACCCACAGAAGCAGCTGACTTCAGCTAGTGAGAGCCCACTGACCCTAGATTGATAGCAGGGGAACCAAATTAGGTCCACTGAATGTGGGGAACGATTGAGAGGATTGGGCAGTCTGTGTGGCCACTGGCAGTGGAACCAGGTATGTTCCTAGTGCTTGAACTGGCATCTAGGAGTACATTCTCTTTGGAGGGATACCTTGCTCAGCCTAGATATGCGGGGAGGCCCATGGTCCTGCCTCAAAATGATGTGTCAGACTTTGTTGACTCCCCATGGGAACACTCACCCTTTTCTGAGGAGTGGATGGGGGATAGGGTGGAGGAAGGGTGGAACGGGTGGAGAAGAGGGAGGGGGAATGGAGATAGCTATGTAAAATGAGAAAATATTGTATTAAAAACAAAATTCTTCATAAAAAAGGAAAAATATAAATAAAATAAATTTTAAAAAGATAAAATTGGGAAGCAAATATGTTGAGTTGGTCCTGAGGAAAATAGGAAGAGTGGGCTATTGCCATAATCAAATAGATAGTACACAGAGATAAACTTTTCAATTAGTAAGTAAAAATATTGTTAGAATAAAGACATGCTATTTACCCCAAAAATTACATGATAAAGAAGAATGGTTTTATAACAATCCATTGGATTCTAGTTCAAGAAAACATGTAAATTAGGAAAACACCTAGCCGATATAACCTGGAAATGGAAACAGGGTATTCATATGGAAATAAGTCAATAGTCTCAGCATTAGTAGCTGGGGCAATGCAGGGAGAGTGAAGCATTCAGCCAGGATTAGTCTTGAAAGCAGAAACAAATGAATTGCACATTTGTGTATGCATAAAGCCTCTCAAGCTGTTTCTCTCACTCTCTGTCCCATGTCACAGACAGACGGACAGTCAGACAGACACAGACACAGACACACACACACACACACACACACACACACACACACCACCTGCGCCTAACTTTATTCAGACCAATAAAGCCCCAGTGCCGTGAGTGCTTTTAGCTCCTTTTCTGATGGAAAAGCTAGATTGATTTTAGAAACAAAATGTAGTCCTGGATGATGACCCAGATTGGGCTGTGGAAAGGAGGAGAACATTGTTGCTGCATCTCTGAGAGTGAGAAAGTTGAACCTGTGGGAGTGGGAGAGGTAGGAAGGAGAGAGAGGGAGAAAAGAGAGTTCTTTGCTGAAATTGTGTTTGATTGTGGAGGTGGTCACTAATTCTTAACTAGCAAAGAGCTGCCTAGAAGTATTTGTCCACACACCAGGATGGATGTACACCTGGGAACGCTGAATGGAGTTGGTGGGTTATACTGGTAACCACATCCTGGCTGTGATGGTGTAGTGTGCACAATAATGTAACCATTGTGGCAAGAATACCTTCATAGAGGCCAGTAGAGTGTTTCCATGATTTTCTAACATTTATCTCAAAACAAAAAAGTTTGAAAAATAAATACCCAAATATGTCAAGAGATTAGACACTGTTCAAAGAAAATTAAGTTCAAAAGAAAGACAGTAGAGTGTTAGAACAAAACATAAAGAAAAGACTCAGGTCTAAGTGTGGTAGAGAATGTGAGAATGGTTGTGTTCCAAAAGTCAATAGTGAGAAATTTTCATAATTTAAGAGACACCAGCCTTTGTATATAGGTGCTGTGGGACAATAGTCTTTTTTCCTGTCACTTGTATTATTTTTAATAAACATTGATTGGCCGGTAGTCAGGCAGGAAGTAGAGGTGGGGCAATGAGAATAGGAGAAGTCTGGGAAGAGGAAAGAGTCAGTCTGCAGCTGTCACCCAGATGCAGAGAAAACATGATGTGAATGCCCCACTGATAAAGGTACCAAGCCATGTGGCTAATGCAGACAAGAATTATGTGCTAATATAAGTTATAAGAGTTAATAAGAAGCCTGAGCTAATAGACCAACCAGTTTATGATTAATGTAGACCTTTGTGTGTTTCTTTGGGACTGAATGACTGCAGGGTCTGGGTGGGACAGAAACCTCTGCCAACATATAGAGAAAATAATAGTAAAATAGATTAAGATGCAAAGAAGAATGCAAAAGAAAGGTTATATGTTGCAAATAGCCATGACTTATAATTTTAGGACAGAAGCCCAAGTCAGTGGGACACCTTTAAGACTGCCTCAGGTTTGTTCTGAGTGCTGAGAATGCATTCTTTAAAGCTAGGGGTATAAGCATGCCTACAAAAAGAAAGACCATGGTATTTAATGTCATCTGCACTCAGAAGTACAACCAACTTAACTCCCACCAATATTTAAAAATATTAGTTGGCTAGGGTGGTACATATTGGCAATTCCAGAATTTGCAAGATTTAGGCAAAAGGATCAGGAGTATGAGGATAGCCCTGGTAGCCTAGGCTACATGACACCCTGTTGCAAATGTGAGAGAGAAAAAAGGTGAAAAGAGAACCATGTGGGGAAAACTAACATGGACATCTTCTGGACCGTGATTGACAGTTGACCCTTCACGTCTCTGCATCTCAGGTTCAGCCAAGCGTGGACTTAAAATGTGTTTTCAAATGACTCTGTTCTGAACATTTGCATCACATTTTCCTGCTCATTATTCCCTAAACATACAGAATCAAATCTGTTTGCACTGCCTGTAGGTTGCATTAGCTATTCTAAGCAACTGGAGATGACTGAACACCTCCATGAGGCCGTGGAAGACGACAGGCTCATGCGTGTGTTGTAGCACTTTCTGTAGGGTCCTTAAGCATCCTGGAACCAGAGCCCAGTTCACTAAGAGGACCGCACCGTCATTAGACATTAAACTATGCATAGTTCAGGACTGCAAAAGAGCCGTGAAATAGCCTCGTAAGTAACGGTGACACATTGGTTAATGTGGGAAGAAACAGAGACGTGTGTCTGGGAAGGTGGGTAGTTTATCTCAAGGGGTGGGACATAGACAAGAGGTTCTAGTGAATATGATGTCCACTAAGTCTCCATGTCAGAGGGGACCCTGAGCAGGAAGCAGGGCAGTGAGGGTGGTAGGAAGAATCATCGGTAAACCTGAGTGAGGTAAAAACAAAAAGGCAGAGCATTTGAGGTGTGAGAGTAAAATCCAATACGGACACATTTGGAATTAGAGAGGAGACTAGAGCAGAAAGTGATATAGGAAAGAGAACTACCAAAAAGTCAAACGCAGCATAAACAAGTGAGCAAAACACAAAGCATCATGAAAATTAAAGACACCACACACACACACACACACACACTAATAAAAACACACAAAGAAAAATCTATAAAACCTTGAGATGACAAAATGATGGCAAGAAATATAAAATGTAAAACCATAAAAATAAAAACAAAGAAACTTGGAAACACATGCTTTGACAAATGAAAGTTTAGAGCAAAATAATTGCAGACAGAAAAACACAGAGAAATTCTCTCTGAAGATGGATAGTGTTGTATGTGATGATGATGATGTCGGTCTTCACAGAGCAAGAAGGGGATGCTAGAAGAGAAGCAGGTTTATAGAAAAATGATGCCAGCCATGACAAGTTAGAAACATACATGTGCATGCAGGTTCACATGAGCTCACACACAAGTGCATGCACACTCACACACACACACACATGTACATATATACAACTTTTTTCTACTTGAGCAAATTGTATTTAAACAAATACTAAGTATTAATGAAGTAAATTAGATGTACATTCACTTACTGATTGATATTCATTCTTGAAGCTCTGTGTGCTCAAAGTGAATACCTTAAGAGTGCTGTTTTAATTTTGCCAAATATATGTAGAACTTCCTTAACTGTGGCCCCATTTAGATGCAGATTTTATACACATGTGTGTAAAGGCATATACTCTCTCTCTTTCTTGCTCTCTCTCTCTCACACACACACACATATAGATATGTGTGGAAATATGCCCATTGATTATGTAAAACAGCAATATATCATGGTTTTGAGATGTATATGAAATTTCAATTCACATCAATAAGATCACATTCTCTGCTAAAAGGGAGTTAGATGAAGGAAACAATTGTAATATATGTTATAATACATAAAAGATGCACTTTACAATTTAACAATTATTAAAATATAGCTAATAAGTAATAGGAAATGATATCAAAATGATTCTGTATATATAGGGTAGATAATATAGCTAACCGCTATACTAAACATTTAATGACTAAGTCTAAGCAAAGTGCAGGATCTTTATAGCCTGGATAGGAAAGGAAAAATTAAACCAAAGAGCTATACAAGCATGCAATACATATCATTTATAATAATAATTATTCAAACATACTATGTTAAGTTTAAAATAAACATGTCTGACATGTTTGCAGTTCAAGAAGATTGGAGTAGATGAACTAAATATCCAATATAAGTTGATCAAAAACCAACAAAATTAAAGAAGGCTGGTTTGTAATCCTAAGAGAACAAATCCAGCCACTGGTGTGTCAAAGAAATGTGTCACTCTTGTCCATGTGTATACCTAATCATTAAAATTTTTAAAGAAAAAAATCATGAAAGTTAAAGAAATATGTAGATGAATATATAATTGGTTTTCACTTTTTTGGAATGATTTCCAGCCATGGATAGAAACAGACAATAACATTCAATGCAAAGATATGCAATGCTGGATTAGTGAACAATTTCTCAATCAACAGAGAAAATATTCCTCCCTGCACAACTTAGGATTGCATTCTTCTCAAGTCTATGTGGTCAACATGATGGACCATTTGATAACAGTAAAAGAAGTCTCAACAAATTGAAAGAACTGAAATAATAGCCAGAGATCTCTGGTGTCTACCTGACATGCAATGAGCTTGGAAGTGACCTCATCATATTCAAAAGAAAGCAGAAAGCAAGAGACAGGTGCATGGCAAGCACTTGGAATCCCAGCAGTGGAAGGCTGAGAGTCCAGGAGCACTTGAGTCCAGAAATTCAAGGACACTTTGAGCAACATAGTGAGACTCTGTGGCCACAAGCATTGGTGACTGGGAAACGAACTCACAAATGAAGTGGCTAAGGCCATGAAGGTCACTTGGATCCTACCAGGGACACATGAGAAAAGGATGCATACACATCTGACAAACCCAACAAATGATGGAATTAACATCTATACAGACTGCATTGCTGGTGGGAGTGCAAGCTGGTACACCCCTTTTGGATATCAGTATGGCAATTTCTCAAAAAATTAGAAAACAACCTTTCTCAAGACCCAGCAATACCACTTTTGGGTATATAACCAAAGGATGTTCAGTCGTGCCTCTGGATCAACTATGTTCATAGCAGCATTTTCTGTCATAGCCAGAATCTGGAAACAACCTAAATGCCCCTCTACTGAAGAATGGATAAGGAAAATGTGGTACATTTACACAATGGAGTACTACACAACAGAAAAAAAATAATGACATCTTGAAATTTGCAGGCAAATAGATGGAGCTAGGAAATATTATATTGAGTGAGGTAACCCAGACTCAGAAAGATGAGAAAGACAATTATCACATGTATTCACTCATAAGTGATTTTTAAACATAAAGCAAAGAAAAACAGCCCACAAAACACAATTTCAGAGAACCTAGACAACAATGAGGACTCTAAGATATATGGATCTAATCTACATGGGAATCTATATGGGAAGTAGAAAAAGACAAGATCTCCTGAGTAAATTGTGAGCATGGGGACCATGAGAGAGGGTTGAAGAGAATGGGAGATGCAGGAAGGGTAGCAGAGAAAAATGTAGAGCTCAATAAAATGATTTTAAAATAAATTAATTAATTAAAAAATTCATAAAGTACAAAAAATCTATACAGACAAGCAATTTTAAAACTAAAAGAATAATTGATTAGGCATCCAGTCCTGTTTATTAGTACTTGTTCTTCAGATAGACAGACAGACAGACAGACAGACAGATAGATAGAATTTAGCTAAGGAGAAATCAGCCAGAAGTCATGGTGATGTGTCACCAACATTACTGTAGCTGGCTGTATGAGCAGGTATAGGGCACATCAGAGGGACCGGACTGTCTCCAAAAGTATTCAGCTAGTTAATAATTCAAATTACGGACTTTTACTGTGAGTCCCCTCTAATGTTAATTTACCTTTGGAGGTTGGGTTGGTTGGAGTCTTTGAGTAGTTCGGACTGCCTCTTAACCCTGTTACCTATGGAAAGACCACCTGTTGACAACGTCTGGACACTCCTCCTGGCAGTGTGGGCACTCGAACACTACACTGAGCAGCTGCCCGGAAGAAGCTGGAAGCGTGCTCGGCATGGCTGCAGCTGAAACAGCAGTGAGTCAGGAGCCCTTGCTCCAGTCACGATGACCTCAGCTGGCCTCAAACAAGGCTCAGTCCTTCACTTCAGCGGTATAAGCCAGGGCATTGTTATGCCCAGATTCTCAAAACCAACAAGTAGACAAAGCCCTGTATGTAAAAGCAAAGAGCCTTTCTTCTTATTTGGACTCTCGATGTGTCTAATGCATTAGCACGATAAAATCAGAGAGCCCTGAGCATAGTTGGGGTGGAATTTTTATAATAACAGAGACTGGGGTGAGTGGATTTTAAGGTTCAAGACCCATGACTGGCTGACATTTGTCTAGGGGTGCCCTGGTGAAAAGGAGATGGGTGTGTGCTGGGCTAAGAGACATCAGGTGATCCTATCTTTAATGGTTGGAAGGTTAAGTACGTTGCCCTTGGATGCTCTGTTCCTGGGTGGTGCCTGGGTGGTCTCTGTTGAGCCTGTCATGGCTGGGCCCTACAGAGTCACCAGATGATTGTACTGCAGCAGCGAGAGGGACCCAATTACAGCAAGAAGTCAAGAAGAACACCTCCCTGATGACTCAGCCAAACACTTACCATTAATGGAAAATGGCTGTGCTTGTGTGAGGCTTGTGACTGATCCTCAAGAGACTGCCTGTGACTGGTGGGATGAGAGATCATTCAGTGCGATGGGACCACAGTCCCAGAACATCCGGCCACACCCCATCTCTAGCTTTAGAGCAGCTACTTTTCAGTCTAGTCAGGTGTGGCTCCTGCCCTGTGTATTCCTCCCCTTTGGTGAGCCCTCATCCCCACCACTTCTTCCCACGCAAATCCAAGGCTGCAAAAGCAGGTCCTTCTAACAGTTTCTCCTGGGTTGTATTTTGCCTACTTGTGGAATTGATCCCAAGACAGAACTGAAGATTTCAAGGCAGGGCAGGGCAATCCTCCAGAGATAATGACATCAGGATTGAGAAGGCAGGAAATGGCAGTGAAGTTGAGGCTGTGACAGACAGAGCAGAAGGTGGGGGCCCAGGCTACAAGGATTGCAAATCTGGTTGTTGGAAGGTTCCGAGAGTGGAAGATTTCAACTTCTGAAGCTTGGGGCAATCCTACAGCTGATAGAAACGCTCTAAACCCAATCAGCTGTCCTTATCCACGGCCACATTTGACTGCATGCCTTCATTTTCAAAAGCTTGGCGCTATGAGTCTCTACACCTCTGAACCTGGAAGCCAGCTGCTGGGCCTCTGGAATGCATGCCCATCCGTGTGAGCTGCCCCTTGAGAACCTTGAGAACCTGTGACTTCCATTTGAATAGAGCAGAGGAGACCCCAGTCAGCCCTTGTGACAGAGCAAATGGAGAAGTGAAAGAGAAATAGGAAGAAAAAGGGGGAAAGATAAAAAGATGTAAAAATAGGCACAAACAAGTATTTTCCAAGATAGAATTTAAAAGGAACACTCGCTATATTGCCAAGCTTCTATAAAGTTACTTCTGACTTTGTTTTCCCGAGTGGCGAAGGAGATGCCTCTGCTAATGAACCTGATGGCACCGTTCTTTCCAGTTAATGAAGCAAGGCAGGTACATATATTCCTAGGTGAGGCTGAAATGGCAGTTTAGGGATGCGGATTTGGAAATTCGAGGCATGAGCTTGTGCCTCCAATGCTTTGAGCTATATTGTTTTGTGCCCCCTTTACAGGACGCAGCCCTCCTAGGTCGACTCCCAGGTCAAGCATAGGAAAGCCCAGGGCAAGCCCTCACAGAGCTGTGCTTGCTTCTCTGTTTCAAGCTGCCTCCCTGCATACATGCTCAGCAGAGCTCCGCAGGGAGTGCTCCCCAACTATGCAAATGAGTTCCAAAAACGACATCTGTCACTGTGTGGGGTGGGGGGTTGTGCAGGGTGAGTGACCGTCACCAATCCTGCTGATGGATCGACTACTGTCACCGAGGAGCCAGCCACCATTGATTTCCACTCTTCCGTCATGTCACGGTGACCTTCTCCCTGCATGGGAGGAAAGGAGAGAGAAAAATGGACAGACAAGCGGCCCAGAGCGAAGAGAAAGTTAAGTGTTTCTCCTGCTACTTATCACCACTGCTTTCAAATGCCCACATCGCTGTGTCAATCTCCATGAAGCCTCTTATCCCAACACATGGCCAGATTAATGAGCGGTTTCTCTTTCTCTATCTCCATATTATGTGCCACCATTGCTCCAGGGCTATTTCTGTTCTATTTGAGATGTACAAGGAATAGAGATTAAGCAGATGAGGGTAAATGGTGTAAAATATTCTTAGCATTCTTACTAATACTGAGAGGGGGTGGAGAGACGATTCGGCAGTCAAAAGCACTGTCTGCTCTTCTAGAGGACCTGGGTTCAATTCCCAGCACTCACTTGAAGTCTTATAACAACCTGTAACTCCAGTTCCAAGAGATCCAGCACCCTCATCTGGGCTCCACGGCCACCACACATACATGGTTCACAGATAAGCATGCAGGCAAAACATCCATAAACATCAAAACAAAGTTTAAAATTAAAAGAAAGTATCTATTATTATGTTTTAAACTTTGCTTCCTGATACTTCATGCCAGTCAGGGAGGGATACCAGCTTAAGTGATCGCATCTTTTCCTAGTCTGTTTCCACGCTCACTCTATTTCCCTTGTATTTATGTAAGTTCATTTGGCCATTTGTTTTTCTGCCTTTTAAAATATTGAACAAACCTTTGATTCTCTTAGTAAATAGTCTTGATTATACCAGCTTATACATCTCTCAGTTTCTGGCACATTGGCCAGCATTTTGAAACAATCATAGCCTGAAGTTTGCATGTGGTACTTGGGTCAGGACCTGCGTGACACAGTAAGAACCAACCCTTAGAAAGCCAACCTTACAGCTCCCTGGAAATATGCCCACTGTTGAGGCAACACACATCGCTACTCAGCATCTAATGCTTGACAGACAAATGCCACATCCAATAGTAATATTCCTCACATTTTCCACCAACAAATAAACATTTCCACATCTGATCCATGATCATTTTAACCTGCTTAAATATATTGATCCAGAGTGCCACGGACTGTCTCAGGAGAGCCACTCAGACCGTGGGAGAAGCAGGGTTTTGGTAACAGGAAGGCACAAGTTCGGCGAATGACAGACAGACACAACACGCAAGAGAGTAGTTGGAATCTGCTGCAATTTTACTAAATTCATGTTTTCATTATATAGTATTCAAACAGAGAACAAACCAGAAGGTCATGTGACATCAGTTGGCACAGTATGAAAGCTTCTCTTAGTCACATTATCAGGGACAGGTGTTAGACATAAAACATCCTTAGAACAGGAAATCTTGTCCTTGGGAACGTAAACCGCAGTCAAGTGGTTTCATCTTAAGAATTGAAAGTTTCTATCTCATTATCACTATCATGGCCTTTCTTCTTTCTAACCCTTTCTTCATATCATCTAGTGACCAAATATCCCTAATCAATTCTCTGCACCTGTGGAGATATACTTTTCAGTACCTCCTTATGCAGGAGACACCATGGGGGTTGGGATCTAGCAAGCCTATTCATAAAGTTCAAAGTATACTATAACAGTCTTTGTCCAATCAACATTAACCCATCTATTCCCTTGCTCATCATACTCCCCGTGTATGACAAAGGTTCTGCTGTAGTCTTATACATTCCCATACTGTGCTTCCCTATCTCAAAGCTGTTCCTGAAGAGAATGATCGTTGTCTTGTATATATAAAGACTATCATTATTATGAAAGAAATTGTGCAAAGCTCTTATCCCACATAGTCAGCTAATCGAGAAACCTGTCTATGCCACAAGGGCAGCCAATACTGGGCTGTCTGCCATTGACCTCCGGGAAGCCTAGTCCCATGGGACACATAGCTCCCGTCTGGTATAATGACATATGTCATGTCACACAGACGACACTAGAGTTGGTGTGGCATCAGAGCCTCTGATTGCCACTCATGCTAGAGCTTGGCAGAGTTGGGATACCTTAGCTGTGGGGTTGAAGCTCTTGTTGCTGGGTCATGTCAAATACTAGATGGCCCAGAATAACTTGCCATGCCAGCCTTGTATGGATGTCTTCAAGATTCTGTGGGAAAGCTGTCAGTATGAACCTCCTGGAGAGACCCATGAAAAGCAGTTTTAAAAAGATTTGTTTGGTTTTTATTTAATATGCATAGATGTCTACCTCCATCTACATAGATGTAACTATGGTACATACCAGGTATCCACAAAGGCCAGAAATAGGCTTTATGTCCCATGAAACTGGAGCTGTAGACAGTTGTGAGCAGTCGTGTACATTTTGGGAACCAAACCTAGGTCCTCTGTATAAGCAGCAAATTCTCTTAACCATTGAACCATCTCTCAGGTCCCTAAATGTAATACAGTTTTAACAATCCTAAATGTAATAACAGTTTTAGCAGAATATGTGAAGGTCAGTCTCACCTGTCACATCCTGTTAGCTAACAGCAGAGCAGAGGTCTAGCCCGCAGTCAAGTGGTAGGGATCATACAAAGACCTGGTGGCCACTAGGGGAATCCTGGACTCTGTCCATGAAGCATCATAATTCCCAACAAATGTAAGCAAAAGAACATTTTATATGCATACATAGTTTAAGATTTATTGGGTTTTGCTTCTGTTTCTAATTCACCACATAGATTCTTTTCTTTTTAACCTTTGATAGCCCTTCCGCCTTCCTTTGACACTGCAAATCCTACTTGCTGGGTGATGGAGGAGAGTCATCTGTCTATGTGTTACTTTCATTGGTTAATAAAGAAACTGCCTTGGCCCTTTAATAGGACAGAAAATTAGGGAGGCAGAGTAGACAGAGCAGAATTGTGGAAGAAAGAAAGGAGAATCAGGCAGATGCCATAGCTTTCCTCTCCAAGATGGATGCAGGTTAAGATCTCTCCTGGTAAGCTACCACCTCATGGTGCTACACAGATTACTAAATATGGGTTAAAGCAAGATGTGAGAATTAGCCAGTAAGAGGCTGAAACTAATGGGCCAACTGAAACTAATGGGACAACCAGTGTTTAAATGAATACAGTTTCCGTGTAATTATTTTGGGTAAAGCTCGCCAGGTGGCGGGAAGTGGCCAGCAGTTTCTATCCTTTTACAATTGGGGTCAATGAAGATGACAGGACTAAAATCCTCTACAGGACTATCTTAATAAAACTATACCAATATGACATCACTGATTATGACAATTGAATAGTTTGTCTCCTATGTATTTGATCCTGTTTTGATATTAATGTTCAATCTACATTTCAGATTGCATATATACAACCCACTCCAATCTCCTATTTTCTTCCATTTTATCTTAAATCTGTAAGTAATTTTACATTCAATGTTAAGTGCAGACATATATGTCTGATTCCCTACTCCCTTTGTGTGTTTGTGTGTGTGTGTGTGTGTGTGTTTGAGTGAGTTCTTCACTTGGTCTTTTGGAAGAAGCCCAGGAGAGTCACAATGACCAGAGCAGAAGGAAATATAACCATATCTTTACTTTTCCCTATACATTCCATTTTCTATGGGTCGTGAATTCTTTACTGGAACACAGTGTTCCCAAGGATGTTAGAATTTTATCTCTCTGTGTCATATAGCACTTTTGCCTAGAAACATAAAGCATCTTTATCGGCTTTTTTCTTTTTTTGAGTCTGGAGGCAATGCCATTGAGTACATCATTGTGTTGACCATTCTCTACTGATATTATCAAGTACAATATCTGTTTTCATATCTCAATTTCAGCTATGTGAAAACCACATTGAAGGGAGGTTTCCTTGGCTCCTCTCTCCACCTTTCCCTTGATGAGTCTTCATCCTCGGGGACTCCCACACTTCACAGGCTGGGGCGCTGTGGTGGAAGCTCCTTGTGTACTCTTTATTCTTCAATCTAATTTGACCCCTTGATTACATTCAAGAATTTCAACCTTTCTCTCCTTTTCAGTGTCTGTTGCTGTTAAGGACTTTTATGTTAATGTGCTCTGTGATCCTTCTGATTTATTGTTCCCTGTAGAGATGATGTCAGTCTTTTATTCTCGCCTATAGAAATCCTATAGGTGGGTCTTTAGTATAGCTCATGTTGTCCTTTCATGTCAGATCATCCTTTTGTGTCTTCCTTAGATAACTTAAAATAGTTTAGAATTTCTGTCATTATTATTTTCATGTAATTTTACATCTCTTAATGAGTTTATTTTTCCAAATAATAGTATTTTTCTTTTAATTAAAGTCTACCTTTAGTCTGTTGTTTCTCATTCATGTATGAATTCCACCTCGCTACCCATCAGGCACAGTTTGGGAGAGACTTCTTCCCTAGTATCAGAGCACTCTCCCCTCTGTCATGAAATCTTGGGAGATTGCCTCATGGCTCTGTAGTTTGCTTTGACTTTGACAGTCTTTCTTGTTATTTGTCTTAACTCAGTTCTGGCCATTTAGGTGGGAGAAGGCTCAAGACAGGGTTTCTCTGCTTAGGGGTATCAGGAAAAAAGGGGAAATTAATAAGAAATATGATCAATCTTATATAAACTGTGAAGTGAACAGCAACTTGGAAAGTCAAAACATATAAAGAAAATTGATAAAGGGGCCAGAATGGAAAATTAATAGTGGGCAGTCGTAAAAGATTGAAGCATGCACTAGTTTTGTAAGGAAGGTGGTGGAGGTAGTAGTTTGTTACTTCTCCACCTTCCCAAAGGCCAACACAATCATAGAGCAGTTTCCGTTTCAGAGTAAGATAAAAAAAAAGTGTCTCACCAGCTGGACAAAGGTGTGCCTCACAGGGACTGGACACTGCCAGCTCAGCTCTCTAAGTCACCACACGGAGGCTATCTCAGTGTTGCTCATGAGAATGGACTTCAGATTGGCCAGAACTCACTCTGTAGACCAGGCTGGGCTTTAACTCAGAGAGATCTAGCTGCTTCTGCCTCGCAAGTGCTGGGATTAAAGGTGTGTCCACCATGGCCCAACTTGTCCTGAGCCTGTGATAGGTTTAAATACTTATTTGATTTTGTTTTGTGATATGAACTTATTGCTTCAAGACTTCATTAATGCTTTCTTACTCTAGGTGATCTGCTGTGGGATAATGGTTTTTTATCCTGTCACTTGTATTATTGTTAATAAAATGCTGATTTGCTAGTAGCCAGGCAGGAAGCGGAGGTGGGACAATGAGAACAGGAGAATTCTGGGAAGAGAAAAGACACAGTCTGTAGTCGTTACCCAGACACAGAGGAAGCAAGATGAGAATACCTCACTAATAAAAGGTGCCAAGCCACATGGCTAACACAGACAAGAATTATGGGCTAAAATAAATTATAAGAGTTATAAGAAGTTTGACCTAATAGGCCAATCGGTTTATAATTAATGTAGACCTCTGTGTGTTTCTTTGGGACTGAATGATTGTAAGACTGGGCAGGACAGAAACCCCTGTCAACTATTATCTTTTATTTTTCCATTTGGATAAAGGCATAGATATTGCATGCTAACAAATGCTTCATATTTTATTCCTAGCCCTGAAATGACTATCTTGGTTTCAGCCTTGCCCCATGAAGGAAGTATGAGTACTATTGAAATATTTGACATCTTTATGATGTATGATGCCAATGTAACATTTTTTTCTTGTTTTTGAAGGAAACTTGCACTTTCTATATAGAATCCTGGATTTTTAAATGATGTAAGTCAAAAGTTATACTCCATGTCGTTAATTCAGTTGAGTTAAAAAATCTATTAAATTTATAAATGAAAATATTTACCTGACTTACAGGTTCTTCTCTATGCTCTCTGTATAAGCATGGTCTATCTTTGTGTGTCGTTTCTCTTCCAAGAATTTCTATTGTCTACAATCTTCTGATTAATGACCTCAGGATAACATCACTGTGCAGTGGCTTTTCATTTATATTTTAATAAACAAAGCTTGCCTGCAGACCAGAAAAGTAAAACAGCCACACTGGCCACCCTTACAGATCAGGCAGCAATGACTCATGCCTTTAATCCCATTAGTAACACTAGCTTGCCATCAAATCCAGGCAGTAGTGGTGCACACCCTTAATTTCAGAACTATAGAGGATTATAAAATAGGAGGAGGCAGCTTTCAGTCTCATTCTGTGGTTTTTCTGGAGGCAGGATCACCATTTTGGACTGAGGTCGAGGTAAGAGCCAGTGGCTGGCTATTTCGCTTTTTAGATCTTCAGGTTGAACCCCAATATCTGTCTCTGAGGTTCATCACTGCATTTCTTTTTACTCTTTCTATGAACCTCTAATTTCATGTGAACTTCTAAGCCATGACTGCAGATACACAAAATAACCATCCTTGGCCTCCACCCTCTTAATGACTCCTGCACAGATGAACCGTGTTTGTTTCCCTTTAATCCCATCATGTCTTTTAGAGACGTTTTTAATCCCATTTTTCTCTGTGTCTGTATGTGTTGAATTGATTGGTTCTGTAATGGTTAGTTTTGCATGCCAAGTTGTTTGGGTCACAGTGCCCAGCTATGTCGCCAAATGGGCAGCTGGATGTTTCTCTGCCTGCAATTCTGGATGAGGTAACGGTTTGGATTGGTAGACTGAGTAAAGCAGATTGCCTTCAATATCATTCGCGGGTCTCGTTCAGTCAATTAAAGGTCTGGATGGAGCCAGAACCTCACCCCTCCTCTGAGCAAGGGCCTCTCTCCAGGTCTCCAGCCTGCTAGTCTTCTTGCCCATGCCACAGATTGGGTTTGCCAGTCACTATTATACTGTGACCCAGTTCCTCAATAACAAATCCTTCCCCAAATATTTATACTCCAACTGTTTCTATTTCTGTGGCGGGCCCTGGCTAATAGAGTTTCTTCCAGCAGCTGTGTCTTGCAGGCTGCACTTGGCTTCAATCCTTTTCCTCCTCTGCATCGTCTTATGTGGTTTTCATGCTACTCTGATGATTCAGTGATGCTCATGCATTCGCTGGACAGCTAAGAGGTAGCAACCTTTAACAGATGAAGACGAAGGGTAGATTTCCATGTGCCCTGAAGGAATGTATAGAAAGCTCCACTGAGAAGTCCCCACACCTCACCATCCTCTGTCCTTCCTCCTTCTGTTCAGTCCCTGGCCCAATTAGCCAGTTGAGAGGCGATGGTCAGATTCAGGGCATGTGGGCAGACTCTTCTACAGACTCTTCTACATCGGATGGCTGTGTGCACAAAATCCTGCCTGCTCCATACATTCTCTCAGTCCCAAGCCAGCAGGCAGAGTAGAACCCTGCCACAATTTGGCAGAGAGAGAGGGAAGAAGCACCCCAAAGTTAGCATTTTCCCCATTTTCTCAATTCCTGATTACAATTAATTGTTTCCTAAATATATTTTTAATCTGTAAATTAAAATGTGTTCTGAGTGTCCATGACAATTTCATCAATATTATTCAAAGAATCACAGTTGTAAACAATTGGGAAAGGGCTATCTAAGAGAAGGGGTGGTGTTTATCTCTCCTATACACCATGTTTCAGCTCATAATGGACTTTATCATATTTACTAACAGATGCCAAGAAAAAACATAGTGTGGCCAATGCCTGATTTAACAGAGAGGAAGCAACTCCTGAGCCTTGGTTATTCACTCTCCATCCCACCCAGCTTGTTGCAGCCATGATTCATGTGTATCCAGTTATCAGAGAAGAGCATTGACACACAGATTCCATGAGATGAGACCGGGCATAGAAACAGTGACTCAGAATTCTTCCATAAACCCATTCACTGCCGTGGGTGTGCATTTCTGAGGGGACCCAAACATCCTCCCCCAAACCATTCCAGTTCGCTCCTCTCTCCGTTTTGTCTCGTATTCTTGTTTTTGCTGTATAGTGGCTTTAGGTCATTTGTGAAATGTCACCGAAGATTAACCATTTTTATCTTACTTGGAAAATTGACCAGGATATATTTGAAGAAGAAGCTGAAAGAGGCACAAAGAGTTTATAGCACATCATTGTTTGACTTCCTGGAGGCAGCCCGGTGAGTTAACAAATGAATAGTTTGTACTTTCATAGACAAAGTCGTGTTTACGTGCTAACCTCCAAACACTTCAAGTGAGGATGAAACACCTAGACAGAGGCAGGGCTTCCTAAGCAAGCGGCCTGGGGTCACAGCTCTGTGGGAACTGGCCTGGAAATGCGTTAAATCTGCGGTACAGGGAAGATCAAGAGAGGAAGACAACATCTCCCTGGGAAGAAGCTTCCCAATTCCAACCAGTGCTTCTGTGGGAAACCTTGGCCAGAAGAATACGATGCTGCTTTCTGAAACTGCATTACTAAGGCAGGTAAAGGGAAGGTATCATGAAAACCACAGTCACACAAATGCTGTAAGTGACCATGTCTGTATCTAAAGAGCATTTCCTTCTCGGGCTACCTAAAACAGACATTAGGGGAAGTGTGGGTGTGTGGCCGTCTGGTATATAGATGGCCAGCTTGCTTGAGGAAAATTTCTCTGTTCTGAGCTGTCACCAAAACCTTCTAGGAACTAACCACAGTCCTGATACCAGGAAAAAATACATAAGCAGTGTCAGGGCAGAATGTGACCACAAGTATATGCAGGTGTAAGTTCCAGTGTCCAGGATGTTTTTCATTAGTAATCATGATGGGAGGCAAGGTGGTTGGCATGCCAAATAGTCTTTTATTACAGGATGGGTTCCTTGAAAGAGCTTCAAGGAAGGATTCAGAAGACGTAAAAGCTTGAAAACCTTTCTGCTTATGTTTCGAAAGCTTTAAATGATTATGACAAGCAAGAATTAATATATAATCACACGTCCCAAATGTCCCCTGTATTTTTGAGGATGGCCAGAGTAGAGTATGGTTGCCTTAACCTGTTCACATTCAGTTCAGTTATCCAGTCTTCCAACATCATAGTTTTTCTCATTTCTGCATTTATATTGCTCTGTGATGGTGGGAAGTTATGAAAATTTGAAATGACACAGAGCAAGACCTCAATAGATTAAAACACTCATATTCAGCCATGCTGTGTGTCTCAAGAGAAAGACAGCTAATGAAAGCCATTCCCCCCCCTCCTCTCCATGATGGTAAAGAAACCATCACCATCTGCCCAATGCTGAACCACACTGATAATTGAAACAGAACCCCAATTTTTTCTTTAAGACTCAATTATGTTTGTCTGTCTGTATGTTTTTGTACCACAAGCCTGGTGCCCTAGAGGCCAGAAGATGGCATCAGATCCCGTGGTACTGGAGTTACCTTCAGGTGTGAGCTGCCATGTGGTTGCTGGGAATAGAACCCAAGTTCTTTACCAGAGAAGATAGCATTCTTGACTGCTGAGCTCACTCCTCAGTTTCTATAAACCTAATATTTTTATTCTGTTTATACACAAATTGACCTTCCTCACTATAACAGACATAAGGACATCAAATATTTTATTTACTCTACAACTGGTCTTGTGGATAGAAAGATAACACAATGAAAATCAACAGTTAAAATCTACACTGTGTGTGGTTGTAAGTCAGCCCGTATGACAGGCTCACATTCTCCTGACTCAGGGAAAGATTCTGGCAGCCTAGAGAGCAAGGGAAAATGTGTTTAAACTCAAGTTAAAGATATTATAAGAACAAGTGTTACCCAAGGAGAGGAGCCAGTCTCTGTCCAGCTGAAGCTTAGTTTTCAGGAAAATCAATCCCAGCCATTTTTTTTCCTAAAAGACAAAAGCATGCTAGAAAAAGTTTAAACAATTCTACCCACAAAGGATTGGTTTTCACCTTCACTATAGGATGTGAAGGAATCAAAATATGTATTTGAAGGCTTAAGTTTATTCGATAACTTTGAGATTTTGTTTTCATTTCCAAATCCTATGTGTTGCTATGTTCTAAAAGTAACATTTTCACTTTTTTAATAAAAAAATCTATCCTGTGAGTTTTTTTATAATTCCATAATACATCAGCTACTCATTTAACTCCCATTTGCCCTCTGCTTCCTACTCTTTGGACATCTGTAGTCTCCATATGTATGAGACTTTCCTGTATGCCTTTTCTGAACTTGATTACAAACTCTGTATTAATAGGAATTCCCAAGGAACTATATCAACAAGGGTGACTTTTGTCATGAACTGTATTCAAGACTTTTTTTTTTTGAAGGGAAAATTCTAAAAGTCTGCAAATTTAGCTGTCTTTAACGAATGCTTCCTTTTAGATTAGAGAGCAGTACTCTTTAGATATAGAAATACAGGCCAGATGTGGTGGCACACTTCTGTAACCCCTGCATTCAGAAGGGAAAGGCAGGAGAACGAATTCACAGATGACCTTTGCTGCATGGTGAGTTCAAAGTCAGCTTGTGCGACTTGAGACCCTGTCTCAGAAAGACATAGAACAAAACCGGGTAGAAACAGAAATAGTTTTGTGTGCCTCATCTCTGCTCCTGTTGTGGCTTTGATTGCCCTACTGACATCTAAAGTCGTGTTGGTAAGTGAAATGTCTCTAGGACGTCTTTATAATTCATCTGTGGGTTTCTCTGAGTGAGAAGGCATTCGGCCACCATGTTTTCTCCCAGTGATGCTGAGACTCACAGCACAGGAAAGCGTGGATGTGATTTGCTTCTGGCCCTAAGCCCTGGACCCTCATCTTATTTTCATGCACCATTTACGTATTGTTCGGTGATTCCACCAAGTCAGCACATCTCGCCAAGTTAACAAAATGTGAATTCAAGGGGGAAATATATAGTCTGTGGTATCTAGGCATGTTTGTTTCTGCCCATTGACAGCATTTAAATTACAAGCCAACCAGGAAGAAAGAGTAATCCTTGGGGTAAGCCCTGGAAATTGTGCAGGTCTGCACATTGAGGCGTGTTCACCCAGCTCATTTTGAAGCAGGACTACAGAACCTGGCTTTGAACGCTTGATTTGGAGCATCAAGCTTTGCAGTACTTACTTAAAAAAAGTGAGGAACAGCCCACCCACAGTGCAGCTGTGCATGAGAATAATATAAATTTTATGAGTTGGGAGGACCTTGGACTTAGCATAGAGTGGGGAACCCTGATGGCTCCTTGGCCTTGAGAGGGAGGGTGGGGAGGTATGGGTGGAGGGAAGGGGAGGGAAGGGGGAGAAGGAAGGGAGGGAAGGGGGAGGAGGGAAGGAGATGGAAATTTTTAAATATAAAAAAAATAAACCATGAGAAAAAAAAATAAATTTTCATTATCAATAAATTAATTTTCCCATATCTTAAGTAATCCAAGGGATTAAAAGTTTCTAGTTTGGGGGAGATGCATTCCACTAATTCCAATCAGAACTGCACAGCTGAAGTAACGACATGACCCAGAGGGAACAACAGATGTCCCCACGTGTAACAAAGAATGTGAGTGGCTGTCCAGGACACACGGGTCACATGAAAAGGGTTTAGCTCCCAATAAATACAAGGTGCAAACTAACCAAGTAATCTGGTATTTGTGGAAGAGCATTGTATAAAATAGCTAAGGAAGGGACCGTGTGAGAAGAAGATGAGGGTGTCTTCAGCCAAGTTCTGTCTAACCAGTATTCTGAATCACCCGAATTTACATGTATCCATCCTGAGTCTGGATTTAACATTATTTGATGAACAGAAAACACCAAAGCACATCTGGATGTGTCTGTTTGTGTAGAAACAACACAGTACTGGATTCTAGGTAACTAGTAAGGAACAGAAATGTCCTCATGGTCAGCCTGAATCTAAGAGGCCGGGGCCAGGGCCCCAGGCTCCAGGTCTCAAGATGCCATCTCTACTTCCCAGGTATCAGTGTCACTGTCCTCTAAATAAGGGAAGAGCTTGTCCTCGCGTAGCAGAGAGGATGGGAGGAGGGGTGGACACAAGTCCCTCTCAAGCCCCATTCACAGCACAGAGCCTCTCTGTTCCTCTAGTCCACAGAGTTGAGCCTCCACCTCTTAATGTTGTTGCCTGAGGATTGCTTGCACGGTTTGGGGGTGACACAAACAGCTAAGGATACTTTGTGGCTGTCTGTGGCTGCTGAGTGCATGGTGGCAGTCCCTCTTTCAGAGAATGTGTCCACTTCAGCGGCTTGGCTACTTACTTTCAACATCAATTCTTCATATTAGTCCAGTCTTTGCTGTGTTCCGTTGTTTAAGTTTCCCACTTCAGAGATCTCTGCTCTTATCACTGCCCCAATTTCCCCTCCAGTTGCCTTTGCTCATTTTACTGGAGGGCTCGTGTCATCAGGCAATGGAAGGGATAGTAAAAGGCTAGTGTAACTTACAGGTAAAGGCTAAGAATCCTACAGACAACACCAAAAGTTGATTAGGAAAGAAATTAGTGAACACAGTAAAACACAAGATGCAAAGTTAATACTTAAAATAACCAGTTTCTGTATATTGCAGTAAGTATAAATTAAACATTTAAGCTGCTGTTGGTGGACGCATCAAAAAGTGAGTGATAAATCTCACAAAATAAGTGTATAGATTTTATGTTGCAAGCAAGACAATTAACAATAGAAAATAAGAGTTAAGTAAATAGAAGAATAAACCACAGGAGTTCACTAGACACACAGTGTTTTGAGGGGACAGTTGCAGTTTGCAGGTGCTGTTTCCACAAAATGCTGGAAGCTGAGTGGTTTATGAAGAACAAGTATTTCTCCCTTGAAGTTGCAAGGTCCAAGAAGTACAAGATCAAGACCCTGTTAAGGTTATTGTCTGGGGAGATGTTGACTGAGATTTCTGTCCTGCCCAGTTCCTGCAATCGTTAAGTCCCCAAGAAATCACACAGAGGTCTACATTTGTTATAAACTGACTGGCCCATTATCTCAGGCTTCTTATTAACCCTTATAATGTATATTAGCCCATTATTCTTATCTGTGTTAGCCACATGGCTTAGTAACTTTTTCAGCAAGGCAATCACATCTTGCGTGCTCTGTGGCTGGGCCAGGACTACTGAGGAATGGGCTTTCTTCTTCCCAGAATTCTCCTGTTCTCCTTGACCCACCTCTACTTCCTGTCTCATTGTCCTGCCTATACGCCCTGCCTGGCTACTGGCCAATCAGCATTTTATTAAAATACAATTGACAGAATACAGACCATTGTCCCACAGCACTAAGGAGAGTCCATTCCCTAAGATTTGTCTTATTCATTAGTAAGTGGAAAAAAATCCCATAAAATTTTAAAAATCCACCATCAATAATATTGGTCTTTAGCTAATGTTTTAACTTAAAAAGCATGACATGAAGCTGCACAAACACAATACCTTAATCAAAGGCAGAATTATACATATAACAAAATTGACCTTAAATTTGTACCAATAGACCATGATCCATACCAATGCAAAGCATTCATCTCTATGGCATACCCCCCTTTAAATGTAAATAAACATTTATAAACAATATTTGGGAATTTTGGTGTAGGTTTCTTTAAACTTCTTTCTGCTTTTTGTTGCAAGAAATAATTTCAGGGTGTTCACAGAGAACTTTAGGGTGGTCTTAATCCATCAAATCACATTAGCCTGGAAGGAATCCACAGGCTCTCATCTTCTGTGAAAACAAAAACAGGACCTCTTTTCCAAAGCAATATATCCTTAGACCAAATTTTGAAGTCAAGATACCATTAATATATATATATATATATATATATATATATATATATATATATATATATGTTGGTTTAGCTAGCAACCTGTACAATGTACAATGAAATGTCTCTCTGTATTTAGTTCCTTCACAGTCAAAAAATTCAAAGAAAACACAATAATATACATAATACAGACTCTCTGTATATTTTCCATCTTTGCTTGGCTTATTTTTATTTACTCCTTTAATCTATGACTGTCTGTACTCTGTCTCCTTAAAGACTTTATTTTATTTTTGTTAAAAAGATTTACTTCTTTTTATAACTCTCTGTACTTTTTTTCCTCTCTCTCCCAAGCCTATGCACATTTTTTCCAACACTGTGAACCATTTAGAGGTCTTTTTCATCTGGATTTGTCTTTATTGCATGTATCTCTGTAATTATTTTTTGACAAGGAGCAGTTTTATTTAAAAACAATGCTAAGTGGGCATGGCTAGGACCAACTCCGTGGTCCTGCCTTTCGGCTCTGCCCAGTCCAACATGGTGGAGGAATGTTTGTTGCCTCTGAGCCATGCACATTGCACCAGCTTCAGGGTCGCAGCAGGTCTATGTCACCATTAAGCAACTAGTAGCATGCTGCTCACAAACCCCATTTAAGTGCTCAGCTTCCTGAAATAGTCAGAATTCATGCAGTCAGAGAGAAACTGCTCATTCATTTCCCAGCCACCCAAACCTGAAATAACCACATAGAAGCTATATTAATTGTAACACTGCTTGGCCAATGAGTCTATCATATTCCTAGCTAGATTTTACATCTTAAATTAATCCTTTCCACTTTTTATATTTTACTATGAGGCTCATGGTTTACTGTCTAAGTTTTAGCATCTGTCTCCTGTGGTGGCTACATGGCATCTCGTTGATTTTGCCTCTTCTCTCTATATTTATCTCTTCTAGCCTGGCTATATTCTGTTAAGCCATTGGTTGAAAGTTGCTTCTTTATTAACCAATGACAATAAAACATATTCATAGCATACAGAGAGGATTCCCACATCAGGGAGGCTAGTGAAATTGGGGTGCTTGTTGTGAAATTTCCAAAGAAAAATATAAAGAAAATATTTGTAAGAAAAAGCCCAGACAATGCTAATACGAGACCATCTTGACATTGTCAATGGAAAGAAAACATAAGGTTGTGTACTTTTTCCAGAGCTGAGCCAATGGGATTAATTAGAGCAGAGTTTGAACTTCTCCTTAACAAACCTCACAGTTCAGACCTGACAGAACTCTCGGTGAAGTCAGGTGTTGGTCAGTACTGTGACTAGGAACCTATAAAGACAATCAAGGAGAAAGATTGTGAGTGACCCTTAAATGGCACTACTTCCTCTGAGACATTATCAAGGACAACTTAAGTGGGAGTTTGCCTCTTTTAAAACATGGAGTCTGGAAGTTGCTGGTTAAATCATAGAATTTCCAGTTCTTTTGCCAACGAAGAGAATGTGTCAGTTACAGGTTTATTTTATTTTCTTTCCACCTTTGTGAAAGAGAAAAAAGCTCTCCCATGGAAGCTCTACATCTACAAATAGACAGGCAGGAGACACGCTACCCCAACACAGCACCCCAGCTCAGTACAGCACCCCAGCTCAGCACCCCAGCTAAGCACAGCACCCCAGTCCAGAATAGCATCCCAGCTTAGCACAGCACCCCAGCACAGCACCCCAGCACATCACAGCACCCCAGCTCAGCACAGCACCCCAGCACAGCACCCCAGTCTAGCATAGCATCCCAACTCAGCTCAGCACCCCAGCTCAGCTTAGCACAGAACAGCACCCCAGCTCAGCTCAGCACCCCAGCACAGCACAACACAGCACCCCAGCTCAGCTCAGCACCCCAGCTCAGCACCCCAGCTCAGCTCAGTACCCCAGCTCAGCACAGCACAGCACCCCAGCTCAGCTCAGTACCCCAGCTCAGCACAGCACAGCACCCCAGCTCAGCACCCCAGCACAGCACAGCAGCACAGCTCAGCACCCCAGCTCAGCACCCCAGCTCAGCACCCCAGCATAGCACAGCAGCATAGCTCAGCACCCCAGCTCAGCACAGCACAGCACCCCAGCTCAGCTCAGCACCCCAGCTCAGCACCCTAGCTCAGCTCAGCACCCCAGCTCAGCATAGCACCCCAGCTCAGCTCAGCACCCCAGCTCAGCACAGCACAGCACCCCAGCTCAGCTCAGCACCCCAGCTCAGCTCAGCACCCCAGCTCAGCACCCTAGCTCAGATCAGCACCCCAGCTCAGCATAGCACCCCAGCTCAGCTCAGCACCCCAGCTCAGCACAGCACAGCACCCCAGCTCAGCTCAGCACCCCAGTCCAGCATAGCATCCTAGCTTTGCACAGCACCCCAGAACAGCACAGCACCCCAGCACAGCACAGCACCTCAGCTCAGTTCAGCACAGGCATGCTGGGAAGAGTAGGGCATGTTAGAGCACTTAGCAGTGAACTGAAGTGGATGCTGTAGAGAGTGGCTTCTTGCCTCATTCCCTCACCTGAGTGTCCTTTGGTAAATGTACTTTATTAACACTCATTTTCAAGGTGTTTGCTGGGGACCAGAAGATTAAAATACTCCATCCTTATAATCATAGATTAACAGGCTATTGGTTGGCAAAGATTCTATACTCCATGAAGGCTTATAGTTCTATCTGTATTTTAAATGGGTGTATGAGTTTGTGTGTGTGTGTGTGTGTGTGTGTGCACACGCATGCGCATGTGCGTGTGCATGCCTGGGTGTGTGCGTATGTGCATATGTATGTGTAGGTGTACATATATGGGTGTGCATATATGAATGTACATGTATGGGTATGTGTGTGGGGGTGTTCATGTATGGGTGTGCATATTTGAATATGCATGTATGGGTGTGCATGTATGAGTATGCATGTGCAGGTGTGCAGGCATGGGTATGCAGGTGTGGGTGTACAGGTGTGGATGTGCATGTGTAGGTGTGCGGGTGTGGGTGTGCAGGCATGGGTGTGCAGGTGCAGGTGTGCAGGTGCAGGTGTGCAGGTGCAGGTGTGCGGGTGTGGGTATGCAGGTGCAGGTGTGTAGGCGTGGGTGTGCATGTCCAGGTGTGCAAGTATGGGTGTGCATGTGCAGTTGTGCAGGTGTGGGTGTGCAGGTGTGCAGGTCTGGGTATGCAGGTGTGGGTGTGCAGGTACAATTGTGTAGGCATGGGTGTGCATGTGCAGGTGTGTAGGCATGGGTATATAGGCGTGGGTGTGTAGGTGTGGGTGTGCAGGTTTGTAGGTGTGGATTTGCAGGTGTGGATGTGCAGGCAAGGGTGTGCATATGAATTCCAGAGGTTAACCTTGGGTATCTCATGGGATACCTTCTTTAAAGTTTACCCCCATTTCTTCCAGATGAACTCTCATTGAACCCTTGCCATCCTGGTTAGATTGACTGGCTGGTGGACTTTGGGCATCTGCCCACTCTGGCCTTCTAGTGGTGAGGTGGCAGATGGATGTCATCACCCTGTGAATGCAGGGATCTGAATGAGGCTCTCAGCTCACACGGATGGCACTTCAGTCACTGAGGTGTCTCCCAGACCCATCTTTTAAAAACAATGTCCTCTCTCTCTTTAGTACAAGAAGTTGGTATAACACATCTTCTCCCCCATAGCACAGCTGTGTGTCTGAAGTCTGTGCATTCTAATAGACAGTGATTCCTTCTAATTCTAATCAATAAGGGGCCGGCCCTGCAGGAGTCAGCAGAGGCTTGTACTATTATATAAACCATATTTCATATTTCCCCAAAGTCATCTATTTTTGTCAAATGAAACATTTAAATAGCTTTCCATAAACTCAAGTGGCTTCATCATTGCTGTATTCCAAATGTGTTCTGATTTTTTTATCTTCGTGTTAAAGTGTGTAATGCCCATCACTGGGAATGCCAGCACTTGCAGGAAAATCTTTGCAAGCTCCTTTTATTTTTTTTTCCCTCATGGTTTATTTTTTTATATTAAAAATTTCCATCTCCTTCCCTCCTCCTCCCCCCTCCCTCCCCTCCTTCTCCCCTTTCTCTCCCCTCCTTCTCCCCCTTCCCTCCCCTCCCCTCCACCCATACCTCCCCTCCCTCCCTCTCAAGGCCAAGGAGCCATCAGGGTTCCCCACTCTATGCTAAGACCAAGGTCCTCCCAACTCCCCCCAGGTCCAGGAAGGTGATCGACCAAGCTGAGAAGGCTCCCACAGAGCCCGTCCATGAAGAACAATCAGAGCCCAGAGCCATTGTCCTTTGCTTCTCAGTCAGCCCCCGCTGTTGGCCACACTCAGAGAGACGGGTTTGGTCGCATGATCCATCAGTCCCATTCCAACTGGAGTTGGTGATCTCCCATTAGTTCTGTCCCACCGTCTCCATGAGTGAACGCACCCCTCTCGTTCCTGACTTTCTCCCTCATGTTCTCGCTCCTTCTGCTCCTCATCGGGACCTTGGGAGCTCAGTCCAGTGCTCCAATGTGGGGCTCAGTCACCTTCCCCATCTGTCGCCAGCTGGAGGTTCCCTCACGGTCCTGACTTTCTTTCTCATGTTCTCTCTCTCCTTCTGCTCCTCATCAGGACCTTGGGAGCTCAGTCCGGTGCTCCAAGGTGGAGCTCTGTCATTTTCTTCATCTATCGTCAGGTGGAGGTTCTATGGTGATATGCAAGAAATTCATCAGTATATAGACATCACTGTGTTTCTGAGATTCATTTCCTCCTTAATTAATTAACTAATCCATTCATTTGAAACTTACAAATTTGTAGTGATGTTTATATTATAGAAAGAAGGGTCACTAAGCCTAGTAACAAGAAGTTACAATCATGATAAACACAGACACATTATTTCATAAGGCAGTTAATCACTGAAGGTTAATCACTGCGGCCATCCACAGTTCTGAGGTTCATTTTTAAGTGAAGGTTAATTGTATTTTTTGTGTTAAGATTTCCGTGTGATTTAACGTTGGTATTGTTTTACAGTTTTGCACTCTCAGCAGTGTGTGTGTGTGCGCGCGCGCACGTGTGTGCGTGTGTGCATGTGTGTAACTTGATAATGAAAGCTAGAATTCTACTTTCAAGGGGAAAGCACCTTGAGTATACGTTATGGCCTATTGAGCTTTGGCTTATTTTAAAAACATTTTACTCTTTCAAATACCAAATGTTTTAGTAAATGAAATACTACAGTATTATTTGCACACTGCTTTCATTCCGTAGTTTCTGAGATGTACAGGATCAGGTGTAATTCAAGCACAAAACCTAAACCGTACAAACGCGTGCTGTCCAGGCATGTAAACAGGCTTGTTTACCCTGGGTCTTCTTTAAAAGGCTCCAGTGACAGCTGGGTCAGATGCAGCCTTACAAGGGCATGCTAAGGTTTTAGAGGTGTTCAGGTATTAGCTTTGCTGTAGAACTAGCAAAGCTTGCAGCCCGTTCACTGTGACTGCAGATTGCCACGGGTTAGGTGCTTCATACTGTTATCTCCTCATTTACCCTGCCTACCAAAGTTGCTTATCTGTACGAGCTGGAGAATCCTGGGACCCATGGCCAGGACAACAGCTGTCTGCAGGCACCTCTCAGTCCCAGTAGGAGGATGATGCCGGGATCTTCATGTTAAACAGAGATCCTTGAAATGGAGTCTCTTATAGCCTTTCTGTTTCTCTAGAGCTTGCAAGGCATTGTGGTTTCCTCTTTTCTTTCACTGCTACATGTGTGAGATTCGCATACCCACCAGAGGCAACTGGAGGCTTGGCTCCTCTGTCCTCCCAAGGCTCCAAAGAAGAGCCCCTGGCAAGCAGCCTGCTGTTCAGGTTTTTCAGTTCAAATGGTAGCTTGAGAAGCAATGACCAGATGCAGCTTCAGGCTCTGCTGTCTTCCCTGCATGGGGATAATGAAGTTAGCATCTGTGTTTCAGGAAAATGGATGGTGACTGGATGGTGACACTTGCTATTGATCTCCGGACAGGCCAAGAACAATATTATCATAACCCACACCAGTCAGTCTGACCTTTCCCTTACTTGGCCTTTACCTTGAGTGGAAGGAAAAGAGGAACCTAAAGTAAAGATGCCCATATGAGTCAAAGCCAGCGCATCTCCTGGACTTTATTATTATTTATCACTAAAGCGCAGTGATCAATCAAGCTATTAATCTAGTTACACACCTGGAAAGGATGGAAGGCAGGTCACAGGGGAGCATCCTGGGTCTGCTCAGTGATGTGCGGTAAACATTTTCAAGGTCTTTAGCTGGAAATGGACCTGAACAGTAAATGGGGGGGGGGGGCTCCAAGTGCCTGCCAAGGTCCAAATGGCTCCTCAAAAAGGTCTTTGGGAGCTTCCTACTTCAATTTCCTCAGCCTGCATATTGTATTTTTATTATAGGTCATGTTTTATAATCACATGTTAAATCTGGGAAGACACAGCATAAAATGATGGCTAGAAGCATGAGATTTATTACAGCAACATCTCCCCTCTCTGTAGTAAGAAGGCCGCTAGTTAGTTCCCTGCTGCTCAGCCCCAAAATAATCACTCAGAAACCATATTATTTGTAATACTGTTTGGCCAATAGCTTAAGTGTAATTTCTGGCTAACCTCTTATATCTTAATTTAACCCATTTCTGGTAATCTATGTATTGCCACATGACTGTGGTTTAAGGGTAAAGTTCCATCCCCGGCTTCTGTCTCCGGCGAGGCTTCATGTCTTCTTTCTGATTCTGCCTTCTTCCTCCCAGCGTTCAGCTTAGTTTTCTCTGCCTAGTTCTGCTCTACCCTATCAGGCCAAGCCAATTTTCTTTATTCATTAATGGTAATTACAGCATAAAGAGGGGAATTCCACATCCCCTCTCCACTAGATTATAATTTCTGACTATTAAACTTCCAGCCAATTCTCCTGGTAATCTACAATGCACATTTCAGGATATCAGTGCTAGTACTGTACAAACAAGAAAAGCAGACTCATGTAACAAAAGAGAAGCATATAAAATGAAACTGTCTCAGAGCTATATGGAGGGAGAGGCTGAGGACAGTGGGCAGAAAGGCACAGAAAGCAGGCCACACTCAAGTAGAGGAATGTTCATTCTGCACAAACCACAGTCAGTCTTCAGCTCAGAGTCAGGATCATCTTGTTGGGTGCCTTCTGGGCTGGTATTTAATCTACACACCTAGATGATTATTCTCACTTGGTAAAGCTCTAGGAGGCTTCGGTGTGGACCTAACAGACCAACACTGGAACAATGCAGTGCCCCCACCCCCATCCTTCATACTGCCAAAGCTGATGTCAGCAGGGTAGTGTCAGCATCCTGGCTCTGCCTGCCAGTCACACACTGTGTGATGTGGGCTAGTGTTTAAAATCTTTCAGCCCCATTTTAAAATTAGATATGATAATAGTGCCTACTAGAGAAGAAAATATTGGTGGAAAATTTTATGAAAGTTTTCATGACTATGTTCACTGGGAATTAGATGCAAGACCAAAACTGTGATTCATAAAGGAAAAGAAAGCAAACTGAGGATTTATGAAAATTTAAAGCATTTCACTTGTAACAATATTGTTAAGAATATGAGGCGGATTGGTAGCAATAGTTGCTAAGCACTTGGCTAATAGCTTGTAAAATAGATCATACAAAGAATATAATCAGTAATATAAACACTGTACTACAGTCAGGATGAGGAAACAATTTAAATGAATACTTCACTGAGAACCTAAGAATATTCATCAATATATTAAAACCCTTTTCAGTATCACCAGCTGCTGCAGAAATATTCTGCCTCAAATTGACTGGAATGTCTGTGCTGAAAATGGCAGACACCATGCTGACAAGCATAAAGAGGAGGTGAACTCTGCCCTAAACTTCATGGAATATGAACTGTTAGGTGTGCTTTGGAAAATAGTGTGGTGTTTTCTTAAACATGGGGCTGGAAAGATAGTTTGGGGGCAAAGAGCATTTCTGTTCTTACAGAGGGTCAGAGTTCAGTTTCAAACACCGATACAGGGTTGGTACAACCTGCAGTAACTCCAGGAAAACCCACTGCCTCCTGTGGACTCCACAATCACTCACACTGTAGTGCACACACAGACACACATGTGAACGTGTGAACACACACAGACACATAAAATGTTATATGCAGATCATCTCTGAACGTAAGGAAAATGAAAAAAAAAGTTTGCATAAAGAATGGTGGAAGTATCCTTCCTAATAACTCAGACCAGAGAGCTGCGCATGTGCCCATCAGCTGAGGGAAGGACCTGATGAAGGGGAAGCCCAGCCAATCACCTTGTTTGCAAGGCGTGTCCCCCTTAGGCTAATATTTACTTATAAAATCTTGTGGGTGTGCGGCCCGCCTTCTCTTTGTTTTCCTGCGCTCCTCTCTGGAACTTTGGCTTTTGTAAGTTCCCCTTTCTTTCCTTTATTAAAGCTGTATACTATATATTAAAGCTAGTCTGGTTAATCATAACTGCCGATCGACCACGCCCCTTCAACCTGAAGCCACACATGTGCCCATCAGCTGAGGGAAAGATTGAGATCATATATGTACCCATCAACAGAGGGAAGGACCTGAAGCCACGCATATGCCCATTGCTTGACAAAAGGAAGATAAGATTTGACATAGCCACTGGAAAGTGTCTATTTATCAAAAAAGGAAAGATTGTTGATACAGACTATAGCACGCCCTGGGTCACCTTCAAACATGCTACATGCTAAAAGACAGGAAAAAAGGAACACATGCTATGTGAAGTGCATAGAAAATATACAATATAGACATGGAAAAGTGACTGGTCGGCTTGACTTGTTTATGTAGCAGATGCTAATTGCAATGTCGAAGGTGTCTTTTAGTAGGACACTAATGTTCCAGAATGGAACTGTGGAGCTGTATATAAGACTCCTCAATAGACTTCTTAAAATACACAAAATGATAAAGAATAAGACAGACTAGGGAAATCATCTTTCCTCACCCAGAAATGGCTATTACGATTCTGAAAATGAACATTTTAAAGTCTGACTCATAATTCCCAAAATACTGTTTATGAAGATTAAAAACTTAAGATACTACATGTCCATTACAAAAAATTTGTGTTAGATATCAGCAATTAGTATTAGTTGAATACCATTATTATTTGATATTACTATGTATATATATATATATATATGCTTACGGTTATTTTAAAGTTGAAATATGATAAGTTTGAATCACTTTTTATTTATCTTATTAGCATGTGTTTTATATCTGGGATTTGCACCCAACATCTTGACTATTCTAGAAAAGTCTTTTAATGCTGACTAGCATTCTCATCTCCCAAATTAATTTGTATTATCTAAAAGAGATCAAAGAATTCCATTAATTACATTCTTCTCATTTACATCACATTTTTAAATTAAAATAAAATTAAAATAAAAATTAAAACATCACCATTTTATTTTCACTTTGGAATGATTTTTGATAAATCACATTCTTCCTGGATATTCTTTTCATTTTATTATGAAATATATGATTGAAGCAGAAGAAGGTAAAATATTCAAGAGTCTTACTAATGACAAAATGAGCATCCACTTCCTAAGTTAAATGTTGAAAGCTGTGATTCATGCTGGGAATGGCAGCATTTGACAGGCAGAGTCCAGCCGTCCTTAGCTGTATAGTGAGTTTGAAGCCAGCCTGGCCCACATGAAATCCTGTTTAAAAACTGATTAAGAGAGTGTTTGTAATTTTCTAGCTTTTCATTGTCTCTTGTCCATCCCAGGTGATAATGTGACATAATCCAGGGCTGGGATTAAAGGTGTGCACCACTGGGATTAAAGGCATGCACCGTCCGGTTTCTATGGCAACTAGTATGGTTACTGGGATTAAAGGTGTATGTTACCACTGCCTGGTCTGTAAGGCTGACCAGTGGGGCTGTTTTACTCTCTGATCTTGAGGCAAGCTTTATTTATTAAAATACAAATGAAATGCCACTACAGTTAGGTTGTATTTTTCCAGAAAGTATTCTATTTCACCTACCTTTCCAAACAAGTTTGAAGATAATTTATTGATGCATTCAGTATCTGTATATAAATCTCCTCTGCATCCTGGCCTGTACTTTGGTTCAGTATTTGAAGTACAAACCCCTGCATTTGGTCATGACAGCTAATCACTGCTCTACTGACACCTTACTTTAACAAGAAATGCCTAAGTCACATTTATTTTTGAATTAGGTGGAACATTACGTTTACAGATAAATTACCTCTGCCTCTGTCTATTATTGTTTCTCTGTTCTTTGGAATGTTTTTATAGATTTCTCACTTTTAGAATAATTCAATATCTAATATTTTAACATTTTTGGCTGGCTAGTTTAAGTATTTGCATACTTAAGACCATGAAATCATCTAGTGTTTGTCTTAACTGATTTTTAAAAATACTTTTTTGCATAGCAGCTCCAAATTAAGATTTCATCTAAAACTTGGTCAATTTTCCTTTTTATTAAAAGACATTTTCACACTTTCTATTATATTTTTACTATCCTATAAAAGCAATGTTTATAATGAATATAATTAGCTCTGTTTTTTAATTAATATAGGACTACTTTTGAAAGGTTGACTGTAGGTGATGCACTTTCTTGTTCTCTGCCGTAGAGGTACGAGGAACCACGCATCTGAGGCTCAGAGGTTGATACCACTTTTCTCAGTTCCTCCTTTTATTTTTCTGTTTTATTATAATTTTGATTGTCTATTTGAGCTGTGATATGGAAGGCTGAACTTCGTCTGCCGTTTCCTGAGGTTGAGCATTTCGTGTCTGTCGCTGTTACAAAGGACTGGCAGTGTATTTTAGTGGTGTGTAACCCAGTTAAGTGGGGGCGTCTAGATTGTGGTCATGTTCCTCTGAACACTTCTCATTATTTGTTTGCCCAGATCTGTGGGAAACACCCATTCACACACAGGGGAGTCTTCTCACACTTCAGGCTCTGTGTACTGCTAAGGGCTTGTTAACACTGGCTGTCCAGTCTGATATCAGTGTTTTTCCTCTTAGACTCGACCCTTCTAACAGCTCTGTGGCAATTCCTCTTTCAGAAGTGAAGCCTCTTCCTAAACCACTGGGCCTGTCCATCTCAAGGAACAGGCAAGAATTGTTTGAAGGACTTTGTAATCTGTGTATCCTTTTGCCTGTCTGTCTGGTTGACACAAATGGAGAAGTGTGTTTGACACTCAACTTCCCTGGTGGTATTCGATGGTATCAGATTGTACCTGCAATGCAACTAGACTGAGCAGTAAAGTCTTTTTCTTTTACCTTCATTTTCTCTTGGCTTTAGAAGAAAAGACCTGGGGAAATGATTTTGTAAAATTTCTTATTCTTTTCCTCTTATCATGGGCCACTTTCAATGAAATTTCTGTGCAATCTTTGCAGGCTTAGATTTGGAAATTTTATTTTTCTCCAAAATTTTATCTTTGTGTTTGATATATGACCCATTTGAGGCTTTACTTTTTATAATATGTGACTTCATTCTCCCCCACACTATGCTTTTCTCATGTTGTGTGTAGATGTTGGGGAGCACAGCACCACTGGTCAGTCACCAGTCACTTCCATCTCCGTCCTGGTCAGACAGACAGATCCGAGTCTACTTCCAAGTCCTCCATATGGCTCCATTGGTCCACGTGAGCTCCAGTATTTCCCTGTGTCACCCGGTACATCTGTGCACTCTTAGTTAATTTAGCTATAGTAGTAAACATCAAAAATATACTAGATAACTTCCTTTTATCTTTTTCTCCATTTTCAAATTTACTTTAGATATTCCAGGTCCTTTTATCCCCCATGTAAGTTTTAAGAGTATTGGTGCCTACATCTATAAATGTTTTTGAAGAGCTCAATATTAACTTTATTAAGCTTGCATATCAGTTTTAGTAGAGTTGACATCTCTCTGTGGTTATCTAATCCATGAGCATGAGATGTCTTCTCATGAGTTTGAATCCATGTTTATGAGCATCATGCACTTGCCTCATAGACTATACATCTGCTTTTCAAATGTTTGGTCTTCCATATAAGCTTTCAGGTCTTACTGAGTAACATTTTATTTTTTATTTCAGTGAGAATGTCTATTGAAAGAAGAGAGAAATACAGATTACTTTATATGCTTGTATTAATCCTAAATTCTTGCTAAATTTCCTTACTAGATGTGGTGCTTTGAAAGAAAATGGTTGCTAAAGGGAATGGCACTATTAGGAGGTGTGCCCTTGTAGGAGTAGATGTGGCCTTGTTAGAGGAAGTGTGTCACTGTATAGATGGGCTTTGAGGTCTCATATGTGTTCAAGCCATGCACAATGAGACAGACCACTTCCTGTTGCCTGTGAGTCAAGATGTAGAACTCTCAGCCCCTTCTCCAGCACCATGTCTGCCTGCGTGCCGCCATGCTTCCTGCTATGATGACAGTGGACTGAAGTTCTGAACTGCAAAGAAAACTACCACGGTTGAATGTTTTTCTTTGTGAGAGCTGCTGTGGCCGTGACGTCTTTTCATAGGAGTGGAAACCTAAGAGGCTGGAGGTAAGACTTCTGCTATCGAGTCGTCTAGGATCCACCCAAACGGCCATAGCATCTGCAGTCTCTCAGGCGGTGGCCTTTCTCATGTCCTTCCTCACTTTACTTGTGGTCAGTCATTTCTGACTGTGTTGCACTGCCCGACCAGAAAAGGTACCTTCGGCTTCTCTGTATCAAGAGAAAACGCTGACTGTAGATAGGATCTGGGCAGACAGATTTCTGTGGGAGTATTTATAAGTTGAAGTTTCCCTTTGTTCCTGTTTCGGAGTTTCTCACTGTGAATCTGTTGCAGTTCGTGTGATGGTTTTCTGCATCTGTTATTGTGTTCATTTAATTTTCCTTCTTTAGTCTACTCTGAGGAGTACGCTGGTTGAATCTTAAATATCTTACCAGCCTTGCAGGCCTGGCATAAACTTTACTTGTTCACAGTTCATTATTCTTTTGGATTTTGTAGAATTCTATCATTGATATTTCACTGGTGATCCTTGTCTGTATTTGTGAAACTTGTTCATCCATGATTTTCCTTTTTGTACCATCTTTGAGTTTTATCAGGCCACCACTAGCTGTGGAGTTGCCAGTGCTCCTCTTTCACGCCTGGAAGAGGCTTTGCAGAGCTATGCTGTCTGTGCTTTGAATATTTGGTGGTGTATTCCTGCGGAATTACCCAGGACTGGAAGAATATCTTCTGGGGAGGTTAATGGTGACGACAAGTCTCCTCAATAGCCTTGGGGGGGCTCTATCTACCTCATGCAGATGTGAGTTAGAGGAGATTTTTGAATGTTTGGCCTCATTCATCTACATTGTGGGATGAACTTAGCCCAAGCTCCTCTCTTGGGCTGCGTTTGTGGACACTGCTGAAGCCATGAGCTGCTGGATGTCATTTGTCTGTAGTAAAGAAGCTAGGACTTCAAAACTTCCTGATTTTCTTAGGTGGCTCTGAGTTTCTGCTTATTTGACTTTTAGCATTTAAAGACTAAAAGCCTCCCAGGGTTTGTTTTACACATAAATGTTTTGAGTTTCTGACTCTTCATCTCCAACTCTGGTACTTACTTGAAGCAAAAAAAAGAATGCATGAAACTCTTGACAAAACTTGTGTTTTGAGATCCTTAGAAAGTCTGTCTTCAGTTCTTCACCTTTCAGGAATTTGATGAGTTAGACACAGGGTTTTATGTGGTGAGGCTTCTATTTCATTTTCCAAGAAGCTGAATTTCACATTTTGATCCCATGATGATCTTATATCCCTTCCTTAATCATTGTGTGAACTGCCTGTATGGTGCCTGAGGCGTTTTTCTTACTAATGGCTCAGGGTTATTGGTAGTGACAGTCTGTTCAGTCTCAGGATTGTCCTTCCATGTGTGCGGCAGATTAAACTTGGCTCTTCAGCATATTATTCAGAAGTAAATATTCTTACATAATCTATTTTAAAATTTTCTGTTATATCCATATGTGTACATATGTGTAGATTTGTGTTCCTGTGTGCATATGTGTACACATGTGTAGATTTGTGTTCCTGTGTGCATATGTGTACACATGTGTAGATTTGCATTCCTGTGTGCATGTGTACACACGTGTAGATTTGCATTCCTGTGTGCATATGCAGTGTCTGAAGGAAGTCACTGGGCTTCTCATGCTATCATTCTCCACTTTACTCCCTTGAGAGAAGGGCTCTCACTGGATTTGGGCTCACTATAGTCTGAACAGACTGACAGTCAGCAAACCCCTGCAGTTTTCTCCTTTCTCTGCCCAATCAATCACCGAGATTAAAGCTACTTACTGGCTATTCCTGGCTTTTTACCCTAGAAATGGGGATCTGTTCTCAGGGTCTCATGCTTGCAGAGAAAGTGCTCTTACCCACTGAGTCATTGGAAACCATTAATACATATCTTCTCTTGTAGTATATTATATAATATGCTACTACCCATGTCTGAGTGTGTGTCCATGAGTGCATGTGTACCCACGCATATGTGCAAACATGTGTGAATGTAAATTTGATCATTTCAGAACTGAAATTGCTATCCTCGAAGCAAACGCTACTGCTTTCTGCAAATGCAAAATCGCGAACTCAAAGTCATCCTTGTTTGTTTTTATTTTTGCCTTTTATAATAATGACTAAGACTGGCAGGGTTCTGTTTTATTTTTAGACCACTGAACATAAGAATAGATTCTGCACTCTTGCAAAGGTACAGATGAATACTTCTTTCACAGCAGGAAAAGCGGCTTTTCTGAGTTCTGACAATAAAAGTGGCATTAGCTTACTTAAAACCGAGCAAAATCAGAGAAAAATACACCGAGAAACAAATGTTACTTTATGTTGTGTAGCTTCCAAATTCATTCTCTAACTTAAGGGCAATTCCAACCAACGCCATAGCATCACATGGGAACGGGAAATGGTACCCGTGAGGTGTAAAGAGCAGGGTGGCATTTATCCTTGCTGATCACAAATGATGGAAATGGTTGAACCACAGAAAGGTGGGGTCATTGTTAGATATACTTAAAATCTATTCTAACTCCAAAGCCTTGTGCTACATAACCAAAACACTGTGGAGAGATGGGGGCAGAAGGACATGGAATTCTGTGGTGATATTGAAGACAAAATGATTAGGAAAAGTTGAACTTGAGTTGACAGGAAAAGACAAATGGCTCTCCCCTCATCCTAACAGTGGAGTCAAGATTTTAAAACCTCACAGGGATGACATCATTCGCAATGTCTCACAGCTGAGTCCTGTCCCGAGTGTCCATTGATAACAGGAGACAGTATCTTCTTAAGTCTGTGCCCTGCTCCACAGCTGGTCATGTGGTTCTGCTGTCAATCACTCTGCCATAGCCTTCTAGCCTGTGATACTAGCTTAGTTCTTTGATGACAGCCACACATTATTGCAAAGTAGGGAGCCCGCCCTAAATACTTACTCCCTTTAAACTTGGCATATGAGATACACACTGATATTTTTATTTTACAGATAGAATCAGAGGGAGATGGAGTTTGGGTCGTATATTTTAGTTTACACAGCTAATAAGCACCCCGCACAGAATTCCGATATGATGCGTAACACTGAAGCACACTCGTGTTTTTTTTTTTCCCTGATGCAGAGCCTGAAAAATGGAGCCACCACTTTCTCCAGGGCCTTACAGAGCAAAGCTCTTTACAAGGGAACACACTGAAGATGTTACCATATGTAAACTGCTGTGGATTTACCAAGTAGGATGACTGAGGACAAAGTTGAAGGCTCTGGTGACTGGGTTATGCCTGTTGTTTTTAACTAAACGAGGAGGCATATTTATAAACAAAGCATTTCTAATCCGCAGCATTCTCTCTCCTCCCAGTCACTGGCTACCTCCTGTGGAAACCTCAGGAGTTACATAGGAAAAGTAATCATAGTCTCTGCTCCAGCCAAGAGTGGCCCTGTCACCATGTCAACCAGCTGCTCTTTATATTTATTGCCATAGTTCCCAGGTTTGGCAGCCCTATAAATTTCTGCAGTTAAATTACAATCTTATTCTCTGACATGTCTACATTTTCTTTTCTCCCTCAAATGTCCAATATTCCTGCTTCTGCCTCACTATTCTCTCTCTCTCTCTCTCTCTCTCTCTCTCTCTCTCTCTCTCTCTCTCTCTCTCTCCCTCCCTCCCTCCCTCTTTCCTTCCCTTCCTCTTTCCTTCCCTTCCTCTCTCTGTAAATAGAAGTTACATAAAAAGTCTCAGCCCCACCCTGTGGCTCCTGTGTTGCCCCACAATCCTTTTGAGAATGGATGAGTGACTCTCAGGCATTCAAATCACACTATTTTTGCTCAGAACACCCTCCCTCTTGCCTTCCCTGGGGCTCTGTTTTTGTAATTATCCCTCCTCCCTTCAGAGTCATTACTTTGTCGCTACATGAGATCACATTTAGCAAATAAGCATGACCTTTGAGTGAAGCAAAGACTGCAACAGGCAGGCCTTTCCTCCTCTCCCATGCTTGTTCCTTCTGGGGACGCAGTTCCCCCTCACGAGCTCAGCTGTCCCGTCAATATCCCAGTGTCAAGGACACCAATGCATCCTTCCACATCTAGCCGTGAACTCTGTGACCCTGCTCCGTGACTCTTTCTGTTTTCAATATTTCACTCGCATGACTCCTTGTGTCCCAGACACGGTTTTTCTTTTTCTTGCGATCCAGACTCTCAGTGACTAAGACTCCTGTCTTTTTTTTTTTTTTTGGTTTTTCGAGACAGGGTTTCCCTGTAGTTTCTAGAGCCTGTCCTGGAACTAGCTCTTGTAGACCAGGCTGGTCTCGAACTCACAGAGATCCGCCTGCCTCTGCCTCCCGAGTGCTGGGATTAAAGGCGTGCGCCACCACCGCCCAGCTAAGACTCCTGTCTTAAATCCATCCTGTGTAACAGTTCAGCGCCTGGTGACTGTCAGGTTTTGTAGATGGAGCGGCGGGGCTGTGTCCCACCACCCGGCTAGCTTTACATCCGAAATAATTACACAGAAACTGTATTCATTTAAACACTGCCTGGCCCATTTGTTTCAGCCTCTTATTATCTAATTCTCACAACTTGCTTTAACCCATGTTTAGTAATCTGTGTAGCACCACAAGGGGTGGCTTACCAGGAGAGATCTTAACCTGCATCTGTCTCGGAGAGGAGAGGCATGGCGATTGACTATGGCGACTGCCTGAAGCGTCTGCCTTCTCTCTCCCAGCATCCCGTTCTGTCTACTCCACCCACCTATGTTCTGACCTATTGGGCCAAGCAGTTTCTTTATTAATTAACCAATGAAAGTCCTCCATCAGGGTTTAAATTCCTTCTCAATCACTACTGTGGCCAACGCTCAACCTCTGCTGCTGCTTGTGGTGTCCAGGCACAGTTAGGCAACCATTGAAAGACCCCCGAAGGGACCCTTCCCTTAGGTAGATACCCACGACTCAAGGACCAAGCCGAGACCATGGATGCAAATGGCAAGAGGTTTATTGAGTTGACACAGGTACCTGTGGGCGACAAAGTCTCTCAGAAGACTTGCGCGCCTTCAGGCTGGGGAAGGGCCTTTTTTATAGGGAAAAGGGCGGCAGAAGCAGGCATACAGAAGCAGATGCATGGTTACAGGGATTTCATTGGTCAGGTTGAATGTGGTCATGGTTTACTTGAGGGCAACTTCCCTCGGGTACCAGGAGGTCTGATAATATCTGAGTGAGCTCTATCTAGGGCACAGGTGGTTTTCCCCAGAATTTTCCGTTCCCCTACCAGGCCAGATGTCTGACCACAGACATCCTGTTTGGCAACCTTGGGTCACTGACTTTACCCTGAACTGATACTTGTTTATGTGTAAGCCTTGCAAAATGGCGTTACAGCAGCCAAGTTGATTGTAGGCACTGTAGCGGGAGCGGGGGTCTTTCACCATGCCCACAACCAAATCCAAGACTGCACTGCTCTACACCATGTTCTCATTTCAGAATCTTCATACTGCCACTCACAACATTTCTCACTGTTAATTAAAGTCCAGAATTCCGAAGTCACACCCATAGACTCTTAGTCAAATTTCATCAGCTCTTTGTGGATGTTTCTAGAGTAAAATCCCATCTCATAGTCTACTAGTGCAAACCCCCCATGCCTTGGCCACTTAGCTCCTTTGTTTACAGTTTTTCTGATAATTTCTTTTCCATGCAGGATGGAGAGTAATATTCTCAAGTATCTATCCCAACCAAAAATGTGCAACTGTTTGAGTAGCACATAAAACCCAATACGAAGTCCTCCTGTTACCTGCCCTTGTCCCTGCCCACTGTACCCATGTCCAATAACTTCTTTGTGAGCACATCCCCATGTTAGGGCCTTAGCATGACTGTTCCCTTAATTGAGTCTCCTCCTACGCCTTATGAAGTATTTCCATTGTCTGTAATCCATTCTTTTATTGCTCTGACCCAGGGTAATCTCTAGGCTTGGTGATATGGCTTTCGTTAAGGCATTCCCATAAACACACTATTCCCCTTCTTCGAGTCTCCTCCAGCTCCTTATGAAGCATTTCCATTGGAAACAACTGTTACAGCTCCAGAGTGAAAGGTATCCTGATTTGTTGGAAAGTTAGACTATACCTCCAAGAATTACAGCTCCAGAGCTTATGGTATCCTGACTTGTCAGGAAGTCAGGCTATACCTGCAAGTGTTACAGCTTTGGAAGGAAAGGCATCCTGACTTGTTAGAAAGTCAGGCTATTCCTGACACTGTGAAGGAAAGCTGTCCTGGATACCTATAGCGCTGGAGGTTACCTACACCTGTGAAGGGAAGGTATCATGAATACCCACAGATGTGAGGAGAAAGGCATCCCGACTTGTACAGAAGTCAGGCTATACCCGAAGCTGGGATTCAGGGGGGTTGGTCTCCTTCCAGGATTTACAAATCCTGTTTCTCTTGGAGATAGAACAGTTACATCTGAACTCTGCTCTGCCCACCCAAGGGAGTTTCCCAGGAGATATATCCATTTCTTCTGATGCTCTGCACTCCTAACAGAAGGTCCCAGTAGAAGTACCCATTTCTTCTCGGCTCTGGCCCAAGATGTTTCTTTTGCTTTACTCTGCTGAAGGGGAAACCCCTGCAGAAATGTAGCAATCTGCTCCGACAAAAAGTTGTTACTTCTGCTGTGTTCCCCCTAAGGGGGCTTCCCCGGCAGAAGTATTCATTTCTTCTTTTGATCTGCTCTGTTCCCAAGGAGGATTCCCAGCAGAGAATCTGCTCCTGGCTGGTGACAGAGAATATTCACCAAAACTCTTTCAATAAGGAGATTTATTTGGGAAGTGATGGAGGAGTGTCTATGTGTTACTTTCATTATTAATAAAGAAAACTGCCTTGGCCCTTTAAGAACAGAAAATTAGGTAGGTGGAGTAGACAGAACAGAATTGTGGGAACAAGGAAGTAGAGTTGGGGAGAAGCTTCAGGCAGTCGCCATAGGGAGCCTCCATGCTGCTCCTCTCCGAGATGGACGCAGGTTAAGATCTCTCCTGGTAAGCCACAACTCGTGGTGCTACCCAAATTACTAAATATGGGTTAAAGGAAGATGTGAGAATTAACTAATAAGAGGCTACAGATAATGGGCCAGGCAGTGTTTAAAAGAATACAGTTTCCGTGTAATTATTTCGGGTATAAAGCTAGCCGGCTGCCGGGTGGCGGGACACAGCCCGCCGTTTCACACTACAGATTGGCGCTCCAACGTGGTGACTAAATCCACTCAGGTTTTTAACCTGAGAGGGCTTTAAATAAAGGAGAGAGAGTTTAACACAGCTTTCTGCTGTTTGCCTGGACGTGCTGTAGAGAGATTTTCTGTTTCTGCAATAGCGGCAGAGAAGAAGCTGAGTCATTTTAAAACGCGCTTCCTGGTGCTGTGCTGCCAGTGCAAATTCTGGCTATAAACCATTTCAGTGGCTTTTATGGACTGGATGTTTGTGTGCCCGCTTGGGATCGGGAAAAAAAGTACTCTGAGACCATGCCAATGGCTCACTGCTCCCTGCCTGCACCTGGGCAGATGGCAGAATCAGGCTTAGGCGAGCGGGAGAACATGGCGGATTTCTGCCGCCATACAGGTAGATGTTTTCAGACTGCACAGTGCTCTGCGTGTCAGATTTGATTGTAACTTGGATGAAAAGAGTTTCTGTGCCGCACACTCAGTCTCAGAACTAAAGTGCTGAGTGTGGCTCCTACCTGGCAGCCCCAGAGCTAGCAGAAAATGGTACGTCCTCCATTTTGAAATTGGAGAGAGGTGGAGCCAACATTCAGAGCAGCATGCTGCTCTGCAGCTCAGAGCTGCAACCGATTCAGAGTCATAAGCGGCTCCACCATGTTGGACTGGGCGTGGCAAGCTCACAGTACCTGTTTTTGACCTAGGAATGTCACAGCTTAGAGTCTTAAGCGCTTAGCAATGTAAAGGCTCAAATCAAACAAGTTTCTCGACAGTAAAAAAATTACAGATTCACAATAGGACAGATTCAGACATAAAAGACTTTTAAATGAGTCACAGTGTTGGATGAATGTATGTAGGCTTGAGAGAGAGAGAAGAAAATATAAAAAATAAAGTTAATGCCTAAAAAAAGGCTAAAGTCTTTAAAGAGACAGAATAAAGTAAAGTGATAGAATGAAAATAAGCCACATAAAAATGGAAAATTCACAGAGAGTCTGGATTATGTATTTTGTTGTGTTTTCTTTGACTGTAAAGGAGCTAAGTACAGAGAGACATTTCATTATATGGGCTGCCAGGCTAGACCAGAATGGACATCTTAACGGTATGACTTCAGGATTTGGATCTAAGAACATGATGCTTTGGAAAAGAGTTTCTTCTTTTGTTTTCACAGAGGACGAGACTCCGTGGATTGCTTCTATCCCAATATGGTATGATAGACCACGCCCTCCTGAAAGGTTGCTGTGAACATCTTCAAAAAATTACTTCACTCAACTGCCAACTGAGAGGAACCTAGCACACAGGTTATACCATGAAAGACCTAAATAACAACGCCCCCATTCAGCAGGAAGCAGTTTGGAGAGAAAAAACTGCGCCCATTTTCCCAAATATTGCTTATAAATGTTCTTTTACATTTAAAGGGGGAGATGATATAGATATGAATTTGCATTGGTATAGATTTTAAGGTCAATTTTGTTATATGTATATGTATTTCTGATCTTGATTAAGCTATTGTGATTGTAGTTCATTTTAAAAACTGTAATGTATAATTAGGAAATATAGGTTGTTAATGGATAATCATTGATAATAGTTAAGCTTGTAGTCATGTTATTAGATTTTCTAGATATGTAGAGATATATTTCAGTTAGATAAACATTCTTCATATCTTTCAAAGACTGCAGAATATGGCATTTAATGTTTTAATAACTTAGGGTTTTTCATGACAATGAGACACATCTGCTCCTGGCAGCACCAATCTACTTCAAGAGGAAGATGGGCATCGAAGAGGCTACTTATGGAGTTTGTTAGCCATTTGGGCAAGAAACTGCTCTTGCCTGGACTGTTGCAAAAACTGGACACAAGGAACCCACAGAAAGAGGATTGCTAAACTTGCCTAAAGGTGAGATGGTCTCTCAGGGTTTCTGATTCGTGAAAGAGTCTGCGAGACGTTCTGCAGGACACAGCAGAAAGTGACTGAACTGTCTTTGGAATTTTTCTGCTTCATGGAAATGTCTGCTGGATACTGTGGGCCTGAAGCCCGAAGATGGATGCCCCAACGGTACAGAGGAACTTTGGGTGACTGTCCAGGCAGCGAGTTGTCTCTGTCATTTCTAGAGTTTTATAAGTTACTTATTTCTTATTTACTTAGGTAGCATTATATCCTTCTGGAGTCTTTGATGGAGTTGAAGAATAAATAGATAGTTATAGCTTTCCTTAGTTAGGATAAAAGATAAAATAGATTTAAATATTGTAACTGTAATACTTGCTTGATAACTGTTATATGTAATTTTGCTATGTTAAAGTTGAAGCCTTTCTTTTTTGTTTAAACAGAAAAAGGGGAAGTGATGGAGGAGTGTCTATGTGTTACTTTCATTATTAATAAAGAAAACTGCCTTGGCCCTTTAAGAACAGAAAATTAGGTAGGTGGAGTAGACAGAACAGAATTGTGGGAACAAGGAAGTAGAGTTGGGGAGAAGCTTCAGGCAGTCGCCATAGGGAGCCTCCATGCTGCTCCTCTCCGAGATGGACGCAGGTTAAGATCTCTCCTGGTAAGCCACAACTCGTGGTGCTACCCAAATTACTAAATATGGGTTAAAGGAAGATGTGAGAATTAACTAATAAGAGGCTACAGATAATGGGCCAGGCAGTGTTTAAAAGAATACAGTTTCCGTGTAATTATTTCGGGTATAAAGCTAGCCGGCTGCCGGGTGGCGGGACACAGCCCGCCGTTTCACACTACAGGGAAGGAGGAGTCCAGGAGAGTGGCTGCCTCTGCCAAGGTGGAGAAAGACAGCTGCTAACTGAATAGGTAGAGGGGCTTATATAGGGCTTCCTAAAGGTGGAGTTTTTCCAGGAATAAGATTTTCTGGAAAGAAATTTTGATCCCCTTGAGCTTGGGCAAGCTCGGACTGGCTAGATTTCCTGCTCAGGGATTGGTTGATTTAGCTGGTCAGGAGCAGAGTTGGCTCTCACTTCAGGGCCAAACTTCAGTTTCTTTCACTGACCCTTTTTTAACCGTTGGCTCCAGTTTCACAGATCGGGTAGATTTCTTTCTTTGGTTCTGGTATCAAGACCAAGGTGTTTCTTTCACTGGATCTGGGTTCAGGATCAGGGTGGCTTTCTATGGATGGCCCTTTTACCTTATATTCTTTCTAATCCACTCTTGTTGCTCTGACCCAGTGTAATCTCTAGGCTTGGTGATGTCTGGCTTTACTTAATACATTCCCAAAGACACACTTATCATTATCACACTGCCACATTTCAGATTTCTTAGCCTGTTTGACTACTTGAATTTATTGTGCTGATCTTTTTAACCTTTGGTTTATTCTATCTCCAACTCCAGAAAGGAGACTTTCCCATTCATCTTATCAATGATTTTAGGATTGATAATAACACTGCCATTCTCCCCCTGCCACAAATGCTTTCTTCAGGAGATTCTACTAACTGGTCTCTCCTGCAGGAATCCTCACTTTTCTTGACTCGCTGGCTCCTGATTCAAAGGCTGATGTGCCCTGAAGACCTACAGAGTAAATTCCTGAAGGGTTCAGGTTCTATACTTGAAGGAGGTATTGCAATAAGTAGACTTGTTTAATCCCACACACATCAGAGATGCTTTCCTGTTAATACATGCCAAACCCACTGAAACAACAGAGAAAATAATCTAAACCATTCATTACAGTTAATGTAGAAATGGAGCAAGAAAAAGAAATATCAGAGATGAGACTGCTGCTGAACACTGAGAAGGGAAGCACTTAAAAAATGTAAGTGGAAATTAAGTTCAAATGCCATAAACTAAAGGTAAAGGACAAAGAAGCACCAATTACTAATTAATTATCAGAATAATTGTGAAGAGAGTAAAAGTGATTTTAGAAGAGGAGAAAGAGCAGTCACTAAATGGTGATGTATTCAAAAAAAGTAATTGTTGATTATTTTATAGCTTGACAGAAGAGAAGGAGGGGAAAGACAATAATCAAAGAAAGAGGGAAAGCCATGCAAGGCTTTTTGTTGTATGCCAGCTGAGGAGGTGGGATTGGCTCTATGTATTATTATAAAGGGTGGGATAAGTATTGTTATAAAAATGAACTTCTACAATTGTGTGGTAATATCTTCTAATTTAAAATATGTCTATCCTGGTGGCTATAATTGAAACTTAGGAAGAAAACAACTCACAAGTCTCAGGAGGTTCCTGAAACTAATAAGCTGCTGTGGGTTAACTCTTTTGCATGCTATGAATATATGTTGCTTTCATTGGTTGATAATAAAAGAGCTGCTTTTACCTATAGCAGGGCAGAATATAAATGGGTGGAAAAGCCAAACTAAATACAGGGAGAAATAAGGGAGGAGTGGAGAGAGATGCCAGCCAAAGGAACAAGATGTATTGGAGCACAGGAAAAGCCATGAGACATTTTGAAAAATACAGATTAATATAAGTGGGTTACTTTAGATGTAAAAGCTAGTTGGCAATAAGCCTGAACTGTTCGGACAAAAATTTTCTAATTAATATTAAGCCTCTGAGTGATTATTCAAAAGCAGCTGTGGGATAGGTCAAGGCAGAGAAACCTCTGTTACACAAGACCCCTCTCACCTCAAGCCTGTATTGGCTGTGTGATAGTTTGAATGTGGCAGTATTAGAAGGTGTGGCTTTGTTGGAGTGGGCATAGCTTTGTTGGAGGAAGTGTGTCACTGTAGAGGTGAGCTTTGAGGTTTCCTATGCTCAGGATACCACCCAATGTCTCAGCTGACTTTCAGTTGCCTGCAAGATGCAGGACTTTCGACTACTCCTCCAGCACCATGTCTGCCTACACACTACCATGCTCTCTACCATGATGATAATGGACTGAATCTCTGAACGGTAAGCCACCACCTCAATTAAATGTTTTCCTTTATAAGAGTTTCTGAGGTCATGGTGTTATCTTCACAACAACGAAAAATCTATGAGAATCTGGAAAGGTTATTGAGGAGGAGAAGGAGACTCTGAGGGTCAAGCTGCCAGCAGAGAACTCCAAGCATCCGCTTTCATGAGTTGTCACATGTGCTGCGTGGAATTTTTGATGCTCTTTGTTATACTCCTGTCTAGTGTGAAGATCAAAACAGTGCTGGCATTTGAGAATGACTTTGGTTCTCCTTAGTTATTTGAAACTCTTTGAGACCACCAGAAATCTCCAACAGCAAATCTTGCAGAATTTTTGTGTGAACAACAAATGGGGCCCCCTGCCAAGAAGAGAAATCCCACTTGATTCAGGATTAATTTTACAGACTAATGGTAGATGCTGGGTGAATAGATATCCCCTCTACAGGCAAATGTTTGTCTGTAGTCCATACAGCCTCTGTTCCATTCCAGCAAGAGGTCCAGAGAGATGTCTAGTGGGGAAAACCTGGATAGCAACACCCACATAAAAACCAGGGGTAGCGATGTCCATGCCTGAAACCCTACAGATGTTGGGGGCAGAGACATGAGGATCCTTGGGCTCGCTAGCCACCAGCCTTTCTTGGTTCAGTGAGAGAGACTGAATAAAGGGGATAAGATGAAGGGTGATAGAGAAGGGCTCTGGCCTCTGTGCATGCAAACAAATTATATGCATATATATATATATACATACATATGTACATATATATGATGTATAGTGTGTATAATGATTAATAGTCATATGTAATATGCATAATTTTTTAAACACTCCAAAGAAATACATGTTCCTTCTCTTTCTCTCTCTGCCTTGCTGTTTCTCTCTCTCTCTTTCATACTTTCTGTACAGAGAAGAATATTGTACTTCTCTATTCAGACATCTCTCTTTTTTTGATCAGCTTGTCTGCATGACAAAATGTTAGATGAACTTAGACACGGAAAATTGCTCGGGAATTCTCTGATAAGACCAGGAATGTCCCCCAAGCCCTTTCCACTCTGTTGTGTTTCCTCAGCCTCGAGAAGCTGCCATCACACTAGACAATGACGACTATCTTGTCAGATCTCTCTGATTGACACTGCCCAGCTCAGTCATTCATAGTTTCTCTGCAGTCTCCAGAGAGTTTGAAGTCATCTAAAGAGGAATACTGAAATTAAGTCTTGTTCAGCTTAATTCTAATGATAAAGTAAAGAAGTGGCAGTGTACCCCAGAGCAATGTTCTGAAGCAAACAGCCCTAATCACTGCTTTGCTTTTGGCACGGACTAAAGGCACGGCCTACAAATAAAATATATAAATAAACGTTCAAGACTATGCAAGAACACCGGGTGTTCTGTAGTCTCCCTAGCAAGGGAACTAGTGCTCATCATCTAAATCATTACACCAAAGGGAGGGCTAAGTATACCTCAGAGGGAGCGGAATAAATGTTCACCACTGCCTGGGGCCTCAGGGAAGAGGCTGTGTTGTTGAAAATTTCTTTATAGGACAGCTGACCTGTTCTTCTGTTTACCGTTTGCATTGGACAAACAGAGAGGATTTTAGAGAGAAAAATACTGACATTGACTCATATTTGCTTGGCATAAATGGAGTCATTTAAGTAATACTCTTGAAATGAAAGTCCTTCCAGGAGCTGCTGGGACAATTCTCGGGGGCTCAAATTCATAACGCTTTCTGCATCCAGGTCCATACATTGTTCCCTAGCAGTTTCATTTGCAAGAAGCCAGAAAATGAGGCCAGAGCAGGTAGCCACTGGCTGGAGGGCCATAGGGACTTCATGTGTCAACAAGGTAGGACCTCTGAGGTGGCTAGAAAAATATTCACCAGCCTGTGCCACTGCTTCTGTAGCCTGGTTTTACATTTTATTTTTATAGTTTCTAAATGACATTTTAATTAGTGATACACTAATTTACTGTATCATCCCATGCCCATGTATGCATCACTTTGTGACTATTTACCCCACCACCATTCTCACTTCCTTCCCTTCTGCTTGCACGCTGCACATGCACACCTTCATACTACAAAAATCAGTTTCGCCTTTCATGACATGGATTATAGATTGATAGATGATTAATAAGTTTTAGATCTGTATTCAGCTTAGAGAAAAACTTTGATAATTGACAGTTATCTTGATCTTCCCATCACTCTGGTCTTCCTCCTTTTTTTAAATCCCTTCTTTCCCTATACAGCTCCCACTAAGTGTTCATGTCCCATTCACACATGTGAACACTCATATGAACACATGCACACACATTTGGAAGTGGATTCTGCATAAGAGAAAAGCATGTGGTGTGGGTCTATGTGAGTCTGGCTTGTTTCACTTAACATAGTGACCTCCAGCTCTATCCATTTTTTTTTCTGTGCATCTCTTGATACCAGAGTTCTTCAAAACTGGCTAAGCTCAGTCGAGTGTTCTCAGGCCACTGCCTTTATCTGACTACCCATTGATGACATCTGTTCCATAGCATGAGAACTGGGATTAATGCTACAGTGAACATGGATGTCCATGTATCTCTGTGGTGTAAGGACTTATTTCTCTCCAAACCAAAGCCCAGATGTGTATAACTGGACCACAGAGAAGTTCTAAGTTGGGGAAGTGCCATATTGATCTTCCTAGTGCCCATACAGGTTACATTCTAACGGCCTCTGTATAAGGGGTCCTTCCATGCCATGTCCTCACCAGCATTTATTAATGTTTGTTTTCTTGAGCAATTATTCAGAATAGAATGAGAGGGAATCTCCATGGAGTTGTATTTTAATTATTTCCCATTGGCTAAGGATCTGGGATAACATTTTTTACATATATTTCTTGATAATTTGTGTTCCCTCTTTTAAGAAGTATCTGTTCAATTAATTTGCTAATTTAGAAAATTATTTGTGTTTAAGCTTTTGAGGCATTTATATTTCCCAGATATTAGTAACTTTCCCATTAGAAAAAGAAATGGCAAGAAATGTTTCCATTGTTTCTGTGTTTCTATTTTTTTCCCTGTGTTGGCATGAGAATTTTAATTTTATGTAAGTTCAGTTGTCACTTTCCCCTATTATTTCCTAAGCTGCTGGTCTCTACAGAGTCTTGGTTTGCTGATATTTCCAAGTGTATCATTATCATTGCCTCAGAGAGATTAATTTCATAGTTTTAGATTTTAAAGTAAAGTCATCTGTTAGTATAACTGGAAGTTTCTCTCTCACCCATGAGTTCCTGAAGAACTACTCGAAGTCTTAATATTAACTTTAAACTCTTTGGCCTATTAGCTCAGGCTTATTATTAACTAGCTCTTACAACTTAAATTATCCCATTTCTATTTATTCTATATTTTATCACAAGGTTTATGGCTTGTCACCTCACATCTTGCTTCACCAGTGGCTGCAGGTGTCTCCCAGACTCTACCTTCTTTTTCTCTATATCTTTGATGGATTTCCCATCTTGTTCTGTTCTGCCCGGCTATGGGCCAAATCAGCATCTTTATTAACCAATGGTAATAAAACACACTCACAGCATACAGAAGGGCATCCCACATCAGTTTCTTGGGTTTTTGACAAAAGGTCTTTAGAGTATTGCTGAGGATGTCCTAGAACTCACACTAATCCTCATGTCTCAGCCTACTGAGCACTGGAATTATAGGTGTAAGGTAACATTCCCATCACATTAAGGACTTGGATCCAATTAGATTTGATTATTATACAAGATAATATATTGGGATCCAGTTCTATTTGTCTATGGGTATTTGGGTTATTTTAGTACCATTTGTTGAAGGGTCTGTCTTTCCTCCAAAGTACATTTTGGGCATTTTCTTGAGTATTAGATATTTGTAGCCATGTAATGTATCTCAAGATCTCCTATTCTATTTCTTTAGTCTATGAACTATTTTTTTTACATTACAGAACAGTGCTGTTTTTATTACCATGGCTCCGTAGGGCATTCTCTGATCATGTGTTGTGATATCTTCTTCAGGATTGTTCCTTCTGCTCAGGATTCCGTTGGTTACTGGAAGCCTTTTGGGCTCTGGTGTGGATCTAAGTACTACATGTTCTAGTTTTCTGGGGCACATCATTGGAACCATGTGGCTGTTTCATGTAAACTTAGCAATTCACACTATATTAATTTTCAATCCATGAGAGTGAATGGTATTTCCATTAATTGTTGCTATTCAGCTTCTTTCGCATTTTTAAATTTTCACCTTTAGACTCTTTCAGTTTCTTTCTTAGGAGCATGTGGATGTCAGAGGACAACCTGTAAGCATCAGATCTCCCCCACCGTGTGAGTTCTGGAAATTGAACTCAGGCAGTCGGGCTCAGCAGAGCATCCTTATCTGCTGAGTCATATCGCCAGACCAGTAACTTTGTTTTTAGGGGGATTGTGAGTAGAATTTTTCTCCTTATTTTTTTTTCAGGATGCTCATTATTGGTGTCTAGGAAACCTACTGATTTTGTATTTTGTATTTCTATCCTGATGTTAGGCTCAAAGTATCTATCAGAATTTAGAGTCGTATAGTGGAATTGTTTGAGTCTTTCAAACACATGATGTGTCCCTCGCAAGCCGGGATGATTTGACTTCCTTCTTCTCTGTTTCCATCGCTGTCGTTCCTGTGCATCTCTAAGAGCTGAGTGTTGTTCTGAATGATATGGAGAGGATGGAGATTCTTGTCCCATTCTTGATTTCACAAGAAACTGTTTCAGATTGCCCCTTCTAGTATATAAGGTCTATAGGTTTGTAATGTATATAGCCTTTATTTTATTGAGATATGTTCTTTCTATCATTTAATCCTTCACAGATTTTATCATGTAAGGATACTGGATTTTATCAAAAGTGTTCTAATGAGATAGTCCTAAGATTTCTATCAGTGGGTTTATTTATATACTGTATGGCATTTACTGATTTGAGCATGTTAAAGAATTCTTTTGTTCCTGGATGGAAATCAGCTTGATCTTGATGTATGATTCATTATGTGTTGCTAAATTCAGTTAACATTCATGTATTGAGAAAACTTGCATGTTGTTTCTACAGGAAATGGATTTAGTTTTCTTTTTTTTAAAGCTAGTCCTTAAGTGGCATTAGTATTAGTGTGGCACTGGGTTTATAGAATGATGTTGGTAATGTTCTTACCTTTCTGATTTTGGCCTAGTTGGAGGAATATTTGTGATGTCCTTTAAAGTTTTGGTGGGCTTGAACAAAAGTCATTCCTGTTTGGGGCTTTTATTTCTTTGGAGGCTCTTTATTATAGCTTCAATCTTACTTATTTTCATAGATCTGTTTTGAATTAGGTATAGTCTGTTGACTTAATTTAGTAGGTTATCTGTACCTAGAAAATTATCTAGTATTTCAAAATTTCCTATGCTTTGGAATATTGGCTTTTCATGTATTGCCTAATAATTCTCAGGATTCCTTTGTTTTAATGTACCTTTGGAAATCTCTAATTTTATTCACTTATCATTCCCCTTTCTTTTGGGGTTTAGCTAAAGTTTCATCTGTCTTGTTAACAAATATTCATCCTTTTTTCATTTCTTTTTTGCATTGTTAATTTTAATCTACATTTACTTACTGTCAGTTCTGATCCTTATTATTTGTTGCTGTTTAATAATTTTGGAATTGTTTTTGTTCTTGTTTCTTTTTTTCTAAGTTGCCAAAGTGAATCATTAAGTTATTTATTTGAAATAATCATGATATTTACTGTAGGCTCTCTGTTATAAATTTTTATTAGTAAAATTTGATATCCTTTTTGATTTCCCATTAGAGAGTATATTGTTCAGTCTTGATATATTTATGTTTCTGTAGTTTTGTTCCTCTATAATGGGGGGCTGGGGTCATAAAGGACAAAGAACTGAATGTTAAGGATGAACAGAAGACTGAGGTAAGGAGGGAGCAAAAGTAACAGCTAATGAAGTAAGAGAATAGCTCGCTCCAAGACATGAGGGCTCCCAGAGCTGACAGTTTGCTAACCAGACTTGGGTTGGATGTTACAGGGTTTCGAGCTTCTTCCCTTCCCCGTGTTGGATCTATTTCATACCCTCCCTGTGCTTTTCTGCCATGCTCCATCACCATGCCTTCTGGGAACAAGAAGTAGCTACAAGAAAAAGTCCACTCTTGCCTCCCCTGTCTGCTCATATTCTCTTACTCTGCTAAAGGGTGAGTCCTGAAACTTTCAGAAGTGGCAGAAGCAAACACAGCAGCCATAGCTGTGTAGGAACATCAGGCCACATACTGGCACAGCCTATTCAACTGTAAACACCATGTTCATAGGATGATGAAGTTCCAGAAGTGAAGAATTCACAGCTCCAGAGCTCTCCATCCTACTGAGTAAACCTCTTGCTAGATATGTGATTCCAGAGACTGGGACACCTCAATCAGGGTGATGAGACTCTGCAGCTATACTTAGGTGATGAGCTCAACCATGATTCACAGAGGGCAAGGGTATCATTCATAAAATTGTCTCTGTCTTAGCTGAGCTTTTTATTAACTGAACTTAAGAAAAATTAATTCTTTGAGAAGTTCATATGTTGTGGGAGAGCCACTTGTTTGTTCCGAATTGCTCAGCCTTGAAATAAAAATACAGAAACCACATTATTTAAAACAATACTTGGACAATGACCCTAGCATATTTCTGGCTAACTCATATCCTAAACTATCCCATCTCCTTTAATCTGTGTATTGCCACATGGTTATGGCTTACCAGATAAAGTTCCATCCAGTATCTGTCTCAGGAGGGCTACATGGCTTCTCCTCTGATTCTGCTTTCTTCCTCCCAGCATTTAGTATAGTTTTCCCCACCTAGCTCTTTTCTGTCCTATCAGGCCAAGCCAGTTTTCTTTATTCATTAATGGCAATCACAGCATACAGAGGGGAATCCCACATCGTTCTTATGATATATTTTGATTATATCCACCCCAATTTCTTCCTGTAACAACTCTAACCCTCCAACTTCATGTCCTCGTTTTGTTAAGCCCAAGGGGTCCACTTTGTACTGTCCATATAATTCCAGGTAGGGGTGTGAGCCACTGGAGCATGGTCAACCAATGGAGGCCATACTTTTACAGAAAAGTTGTTCCTTCTCTCCCAGCAACCATCAATTGCCAATAGTCCATTGATTGGGACTCTATGGCCTCCTTTCCCTTCCATACTTGGATTTTTATCTGTCTTGATCCTGTGCAGTTCTTGTGCGTGTTATATCACACGTGTGCTGTTGAGTTCACATGTATGATTGTACTGTGGTATCTGAAGAATGCTACTTTGATGTAGTCATTTACTGCTTCTGACCCTTAAATTCTTTCTGTCCCTCTTCATAATGACCCCAGAGCCTGGAACATTTTTGCACATTGTGTCTTATTCTCTCCTTCCCTGTGCCTTCATTTCTTAGCCATTTCCTCTCCACAACACTGGCCTGAGTTGGGATCCTTTGTCATCAGATTACCATAGCTTGGTTTTGAACAATAGGTTCCCCGTGGAGATGGTGCTGCCTAGAGTCTACTAAGACTGGAGGAATCGTAAAAGGAGGTCTTTTTTCCCCACCAAAATGCAAAAAGCAAGGTTTAGTGTGTGCTCAATACAGGCTGGCAGGTACCTTGTTAAAGCAACTGGCACAGCAGGGGCAAGAGGAGGTCCCCTGCCCTTCTAGAGGGCATTATTTAAAGGCAAAACCCAGAAAAGTTACATTAGCAGGGTGTGGGTTCCAGGTTCCATCCTGATTGGCTCATGTAAAAGGAGGTCTTCTAATGACCTGAGGTTTTGTGAGGGTGTTGGGCTTGCCCTACAGGTGGAACTGCCAGCCTTTTCCACCACAACCACAGGGATTAACTTTGAATGAGGCTTCTGCTTTCTGTACCATTGCCAGAGAGCCATGCCTAGATTTTGCTCTTGATAGCTGACCTATCCTTGTGTTATGCCCTCTGCACTCCAGTTGACCCTATTCATTTTATTTGCATTATTGAACGGACACAGTCAAGTTCAGGGTACATACACGTCTGATATTTGCAGCCACTTTCTTCTTTGATATTTGAAAACTCAACACCAAAAGATGCTATGTCACCCTTTAGAAGGAAATGGTAAAGGTCTTCTTAGCTATGTGGTACAACAGTCAGTGCTGTCTGAATGGCAGGAAGATATTTGTTGTTTGTGTTTGAATCTGTCATGTTCTACTGAGCCTTTCATGAGGCCACCTTGTTGTCTGCTGGCCACACTGGAATGGCTGCTTCTCTGTGTTCCCTCACTAGAAGCAGAGGCAGAGCAGAAAGAACACATAGAGGAAGCCAGGAGGCTGTTCCACCCTCCCACTGTCATATCACAGCTTTGGGTCCCTGGTCCTGTCCTTTACTACTCTGAACTACTGCCTATACTCCCTTCAAGCTGAAGGTTTAAGTTTTAAGCTTTAGTTTAAGACTACTTCACAATGAAGGACAAAAGCAAAGATGCTGCATTTATCACACCACCCAAATTTTGCTCTAAGTATCTTTTATTTTCTTCTCTGAGAGAAGAATGTGAGCAGTAAAGTTCAGGCATTGTGAACTTATCCCAACACTTGTGTGGGAAGCTGAGCATCACAAGATCAAAGCCAATTTAAACTGTACATTCAAGTTATAAGGTATCCTAGGCTATCACACAATACTGTCTCTCAAAGAGGGACGAAGGAAGGAAGGAAGGAAGGAAGGAAGGGGGAAGGAAAGAAGGAAGGATGGTAAAAAAGAAAGAAAGAGAAAGAAAGAAAGAGGAAGAAGGAGAAGGAAGAACAAAACAAAGAAGGAAAGGAAGGAAGGAAGAAAGGAAGGAAGGAAGGAAAAAAGGAAGGAAGAAAGGAAGGAAAGGAAGGAAGAAAGAAAGGAAGGAAGGAAAAAAGGAAGGAAGAAAGGAAGGAAAGGAAGGAAGGAAAGAAAGAAAGGAAGGAAAAAAGGAAGAAAGGAAGGAAGGAAGGAAAGAAGGAAAGACAACCAATGACCTGAAGGCTCTCAGAGTAACTACATGGGCACAGAATGCACTGCCTATGACAGCCAGTTCCTCATTTAATCAGCCTTTATCAAGTCTTCTAAGCTGAATCAGCCCTGTATAGTTTCCTCACACTCTTCTCCCATTAATACTCACTTTACTTCATGAACTTGAAAAAGGTAGAGCCATTTAACACATTAAAAAGTCTATGAAAATAACTACCAACTCTGAAAATCTGAAATATCACAAACACAAGGATAAAAAAGTTAATTTGAACAAGGGCAGTATTCATCTCTCTGTGGTAATCTAGGCATTTGGCTGTATTCTATAATTCTACCACTGTGACTTGTTCAACTTTTCTACTCTACTTTTGTCCTGGCTATTGTATTAAATTACGGATGATTGTTCCTAATCTTATCTCCATTCCTCTGGAGCTGCGTGAGTCATCCTCGGCAGCCTGTGGGTCCTGAGAGCTGCAGAGAGCAGATATTATGTCCAGAGTGAGAGAGTTTCTTTACACAAGGAGAAGGCAGTAAATAATGCTTGCTTGTAGCTAAGACCTTCTTCTTGTTTATTTGGGGTGCACATTTGAGAATTCACAACTATTGAACCTACAGATTCTTTCATTTTTCTGTGACTAACATGAAGTAATCCAAAGCCTATGTTTCCAAGGGCTGGTGGAACAAAAATGATCACTATCCGTACTGACTGTACCTGCTCTGTGGCAGAAATTGCTGAGTTTGCAGTATATTTTTTTAAAGAAAAGCCATCCTCAGCCTCATTAACTTTGGAAGATTAGTATTTATGCCTACATTTTACATCTATAATTGAGATTATTGATATTTAGAAAAAAATTTAAAACAATCCTGACCCTTTTAGTTACTTAGGGTAAAGATTTGGATTGGGATCAAACATGCCTACTCTTAAAGAGCCATTTGATGGGGCTTCGAGTAATGATCCAGAATATCTCTATGTGGAAATCAGAAGGAGAATTGATTTTATGAAGCAGAAGCAATGACAAAATAGATGGAAATTGTTGAGTATTCTGGTCTTAGGTAAGCCTGCAAATGGTCTGATTACATCATGCCCAAGGAGGTAGCTAAGGCAGAAGACACCGGAAATTGTTGAGTATTCAGGTCTAATGTAGCCAACAGCTGGAAATGGTCTGATTGCATCATGCCCAAGGAAGTAGCTAAGGCAGAAGACACCATTTACACAGGGACAGCAGCTGCAGGAGGCAGACTTTAGGCAAGAGAACGCAGTTTGATGGGCAGAAGGGGACATCAGAAGCACTTGCCTGGACTCATGCAGGGTTTTCCCTCAGAGTTCAACAGTGAGGGCTACGGTGTCTTTGCCTTCACCTTCTCTGGGGGCTTTCCAGAGTTATTTTTATCATGACCTTCAGTGATATGGAGGAAAGCTGTGCCTTTGAGATGATATTTTGAATGAAAATCAGGCAGACGTGGGTCAAAGATAAATCTCCAGTTGCAATAGAAAGAACACAATAAAATCTCCATCCCAGTTCTCTTTGTTTCCAGGACCACAGTGATATGGACTTGGACACTTGGCCTAGCCATGGAGTGCAAGGACCGTACCATTGCTATTTTCCAAATCTAATTGTCTCCTTCTTAAACCCCAATGAGACCATCAGAAACACTGGAGTAAATGAGGAGGCAGGAACGGCTTGTAATTGCTGCTCCTAAACAATGCCTTTTCGGAAGGAAAATTCCTAGGAGTTAATTAGATGCCACGGCCCTGTCTTTATTCTGTGGTGTCGCTGGCTTCCGTCAAGATCACATTTTCAAAAGGGCCTACACTGGGGATGAATCCTGGGTAGGCTGTGAGCTTCTGACAGCACATTTCAAACAGAAAGCTGCTGAAACTCAAAGCTCCGTAATGCCAGCTTTCTCCCTAAGAAGGCCAGATCGTCGGTGGTGTGCCTTGCTCGCATACGTCACTGCTTCTTACTCTGATATTTAAAACATTATGAAATCATAGAAAATTAAAGGTAGAATATTTATGTATGTACATATATGAATGTTTCCTAGAATTTTGTAGACTTTAAAATGTATTTTAGCCAAGTATGGAGGGGCACGTCCTTAATCCCAGCACTTGGGAGGCAGAGGCAGACCTGTGAGTTCGAGACCAGCTTGTTCTATAAAGTGACATGCAGCATGACCGGGGCTATCCTGAGGAACCCTCTCAAAAAATTCTTTTATGAAATTGTCTTGAAATCAAATAAGCAAAGGAGAATTCAATGATCTAAGAATAATTGGACTTTGGTTTATATTTTTAGATATTTATTTTATCTTGTGTGTATGAGTGTTTTGCCTGTATGTATGTATGTGCTTTACATTCACGGAGTGCCCATTGAAGGCAGAAGGTGTTGGATCACCTGAAGCTAGAGTTTCAGGTTGTGAGCGAACATGTGGCTGCTGAGGACTGTAGTGGGGTCCTATGCAAGAGCAGCTGACCACCAGGCCAGCCCTCCTGATATAAATATGAATAATTTGCATTGGTATGGATTTTAAGGTCAATTTTGTTATATGTATATGTATTTCTGCTCTTGATTAAGGTATTGTGATTATATAGTTCATTTAAAAATGTAATGTATAATTAGGAAATATAGGTTGTTAATGGATAATCATCAATAATAGTCAAGCTTGTATTCATGTTAGTTAGATTTTCTAGATATATAGAGATATATTTCAGTTAAATAGGCATTCATCATATCTTTCAAGGACTACACCCTCCAGACTCAGACTTTGATTGCATCATGTAACCATGCCAATGCCCATAGACACAAACAGGGCCTGTCCCCTGTGCCCTTCCCACAATGCCTGGTACAGCACAGAGTTACAATGGGCTGTGACAAAGTGCAGAAGATACAGTGTGAGCCCAGCTAGAACACTCTCCACCCAGGCACAACATATTCCAGAATATTCAAAGCCCTATTGACTGCGGCAGACAAACATACAGTGGACAAGTTCCAGACTGTGCTTGGCTAGAGGTGACATCATTGGAGGTCTGCGGTACAGAGGCCACCACACAACCTGCAAGCAGTGAGATCCTGAGGACACGAGTTAGGATTAACAGGAACGCTGGGGCTAAAATGATGAGGTCAGAAAAGCTGGGGACGGTAAATAGGGCTTGCAGCTGGGTGTGATGACCAAGGTGAGCAGATAAGACAAGGCCCGTGTGAGCTGGTTCCAGCTCGCTCCTGAAACCCACTTCCCTGAGGAAGGTGTGCAAGGCACCATTGCCCCCTCTATTAATCTTGCTTCTATGGCAGCTAATTTTAAGAGACTTTATTGAGAGTAAGGGCAGCTCCTAAAGAACAGTCACCCACCAGGGAAGGTGGGCCGTGAATTTTACTTTCCAGATTCACTACTACCCAGGAGCCTAAAGTGAAGTTCACAGACCACACAGGTGTGTCTTAGAGAGAGGTTTATTCTCCAATCAAAGGTAGGAGAGAAATCAGAGTCCTGTGTGCGGGGTAAATCTGCAGGATGGGCTACCATTGAGCTGTGGGGCCAGCAACCTTTTAAAGCACTGTGGTAGGAAGTGAGGTGAAGCATGAGGGCTGAGTTGGGGTGGTGTCCAGGCGCCTCTTCGCAGTTCCAATCATTGCCCCACTCACAGCATGGTCAGACATGGCAAGGGACCAAGGGCCAGAACTCTCTTCCAGCATTCCTGGCCTCCGGTGAGGAACTCAAGAGATGCAGCTTTGGGGCCACTGCTCTGTGTGACCAGTTTTGTCCCCTGTTTTTATTTGAAGCCCCATAGAAAGACACAAAAAATTCATCCTCATCTAAGGAGCCCTCCTCCCCAGCCACACTTGGAATTCTCTGACTTACTTGGGGGCCACAGGCCTGGCCATATGGCTCACACCACACACACACACACACACACACACACACACACACACACATATCTCACAAGCAATATTTCTAGACTCTCAGACTCCCAAGGAGCCTACAATCACTTCGGCCCTAATAAAGGTTCTCTTACTTCCCTGCTGTGTCTCCACTCCAATTTCTCTTCTTTATGAAGAAAAATTCCTGGACCCATTGGGTGGAAGTCACACTCTGGTCTCTCTCTCTTTGAGACCTCGAGGTTTTACCACCAGAGACAATGTTGTAATAACTCGGAGACATGAAGAAGGACGAGAGACTCCTTGCTAGCTAGTGGTAAAGGCTGCATCAGCATTTAGTAGCTGACGCTGTGAGATGCTTGGCATTCAGCAGGTCAGACCAAACTTCCTGCACACCAGCTCTCTAAGATGGTGTGAAAGTGCTGCCATCTGTCATCTCTGATGCTGGGTCCAGAGTCTGTCCCCACTTACGCTCTGAGCTTATCACTTCAGAGGAACATGATAGAGTCTGGATATTTGTATCTGGTTGATATCATAGGAGAAGCTTGGGGCTTTTTATTTTTTTATTTTTATTTTTTAGAAGCCTTTCTTTTTTCTTAAAGATTTACTTATTATGTATACAGTGTTCTGTCTACGTGTATGCCTGCAGGCCAGAAGAAGACACCAAATCTCAATAAAGATGGTTGTGAGCAACCATGTGGTTGCTGGGAATTGAACTCAGGACCTCTGAAAGAACAGCCAGTGTTCTTAACCTCTGAGCCATCTCTCCAGCCCCCTCCTTTTTTATTTTAAACTTGTACCCACTTTTATGGGAGCTTTCCATTGAGCACTGGGTATATAACCTCTCTTGAGAATCAACACACCACACACACACACACACACACACACACACACACACACACCACTGACCACATTTTCAGACCTCCAGACTCCCCATGGCCTGGATCATGCAGACTCATAGGTAATAACAACTTTTAACACAGATTGTACACAAAGACTACACAGAGAGGTTAAATATGGAAGGGGAGTTATGCGTTCAAGTCCACTGCCATTGAAGGCAGAGTGGAATGCTGGGGAATGTAGGGAGAGATGGCCCAAGGTATTGAGATCATCTGTGTTGGCTGTGTCTGTTTTTTTAAGCTCAAGCCCTACAGTACTGGAAATTGGTGGCAGTGTTTTTCTCAATAACCACTTTCTTTTTATTTCCCCCTGTTCAAACAATTTATGTACCTAAGAGTTTTTATTATATTTAATATTTATTATTCCTTTTATTGAAAATAGTTTTATCTCATATATATATATATATATACACATACATACATACATACATATACATATATATATATATATTTTCCCTTCCTCTACTTCTCCCAATTTCTCCCCATTTTGTCTGGGGGAGAAACAGAAATATTCACAAGGCCAAGAGACAGAGGAATTGACAGTGGCAAAATTTCTAGAATAAAAACTGTTTTAAAAAGAGAAGCCGGGAGCCTGTGGTCTGAAAGGCACTTGGTTGAAGTCTGGCTCATCTGTGGGGAATTCTTAGACATCTTGGTAGAGACATAGATGACCTCACAGCTCAGAGAAGGAACAGTGCCCTTTCTTAGGGGAACCTCAGTCACATCTTTAAAAGAAATCTGAAAATGGACCCTGTCTCACACACCACATTTCTGCTTCGTGGCTGAATCATGGTGGGGTCCTTGATTGACAGCTTCCTGAGACTAGGGAGCCAGTTCGACTGAAGCATTAGTGGACTAGATTGAAACAAAAGGCATCTCTTCATCTCTCCCTGCTTCAGTTTACTGAGTGACACCATGACCATGAACACAGTGTGAATAGTGCATGGAAACTTTCATTTAGGCTCACAAAAATGTTTCAGGGAAGTCATTCTACACAGTCATTCATGAGTCCCTCTCAGGCCATGGGGTGGCTTTGGTTATAATGATGTGGGGAGACAAGTACAAAATACACATAAGGCTGTTGACTTCAATCACACAAGCAAGGGAGAGATTAAGACAGCATAAAGACATGAATTAAAATTTCAACTGATCAGGAAGTGGAGATGGGGGAGAGGGAGATGGATAGGAGAGAAGGAGGATTTCTCTGACACGATTCTTAACACTCCTTCTCTGAGGGTCACCAGTCCATGGCCAGTGCAGCAGAACATGACTTTATATCTGCCATGGCTGCAATGGTGGCAAAATACCTTTAAAAATCAGCTTGTTTTTCTCAGATTCAGATATTGAAAGTGTTGAAGATCAGATGGTGGAGATGTTAAGGTTAGGTGAGGTCATCAAACTGAGACCACCTTGATGGCATCTGTGACTTTAAAAGATGAGGACAAGGTGTCTGAACTGGCACCTTTGCTGTCCCCAGCTATTTGGCGTCCTATACCAAGAGATGAAGCAGAGCCAAGGATCCTCACCCCAGGGCTGTCACCTTGCTTTTGGATCTCAGACTGCGAATTTGCGAGAGTCATCATTTCAGTGACCCAAGCTGTGGTGTTCTGGTGTGGCAGCAGAAAACACGCAGAACAATCCTTGTGTCACTCATATCTGCTGTCAGTCAGATGTCCCCACATGTGGGGACCGCATGTGCAAAGGGAGAGTGGGAGAGTCAGGCGCACTGGGCAGCAGAAGAAAGCATTGATACAGCACAGTGAGTGGATCAAATGGGTGGGAGTCGGGCAACGAACTGACTCGGAATAAAGAGCTTCTATAACTCAAAACAGAAAATGGCGACAGGAACACCAAAGTTTCCCAGAGAAACAAGCTATACGGTTTGAGAGTGAGGGCATTTGTAGATTTCAATTGATTATCAAGTCAATTCAGATTTGGAGTTTTTCTGATTAGAATGTCACTTGAGTTTAAAAATCCACTGGGAACATTGGAAATAAACAAGCACCATTCACTTGCTGTGTTTGTTTATGGACACAGACTATTAAAACAACATTAGACTTTGTCAAATGCAATGGCAGCTTCTCCGTTATTTCAGCATGTCTCCCGTGGAGGAGAAGTAACAGTACTCTGCTGCAGATGAGGCCTGGGGTGATTGATTTATTAATGTGTTGGTGTACAAAGCTCATTGGGAGACTATCGGAGCACTGCCTTTATTTACCACGAGACAAGGAACAATGACAGAGGATCTTCATCCTGGGTTTTTAATAAATCGTCCACAGGACAGCAAGACAGCTATCACTTTACTAATTTCTGTGACAAGATAATAAGAGGCAAGCAACCTGAAAATTGACATGGCATTCAGCTCGGTTCACTGAGCGCTGTCTATGTGACATGTGTTGGGCTTCGAAGGTTATTAAGTCTTATAAGAAAGTTTTGGTTAGATGTTACAACTGAACCCAGTTACAACTAGGTTATAGGTGAACCTAGCTCTGTTCTATGTCTCTGGAACACATCTGTGTTCATGTATTTCAGAAAGAAATATCCAAACTGGATCCCATGTGTTCTGGCTGCACACAGTTGTATATTACCATCATTTCTTCTGACTCCTTCAAGGTCACTCCAGGCAATGGTGAAGCAGATGATGCCCAGCCACTTTTGAATACCTGAGCAGAACTTGCCTTGTCTGATACCAGTATTTATTTCAAGGCTTGTCTTTCAACAAAATCACAGATAAACCTTGTGATGTACACGCTACTAAGTTAGGCGGTTGTATTAGGATTGATACAGTTTTTGACTTTTTGAATGAAATTGGTAATTAAGAATATTCAGCATACATTGTATATTTAAGGAAATCCTTGCAAGCTGGGAGATGGCTCAGTCAGTTAAGTGCTTGCACATAAGCACCTGAGTTTGATTTCGCAATCTTTATGTGAGGTAGGCAAGGTGGTATGCACCCATTATTCCTTCACTGGGTAGGGGATTCAGGAAGAGGAAGAGCCGATAGCCAGCCCCATATCCTTAGTGACACTCTGGTGCGGGAAGTCCTTCTGTATATGTGTTGCTTTTATTGTTTAATAAAGAAGCTGATTTGGCCAATGGCTTAACAATATATCCAGACTGGAAGATATATATATATATATATATATATATATATATATATATATATATATATACGTATATATATACGTATATATATATATATATATATATATATATATATATATATATATATATATATAGAGAGAGAGAGAGAGAGAGAGAGAGAGAAAAGACAGAGTCAGGGAAAAGCCATGGAGTTGCCAGAGGAGAAAGATGCAAGCCACTAGACAGAACCTTGCCGGTAGGCCACAAATGGTAAAATATAAAATATAGATTAATAGAAATGGGTTAACCAAAGGTATAAGAGCTAGCTAGCAATAAGTTTAAGTGACTGACCAAGCAGTGATTTAAATAATATAGTTTCTGTGTGGTTATTTCAAGTCTGGGCAGCCGGGAATGAATAAGCGGCCTCCAACAACAGATCTCTGCCTAAAGGACCAAGAGAGAGAGAGCTCCTAGGAACACCATCATAGGTTGACTTCTGGAATGCACACACATGTGTACACATGTACACACCCCCACACAGGAGTGTACACACACAAGAAAGGGACAAAGAGACAAAGAAAGAAAAGAAGCCTCCTATGACTGCACATATGGAAGGAAAGAGGGTCCCAAACTCCACTGATCTATGACACTTGATAATAATTTTTGGTTTTGAACTTACAATAGTAAGTTTAGTTGGGATTATTTATTTAATGCATATATATTTTATCAGTTAAGGATGATATATAGTATAAATAAGGAACTTTAAGAAACATTTTAAAGCCTGTTTAGAAAAAGCCTTAGAGTGTCTGTGTATTGTGTATGCATTAATGTTTACAGTAATTTTTATAACTAAGAAACTACATCATTTGTCCTAATCATTCACCACTCACCTACTAATTAATTTACGAAACAGTGAGTATGAGTTAATAGCAATATCGAGTTCTTTCTTAGAATACAAAGAAAAATAAAGGCCCTGCTTTCAAAAATAAGCAGTCAACAGCTAAGGTATATTTAGTTTTTTTTTGAATGATATATTTATTTTTGTTTCATAATTTTATATGTATGAGTGTTGACCTGCAGGTATATATGTATACCAAGGGCAAGCAGTACCTGAGATGGTCAGAAAAAGGCAGTGGATCCTGTGGAACTTTAGTCACAGGTAGTTTTGAGCCACCATGTAAATGCTGGGCACTGAACTGGTCCTCTGCTAGGGCAGTAAGAGCTCTTTGTAGCCTCTGGTCCCTTCAATCCCTTTGAATTTCTTATCTGACAGGAACTGTGCTCTCTGTACTTTCTAAGGGCCAAGTCTCACTCCAGCCAGGCCAACATCCAAGTCTAACTTGGCTGCCATTTGAATTTACAGCTGACTTTTCAATCTAACATGTTTAGAAAAAGTTACCATTCGAGACCAGTAATGCAGAGACCATGGTAAACATCGTGGCAATGTTATGTAATAGTTATAGATTAATGAACAACATTAAATATCCAGGCCATTTATTCTGAGAAAGAGAGTGGAATTAATCACCAAGGCAGCCTCCAGAACCACATTAATTCTGTGGTCGAGTGAATATATTTATTTGAATACATTTTTAAAAGGCCATACATCTTGCAAGCATAAGAAGAATTGAAGGAAACTTCCTGCCTTAGTTGATTTCACATTACGGTGAACTTCACATAATTAGTTCACCAGAGACAAGGACTTCAAGTGATACAAATGACAAAGATAGTGGCGGGTTTCCTTGAGGATGACATACTCTGTTAACCATCAAAGAGACCCTGCACTACACGAACCCTCCTCTGTGGGTTCAGTATGCAAAATATTCTGAAAGTCGAGTTCTTCCCTTCAGGAATATGTGTTGGGTAAAGCATCCTGCAATGGTCGTTTGTTGCTTCTTTGGCCCGTTATACAAATGAAATTTCTATATAGTCACGTGCAAGATATGTGAGACATGAAATTGGATCCATTTCACACTCAGTCGACCCAAGGAAGGTCAAGATGAAAGCACTTGCCACGTTTCATATTTAATATGACTCTGGCCTTCTGAAGGCAGCTGACCTGGCAGTGCATCCATGTGATAAAATTTGCTTGGTACCTAGAACCCTGCCAAAGATAAGTGCAGGCTATCTTCCAAGTTGTGGCTTTAAGAAAATCCTATTATCTGATTATGCAACTGAGCAAAACTAAACCCTGAGATTAGCATCATATCAGAGATGGGAAATTGCAAGAGAGCTCAGCAGTGAAAAATACCAAGCAGGAAAACCTGGCTTTTCTGTTTTCTGGGGATACAAATTTCATTGCAGAGTGTCCTATAATTCTCAAATCTGAAGAGAGAATGTCAGTTATTCATATCATTTTGACAAAGCACTAAAATAACCTTTGAAACTGGAATGGCATGTGTCTTTAAAAGCCCACTGAGATGGTCCCTAGAAATAGTTTACTGAGCAACAGAATCGAATTGTTAGGGAATTGCTCTTTAATGCATTAGAGAGTCGATTCCTATGGCACTTCAGCTAGCCAAAGTAATAAATATAAAATGGTAATTTTTTCTCCATGAGTTGTTCCTGCAACTCTCACGAGTTCATCCCACCCGGGAGTATTGGAACAGTGTGTGCTTGCAGGCACGGGGACTCACAGGAGAAGCAGTGTGCGGCTGGTAGTTGGTTAAATGTACTCAAAAGAAGTTAGCAATTACAATTAATCCCTCTGATGCCTGCCACCGCTGCGTCTATTTCCAGAGTGTGAGTGTCAATGGGGTGTTTCGAGTGGAAGGCTTTAGATTCCGACAACGAGTGGATGGAACACTCTCTGCTAACCAGCTGCAGGGCCGCGCTTCCCCTCCGCACCTCCCCACCACAGCAGGGAAAACGCTGACAACAGGAGAATTTCTGTGTCGGTCTAATTTAAATAACAACCAAAGTGCCATCCAAGAGGAGGAGGAAGGGCTAGAAATTAAATCATACCTGGGAAAATGCTCACCAGAGGAAAATGAAGAACTCAAATGCAGGAAACTCTCACAGGTTCCAGAGTAGGTGTGAGAGGTGGATGCTGGGATGTTTAGTTTTATTGGAAACCCCTGAGAGTGTTTACTGCACATGCATACAACTCAGCTGCTTTGTTCAACAGAAGCTAAGCAGGGAGAGAAGGTGAGTGCCACCGAAAAGTCGGCTGGAGGTGGACGGTGGACTTAGCTCAATGGTAGTGTCCCCCCCCCCCCCCCCCGCACACAGGAGACGCTGCATTTGATCCTAAGTTCTATAAAATAAATACATAAATTGAATACAACCCAAACTTGAAACCTTGATTCCTGCCACTGCCATTATGAACAGGTTTTCTGTACCTGCATAGTAGGTTTCTCCACAGATGCAATAAGCCAGATCGAGCGGGATTGAAAAAGTAAAAGAACAAGTTTATTTGAGCAAAGCAACTCCTGGGTGAGTTCTTCAGCTCCAGAGATCAGGGCCTGGAAGCCAGCAGCCCGAACTAAAGCAGGGAGATTAAATGCTCCACAGCTGAGGGGTGACGATTGGCCCTCCATAAGCTGGGTTTGTGCCCAAGTGCAGTACAGCTTTAGGTAGGGACTTGGGCTGGTGTGGGAAGTCCGTCTGTCTATGTGCTGCTTTTATTGGTTAATGAATAAAGAAACTGCTTTGAGCCTATAACAGGGCAGGACAGAGCTAGGCAGGAAAAACTAAACTGAATGCTCAGAAGACATCATGGAGCCGCCAGAGGGGAAAGACATGAGCTGTCAGCTGGAACCCTGCAAGTAGGCCACGAGCCTCATGGTAAAATATAAAATAATAAAAATGGGTTAATTCTAGATATAAGAGCTAGCTAGCAATACGCTTAAGTTATTAGCCAAGCAGTGTTTTAATTAATACAGTTTCTGAGTGATTATTTCGGGAGTCTGGGCAGCCGGGAAATGAACAAGTGGCCTCCTACAACATTGGTCTGCTGGCAACTTCGGGGAAAGAGCCAATGTAACTGCCAAGAATGCAGACCTGGGCTTTTTGGCACTTTTTCTTTGTTGGAGGTTTTTTTTCTTTAAGAGGGTACGGTTTAAGAGAGAAAAATGGGGCCTTTCTGGATCAAGAAGTAATGAGCTGGAGGTTCCAGTCAAAGAATTATGTTCCTAGCAATTTCTAATTTATTCTTTATTAAACTCCTATGAGCATGTTGCCAGGTAGACAGTGGAAAATCACAGACAAGGTACCAATGGCCTTCGAAAGGTTCTCCAGAAGATTATCCAGCTAGGAATATACTAACTTAAACATAATTAACAGCAGACAAGTACCAGTCTGGTTTTCCAGCCTTTATCTTGGGAACCCTTAAAGAAGGCAATTCTGCTTATTCTCAAGAATTGGTAAATTGGGAAGAATGTCTGTCTAACAATCCCAAGAGACAAAAGTTCAAACCCATGATACCACACATTGCTTAGACCACACAGGAGGTTGCATTTGCCACATTTGACAATGAAAGGCAAGGCAGAGGTGCTGATTACAGCAGAAGATAGGCACATAGGTTTACTTATGGCAGAGAATGCATAGGGGATCCATGCCAGAAACGTACCAGAACGCATGAGCTGGTAAGGAGAATACAGCTGAGAAATTTATTAAAGAGCATGCCAGGGGTGGACTTGCGTACAGACTTAGAAAGTTGAGCATGTCAGAGGCTTTCCCACTAGTGTGCCTGGAAGCTAGGTGATCTGCAGTTTCAAGTCTTCATTGGTGTGTGTGTGGGGGGGGGTGTGGGTGTGTGTGTCTGTGTGCATGTGTGTGTGTGTGTTGGGAGGGTGTCTTAGAAAGAACTCCAGTGATTAAACAGGAACATACTATATTATGTTCAGAGGCAAGTGGAAATACATGAAAAATCTGTGAGCCAGGGGACACCAAAGCCAGAACTGCAGTTTACAAGAATCATGAGCCCTGTTATCATCAGAAAAGTTTGAAAGTTAGTGTGAAAAGTTTGACACCTGCAAATCTATGCACTCTTGAGGGTTGGTCTCAGGCAAAGGTCCTGACACGTGGCCTCTGAATCTCAGTTTCAGGGACATGGAAGAGAGTTATATACAGCTGCTGCATCTAAGACCAGTTGATAAGGGTAGTATTGATAACACCTGCTGATGAGAAATAGGATCACCTGGACCAGACAGGCTGGGGAGGAGGGAGGCGGTTCCAAGTTTAGAGAAAGCACTTGGAATTTTTTGGATTGGATGGAAGGATAGAGAGGTGGATGTATGGATGATGATTGATGATGGATGGTAGATGGATGGATGTATTGATGGATAGATGGATGAAGGATATGAATGATGGATAGATGGACGATGGATAATGGTGAATGACGGATGTATAGATGAGACTGAAATAATACTCTGTCTTCCAGCTTCCCAAAATGATAAACAAATATAATTAATTCAATTTTGGAAAAGATTATGCAAACACTAAAATTTCAGATATGGAAATGACTAAGTAGAGTCCTTATTGTTTTAAAATACACCGATTATCAGCAGGAATATTTCATGTAGTCTTGACCCCTCATGATAGCCAAGAGATGCATACCACCAATGTGATTAGTTCTAGTGTTTGGTACCCAATATAGGAACCTCAGCTCAGACATTGTGATCTGAAATCATTAGGATATTTGCAGAGAATAACAAGCTTTACATAAAGACCTAAGATAAGAGAATCCTCTGATTTATCATCAAATGTGATGGGCAGTTTAGTGGCAAGATGTAGAGTTAAGCCACACAGAGGAGCCCAGTAACACAAAAGTCACCATGGTAAGCACTGCTTTGGAGATGGGACTTTTCTGTGGAAAGCAGGAGGGAGCTAACTCACTTGCAGAGTAGTTAATAGCCTACATAGCAGAGATGGTTGCCTCCTTCTGCCAGGGCTGCATCTTCAAGCCTCCTGCCTGTGAGGCAGCAGCTGCTTGATTAGAATAGGCCAGAATCCCTCTGCAGGAATCTTTACAAAGACACAGAAAATGAAGATGTGGACTCCATTCACAGAGATGCAGAAATCGAAAATGGCCCCAGGTGCTGTGATTCTTCCATTGCTGTTGCCAGGCTTTGGCCTCTGTTGCTGCTGCTCCAGGCTAAGAGCATTTTCTCTGTGAATGGAAGAGTTATAAGTCTCCATCTTGGCTGTGGCTGCAGGGAGACCCCTCCTACCACGCTCAGGTGGCTGACTGTGGCTTCAGAGTGCTCCTCTACTAGCCCAGATGATTTCAGCCTAAAACATTGTGTGCTTGCTTCCAGGAACTTCTTACAGAATACAAAATATTCTAGCGAGAAGCTCTTCTTCTCTAGGAGGGGTGCAATGAGGAACCATCAAAGTGTATGCTCCCAGAAAAATCAGTGGTACCCAGCGGTTTAAAACGGGATGATTAGTTGCACATGCAATGAGAGTTGTCTGCAGTTGCCATTAAGTTCCTTTAATATGACTGCAGGCTTTGGGGTGATCATACATCTATTACCTTCAGCCCTGGGCTTCCCCAGATGGATTCTGGGAGGAAGTCTGTTGCCTCTCTGCCCAATCTTGGTGGTCTTTCTTGCTTTAGCAGGGAGGAAACTGTTGTCTAATTGCTCATGTTTATTAGACAGCTTTATTCTATGCTGCCAGACCATGGGGAATTGACTCGCTAGTCCATTTTGCCCTTCGGACTGTGAGAGGGGGAAGATCACCCGAAGAACAGTGGGGATGTAATAATACCGTGCTTAAAATTCTGCCTACAAATAGACTCTGATCATCGTCCTGGGCATGGGCCCCACTCTCTCCATTGTCCAACTCTCCAGTTCCCTATCCGCCCTTTCCTTTCTCGGTCCAGCAGGAGTCAACATGCTGCTTTATCCTTTGTCTGTTCACAGCTTTCATTCCACAAGCTCTGCTGGTGGTACCCATTCTGGCTCCGGTCACCAGGGCCCTCACAGATCTTCACCACCCCCTTACTTCCTGGATGCCTCTTCTCACACTGGCATACTAATGCAATTCTCGGCTCTCATCTGTAATTGCCTGTGCTTGAACAGGTGTGTAAGCCCTGCTGCGCCCCAAGTGCCTGTGACCGACAGTGCAGTGCATGCAGACATAGGCCAGCAGCCCCACAGCACCCAGCCCTCACAAGCTGCATGACATCATTCTCCTGTCTGGCTTTAATCATGAGTCTGCACGAGTCAATCATTTACCTTAAAATGAAGATATTATATAAAGTAGACAATGGAGATTCAGAAGTACATTCTTAGATGCCACCACTGTTATCACCTCTAAGTGCTATAAACCTTTCCTCAGATTGCTCTGTTCTTAATAACCTTTTCATCTGGGCACTAATAACGCCCTCCCCCCACTTCTTGCACATTAGTACAAGTGGCTATCAAAGAAGGGACAGTGCATTTTTATGGGTAATTGGCAGTATCTGTCTCATAGCAAAGCCAGGGAGTGGTATGATGTGGGATTCCCCTCTGCATGCTGTGATTACTATTGATTAATAAACAAACTGTCTTGGTCCTATAGCAGGGCAGAACTTAGGTAGGTGGGGAAAACTAAAGTGAATGCTGGGAGAAAGAAGGCGGAGTCAGGGAGAAGCCATGGAGCCGCTAGAGGAGAAAGATGCAAGCTACCAGCCAGAAACTTGCCCATAAGCCAAGAGCCTCATGGTAAATTATAGAATAATAGAAATGGGTTCATTTAATATGTAAGAGCTTGCTATGAATGTGCTATAGTGATTGGCCAAGCAGTGATTTAATTAATACAGGTTCTGTGTAGTTATTTCAGGAGTCTGGGCGGCCAGGAAATGAGCAAACATCCTCATGCTACAGTGGTAGAGCCCCAGAAAGACCTGCTAGCCTTTACCATGCACTTTGTAAACCATCCAGCCTGAGAAGATGGTCCTGTGAGCGGTCTCTCTATGGCAGGCAAACGGCATCGTCTGTGGCTTTGTCTCTCTTTATTACACAGGATAGGAAATTAAAATATGTGAGTGACTTGGAGAAACAGATGTGGGTAATATTTTTGGATAAAGACCATCTCACATATTTTTTTTAAAACTGTTTCTTAACTTTTAACTGAAAATATTGATATAACAAAAAGCCATTTAAAATAACAGATCTGTGGGAGGAAACATGTGCAATCTCACAATATAAATAAACGCAGCTCATGAATAATTAAAATGTGCTTTTGCTTTTTTGATTTTCATAGATTTGAATTTTTCCGTTCTCTGAAAGAGTTACATTAGCATCATTAACATTCAGACGATTAGGAAAAGGTGTCTATGGGGTTCATTTACAATTCAAGTGAATTTTTATCTTCACTGTGGAGGGAAAAATGTACTGACAGAAATTACCCCAAGTTCCAAGCTACGGTTTTTGATACATTTTTAAATATATCAAACCGCACTGCCCTTATTCTTACTGCGTTTTACACATTCACAATATTTATAGTGACAGAGTGTGTGGACATCTGTACTTTATATAATTAGCATGTGATGAACTTGGCATTTCCGTAAAATTGAAAGACAAGACCAGATTCTTTGTGCTCTAAAGTATGTGTGTCTGTTGTCTACTTGTGATCTAAGTTTGCTTCTGTCCCCGGAGGCTGTCAGGGCCTGTGTGCCCAGCTTCCTGCCCCACAGGAAGGTAACCTGTCCTGTCATTCATGTTTATCAGCAACCACGTGGGCACCCTGGGCCTGCTCTCTACTCTTCGGGTTGCTGGGCGTGGATTTTCTCATGTTAGGCTAGCTTCAAACTGTCACTGCTGCCCATCCTCACACGAATAAATACCAGCAAGCCAAAACGCTTGTCCAAGTGAAGCGCGCATGTCCCTCTGAATGTTAGAGTGTAGGGCTCTGATGGCTCACATCACAACTGAATCAACTTAAAATGCAAACAAAGTGCTTTTCTCTGTAAGATTCTTAATCTGTTCTCTGCTGGCATGTGTCCTGGACTCCATTATGTTTTTAAAGCTCGTCTCTGCCTTTGCTCCCGCTCCCTTTCTTTGTTTCTTTACGTTTCTACATGCCCGTCAAAGCTCCTCTTCATTTATTAAACCAAAATCTCTTCTATATATTTTTGCAATGCTCAACTATTCCTTTGTCTTGAATTTGAGACTCCACCCCCAACCAAAATGTAAGATAAAATAATATGAGCCCATTGAATGCACACAGAAATTTATCACTTGCAGGAGCTTGGGTGGAATTATTTACTTGAGCAAGGGAGATTTTTTAGTGGCCACACCACTAAGGAATATGACTCCTCCAACCTACACATCAAAGAAGGGTGGAAACTCATTAAGTTCCATCCTCCATTCCATGGTAGAATCCTGATAGGCCCAGGCGAGTGTAGATCCTGCCTAGGTGGCTGCTGCTGCTGCTGTGGATTCATGGATACAGCAACTTTATCATGTTTAGGAAGACAGTGCTTCGTGGCTTCCTCTGGCTCTCACATCCTTTCTATACTGCTGCCTACATCTTAGAGCAGGTATGGCATGTTTGTCCTATGCAGAACTGATCATACATTAGTCACTTATTCTAAGCAATGTGACCAATTGCGAGCTTCTGTGCTAACCACCACCCACTAACAGGAGCTTTCCTGGCCCTAGCTGAGAGCACTATTAATCCCAGATACTTTGGAAGGATATTATGAATGGGACTTTCCCAAATTTGTTTCTCAGTCATCCATTATTGTTAGACAGAAAACCTGTAGGTTTTGAATGCTGTTTATGCATCCTGATTTTTTTTTTCTGAATTTATTTTCAGATCTAAGTGTTCCTGGAAGAGATCTTAGGGTCATTTTTGTGTCAAGTCCAAATGGGAATAAATTGAATTCTTCTTTCATGACTGGTAAACCTTTTTATTTTTTCTCTTGGCTTATAGCTGTAGCTGAGATTTCACCAATATACTAAATAAGGATGGCTATGGTGGAAGCGTAAATCTCATTGTTGATTTTGTGGGAAATGCTTTCAGTTTTTATTCATTCAGTGTTTGTCATATGGAACTTTTATTTCTACTTTCTGCTCCAACGTAGCAATCAACCTGGCAAGACTGACTCACTGATTTGTGTTTGCACCATTTCTTATCATTAAGTGAAATTCGTTTCTTTGTTCTACTTTTGAGATGCAGTATGCATGATACTCTTTATCCTATAGAATTCCTTCCTCCTCTCACTTATTGTACCCACTGGTCCACCCCTATCTTTTGCACTTTCCCACAATTCCCTACTGCCTGGTAACAAGGAATCTGCTCTCAATTTCTATGAGAAATTAAAATAATTTAATTTAAATAATAAGCTTTTTAAAATTCTACCCATGTATGAGCATATAGTGGTTGTCTATGCATTGTATTTTCTTCATATGTTTTCAGCATTCATTGTCTTTTGTGATAATATTCCTGCCATGAATGATATTTCTTTGTAGTTTTGATTTACTTTGCTTTGAAGATTAGTGATCTTGATCACCTTTATGTATCTATTGTAGTAGTTTGGTTTCTGGCTTACTTTTTTACTCTTTTGATTTTGAATGTTTGGGTCCCAAATAAATACACATGGAGGCTTATTACTATTTTTTTAAAAAACGAGAAATATAGGTTTCCAAACATCCCCTAGTGTTTTTCTGAGTTCATTGGTACATGTAAAAATTCATTTCTCATACATAATTTTATTAATATAAGTCTTGCAGTTTCCCCCACTTGTTACCTTGGTTAAAACTATGATGATCTCATTTATCTTTTCAAAGAGCCAACTTTGTGCTGTTGAATCTTTATCTAATCAGTTTAATTGCTATCCCATTAACTTCTGCTCTTTAGTTTATTGTTTCTTTCTATATGCTGATTTTGGTATTACTCATCATTGCTTTTCTCAGAAACTGAAGTACATAATTAAGTTATTTATATTTCCTGATTAATTTTAAAAATGTTATGTGATGATTATTTTGGTTGCATTGTACATGGAGGTCAGAAGAGGGCATCAGATCCCATGAATTCCAGTTAGATGGTTGGGAACCACCATGTGGGTTCTAGTAGCCAATGCTTTTGACCTCTGAGCTATCTCTGCAGCTCCAATCTTTTCTTTTTATGATGTTTTAAATATAAATTCACACATCTAGAAGCTTCTATTTTAGAAATGCCTTGCTGTCCACCAAAGGTCCCAATCAGCTGTGCTTTTAGTTTCATTTGACTCTACCAAATTTTAGATTTACCTCTGATTTTTTCCAACGTCCCATTGATCTCTCAAGTGTTTGCTAAATCTCCATATATTCATATAATATCTGTAGTTTCTCTTGCTGTTGACTTATAGTTTAACTTTACTATGACATGGTAGCATTCAGTAAAATGTTTTCATTATTTTGTACTTGTTAAGAATTGCTTCATTTCCTAAAATGGAACTTATTTCAGAAAAAGATTCACAGGCTGCTTAAAGATTGTGTATGCCTTTGTTTTGAATGGAATATTCTGTAGGTGTCTGTGAAGTCCATTTGATCTTTGATGCAGTTTAATTCTGAAGTTTATTGTTTCTGTGAAGATATGATAATTATTAAAATTATACATTTTGTTCTTTCCAGAACAACTGTTTCATTCACTTCCAGTAATGTCTATTTTAGCAAACTGAGTGTATCACCATTCATGTTCATATATCTAAAAAAAGTCTCAATTTTCATGTTGAATTTTCCATCTATGTTTTTACTTTTTTCTTTCTATAATATGGACTTTCTATCCCCTGTACTAAATTGATATTTTACTTTATGTTTCTGGTCATGTGTTTCCTCTGTGAAGTCATTATTCATTTGGAAGTACACTTTTGGAATTCTTTGTTTAGAGTTTCAGCCATTTGAATGTTTCTGGATTTAGTAATAGAGGATTTCTGATTACTTAAGAGTTCTCCATTGCCTTGTTGCTTCATGTCTCTGTTGCGATTTGTGTGTCTGCTGGTTTGTTTTACTTTTCTGGTTTCATTTAGAAAAGAAATATTTTAAAAAATGTGTTTTCTAACATGGAGACCGCAACATATTTCTAAGCCACAGTAAAGGTTAGTTGTCTGAAATCAACAGCAACCATAAGGACCAAGGCAGCTTCATAACTTAGTGAAAACAGGGAAATTGGCTGCCTTCATCATCACAGATGCTGTATACATTTCTCCACCCCTTTGTAGCACTTATGGCTCACCTAATGAGTTTAATATGTATGTATGTATGTATGTACTTTTAAAGGTGTGTTTCAGTGGTTTGTAGGGGAGAGCAGTATTTATCACATATTTGCTAGTACCCTTATGGGCCACAAGAGGACATCAGATTCCATGGAGCTGGAGTTAAAGGTGATTATGAGTCACCTGACATGGGTTTTGGAACCAAAACTGGGTCCTCGGGGAAAGGAGTTTTTCTCGTTGCTGAATTTCTGTCACTTTAGATTAACAATTTTTTTCTAACCAGTTTTGGGAAATGCCTGTTATATTTTTAATGATGTGTCTTATTCTTGCACTCTTCTGGAATCCAAATTGTACATATAATGAGGTGTTGATATTACGTCCAAAGTCTGTAGCTCTGTTAGTTTTCCCCCATTTATTTTATCCTCTCTCCTGCCATTTTAAAACTCTCTATAAATCGATAGAAGTTCCATTAATGGTATTTTTCAGTCAGTCTGGGACTAAAGCTATCAGGCCATTGTCCTGACAGATTTTGAACATTGAGCTTCTAACTTTTATATTTGATTCTTTTGAAAATTTCCATGTGCCTAATAATAGTTCTATTTATTCTCTAAGATTGTATCTCCTTTTAATTATTTGAAGAGTGCAATGGTTATTTTATAGTTTTTACCTAATAAGGATAACACTGAGGTAATGTCATGGTTAATTTTATCTTTTTCTCTGATACACTTCATTAAGAATATATTAGTATGTATTATATAAGATAGGCAGTATATACTTTACATAATAAAGCATAGGGTATTACAATACATATTATTAAACATGAATTGCATATATATTAAGCATGAGTAATGTATGTAGTATGATACATATGCATGATGTTTAGTAGGCAGATGAGTTGCTTATTGATCACTTTTAACTGGGCAAGCCATCCTACTCACTATTAGAAGGGCCTAGGAAAGACTGTGGTGCTCCTTAGCCTCTTCTGCGCCTACAGACACTCCCTGCAGTCTTTAAGACTGCTGGCTAGACCTTACTCTGGAGTGAGACTCTTGCTCCTAAATCAGACCTCTGTAGAGTCCCAGAGGACTCCGTGACACTAATTGGTAATTTCATCCAATGTGAGGAAGTCCTGTTTGATCTCCAGACCCTCTGTCATTTCTCAAACTCTCAAGCTCTGGAGTTTTGTACTGCCAGGTGCAGCTCAGACCTCCAGAGGCAGTCTGTGGGTCTCTCCTGGGAATCCTTTTGAAGTCAGAGCCATATCTGTTCATGCATCCTTGAGGAACACCAAGGGTGACTGGACACCAGTAAAGGCCTGGGAAGATGTCCTCAGGCAAGCACAGGCCAGAAAACTAAAGTTTTCTGTCTCTAGGGTCTTTTTTCTTTTGCTCTCTGTGTGCAGTGAGAGGAGTTACATATTTATGCAGTTATAGCAGGCATTATGGTTTATGACGAGTGAACTATTCAAATTAATTTTTCTTTCACACCAACTATTATTTAGTATATTCCACAAGCCCAAGTTCTACCAAGCAGAAGGTAAGAGATGACCGTAAAGATGGTTGAGGCTGACATCATTCATTCTGAATAGTAAGACTACATCATTATATATATGTGTGTGTGTGTGTGTGTGTCAGTAGAAAGATCCATTAAAGAATAACTGATTACATGCTATTTATAACGCAAATATGGATAGAAAACTCAATGGGTCGTTCACATTTTGCAGGGGAGGTGGGAGTAGAATCCCACTGCTGGCATTTTCCAGCTGCTGGGAGAGTTCATTTCTGTACTGGCTTGACTCCTAGTGGGTTAACTACACACTAGGGCACGTCCAACTCTCAAGAGTAGTTGGGCAGTACAAACCACTCCTGATAGGGGAGAAAGAATGAAGAAAACTCAAAGTTTGGTGGAGGGTGGATAACTGATATGGGAGGAATTGGGAGAAAAGGCTGAATATGATCAAAATCCAGTGTATGGATTCCTCAAAAAACTAAAATATTGTTTTAAAAGAGCATATGGCCATCTAGGCTAGAGTGGAGTATTTGCTTATAATAATAATATATACTGATTTTTTAGAGAAAATAAGAATGTTTTTAAAAGTTTAGTAAAATAATAAAGTAATATTCTTATCTAAATAGACACTCCCTTCTTGACAGCAGCCATACATTCTTTCAATGATTATTTTTTATGAATTATGTGCCTATACTTAAAAGCATAATTGAATGAGAGCAAACAGCTCTACAGCCAACACTGCTTTGTTCTGCCAGAGACATGTGGGAATCTCTTCTGTCTGAGTTAGAACTGAAATCATCTTAGACAGTAAACATGGGATTTCAAGGTCTGGATATAGATAAATCATTTGACTGACCTTTGTTAATAACTGTTTTGATAGCTGTCATCTTTTTTTTAACATAACAAGAAAGCTCTAGGCGCAGTGATAGTAGACAGTAGAATTGTTGACTAGACATTTTTCCAATTTACCTACATTTTACATCCAGGTTAACTTCATTGCCTGGCCCCATGGGTCAGGAGGATGGGCTGTGTTGGTAGTGTAAAAACTATCCATCCCTTCCAGGATAGACTACTGAATACAGGCTTATACTCACCAAGAGATATCATTCTTTCTCCCACGGGGACTTCACTTGAGGAAGTAGAGTTCCAGCCTTTAAGGTTCTAAGGATTTTAGTGTATTAGGTATCATTGTTGATCTCACTAGATTATTCTTCATGATTCAAATGCTGAGTGCTATTGTTGTTCACTAGACTGAAAAGCTCTTTAGCAAAAACATCTGGAATAGAATTCTGGATTAGAGAATAAATTCATTTTATACTTCTCTAGAAGCACAGTAATAAAAGATCATTTCTGTTTAAATATCAATGGTCAAGATCCATTTGGGGAAGTATAGAATAAAACAATTCTTCAAATCACTACTTTAATACAGAGGATAATTTCTTTTTTCACTTGGCAGTTGGCATGTAGAGATGATGCAGTCTGGGGAGGGGGTGTCCTGCTGTAAAAGAACCATGGGTCATCATGTGTGGGTAGGAAAGGACCCTCTCCAAAGGTTGTTGCTGGGAAAATGTCACAGATTATGCTCAACAAAGGTCATGCTGATGGGAAATGTTTCCACAGGATCTGCTGAGATGAGTCTGAGAACAAATAGCGGCTTAAGAGTGAGAAGGAGGCACGGGCATCCTTTCAGAGTGCTAGGGTGGCATAATCCCCCTTGACTGGGATGAGATGGCAGAAAATACCCTAGAGAAGTGATTTCTTCCACACCTCTGCCTACAAACCAATAAATCTCTTCTTGTATGTGTATAAAAAATACAAGTAATTATTATTGGATGATACTCTGTTTTCCATTTAGGTAAATGTATAAATTGTTTTAAGATTGGGAAGAAAAACAGCCTAATAATTGGAGATTATTGAATATGTTAACTATTGGGCAGAAAAATATTAAGAGGGTTATTGATTGTATGTATATAATTAGCTATATAATACTGATTTTTCTTAGTAATACATCACACACATACAATATCATTGTAGAAGTTAATCCAGCTTCTTTAAACAGTCTATTGGCGATAGAAAAAAATGTTTTTGGATGCATACTTTCTTACATGATTTGTCTTTTCCATTTCTTGGGGCCATACTGATTACTGTACCTGTGTGATGTGAATGGGAAATGCCCCCCAACAGGTCAGCAAGCTTGAACACTTGATCCCAGGTTGGGATGTTGTTTTGGAAGGCTGCATGTTTTAGGAGGTGGAGGTCTGGTGGATAAAACACATCACTGGGGTTGGGCTTTGGGATTTAATACCCTAGCCCCATGTCCTGTCGACTCTTAACCTCCTAATTGTGGACACAATATGATCAGCTACTTCATATTCCTGGTGCATGGTTTCCTTGACACAGTGGGTGATACCGATTTCAACTGGAGGATGTTGAAGTGGAATTCAAAGCTGACGCTATTTGCATATGTTGCCGGCACATGCTCAAATCACTCATCTATTTTGAATCATTCCCAGATTGCATAGAATGCCTGATGCAATGTAAGTGCAGTGAAAATAGTTGTTACAGCATATGTAGCTACAGAAAAGAAGTTTGCAATACTCAATACAAATATGATCAGCGTTTTGACTCATGGCTGGTAGAGCCCATGCATATGGAGGTACCTTATAATATACAGTCTCAAGTAGATGAGACAAACATTTATCTCAGTCAGTAGAGCATGGAACTCTTTTTTTTTCATGGTTTATTTTTTTATATTTAAAAATTTCCATCTCCTCCCCTCCTCCTCCCCCTTCCCTCCCCTCCTCCTCCCCCTTCCCTCCCCTCCCCTCCACCCATACCTCCCCTCCCTCCCTCTCAAGGCCAAGGAGCCATCAGGGTTCCCTACTCTATGCTAAGACCAAGGTCCTCCCAACTCCCCCCAGGTCCAGGAAGGTGATCGACCAAGCTGAGAAGGCTCCCACAGAGCCCGTCCATGCAGAAGAATCAGAGCCCAGCGCCATTGTCCTTTGCTTCTCAGTCAGCCCCCACTGTTGGCCACATTCAGAGAGACGGGTTTGGTCGCATGATCCATCAGTCCCATTCTAACTGGAGTTGGTGATCTCCCATTAGTTCTGTCCCACCGTCTTCATGAGTGAATGCACCCCTCACTTTCCTGACTTTCTTTCTCATGTTCTCTCTCCTTCTGCTCCTCATCAGGACCTTGGGAGCTCAGTCCAGTGCTCCAATGTGGGGCTCATACTGATGAATTTCTTGCATATCACCATAGAACCTCCACCTGGCGATAGATGAAGAAAATGAAAGAGCCCCACATTGGAGCACCGGACTGAGCTCCCAAGGTCCAGATGAGGAGCAGAAGGAGAGAGAACATGAGAAAGAAAGTCAGGACCGTGAGGGAACCTCCACCTGGCGATAGATGAGCATGGAACTCTTAATCTCAGGATATTGGGTTAAGGGTCCATGTTGGGCATTATTTGTGGACGGAAGTTTCTGTCCCACCTGGTACCACAGTGGTTCAATCCCAAAGAAGCACACAAGAGTTTATATTAATTATAAACTGTTTGTCCTATTAGCTCAGGGTTATTATTAACTAGCTCTTACAACTTAAATTAACCTATAATTCTTATCTATGTTTAGCCACATGGCTTGGTACCTTTTCTCAATGTTGCATTCTCATCTTGCTTCCTCTGCATCTGGGTGGTGACTGCTGCTCTGCCTTTTGTCTTCCCAGAATTCTCCTAGTCTGGTCACCCTGCCTGTACTTCCTGGCTGACTACTGGCCAATCAGTATTTTATTAAACCATTATGAGTGACAAATCATTACAGGGTGCAAGAGCATTATTCCATAGCACAAAAGAGAAGGGTATACTGAAGTAGGAGCCGAGACTGAAGTGTTGCTCCTATGAGTCACCTAAAATGCTAAAGGCCATTAGAAATTTGGCATTGAAAAAAGGACAATCCTCTTCTAGAATCTTGGGATGGAAAAAAAAAAACAACGGTTAAAATATCAAAGAATTAGGAACTTTGAGACATTCTTGCAACACAAAAGCTTAAGTGTATGAACTGAACACAGAACCAAGAGCTAGAGCGTGAACAGGGAAGGGTTGGCCCCAGATCAGAAGATCACATCCCAGCAAGATAAGGAAGTGGAATGTTCATCCTTGGTTCCCACCCTAACCCTTCACCTGGTGTAACCATTCATTTAGATATTGATTAATTGGATTGCAATACCTTTCTGTTTGTCTGTGAAGAGATTTCAGAGGGGGTGAAGTGAGCAGAGAAGACCTCAATAAAGGCATTTGGCATTGTCCTATGGGCCTCAGTTCCAGACTGAATACAGAGAGGAGAAATCCAGCCTGTACTTCACAACCCTCTTTCCCTGTCTACTGAGATGTGAGGAAGCAGCTTCACACTTCATTGTCTCCTCCCTCTGTGATGGACTGTAACATAACACATGAGCCAGAACAGATATTTCCTCTCTTATCTTGCTTTTTGATGGTTTTGGTCAGAGGTTTCATACATCTGATTTGAGCCAAGCAATAGAACAGAGGGCGAGACCTGGCCCTGCAACACAACACAGGTGTGGCACTTGGGAATGAAGATGGCGAGTCCATACCATCTTCCCATCAGTCCTGGGTCCTGATGGCTGGAGCAAGCCTACTCAGCATCAGCTATTCTGGTATTTACCCTAAGATGAGACCCGAGCCCACAGTAAAGACAGCACACAAACAAACATCAATACATATGCAAGAAACATCAACACAAAACAATAGCAACAACAAAAAAACCAACCCTAGGAAATCACTCAAGAGAAACAAAAGAAAGCATTAAGAGTAAGACTCAGAAGATTTTACAAGTATAGAAAGATGAATTGAGTAGGTTGATTCATGGTGCGGGAAGGAGTGGGTGCTAGGATCTTGCCATGAGCCTGAATTTATCTCTGCCTGTTTGATGGAGGTTCATGTGGCCTGAGATGGTGGGTGGAAAGGCCAGGACAAAGGCAGTTCCCAGCCACCGCCACGTGGACATGAGTGCTGCTCTGCCCATGCCACCGCCGGAGTAGCTCATCACAGAAGTGCTTGCGTTGGCGGGGAATGCATCAGCAGACTTTAAGGCAAAGTTATTGACCTTGCCGCTCACAACTGGCTTTGGGTGATGGAGGACTGGACTCCCAGCAAGCTACACTTGCTGCCAGTGGTGCCATCCCACTCAGCCACAGATCTCTGATTGGGTGCCTGGAGTGCTTGCTGCCTCAAGACTAGACAATCTTAACAGTTCTCTGGAGTTGGTTCCGGAGGACTGCATTTCTATGGAAAACACAGATTTGCCCTTTTGTAAATTGATTTGAGCAAGTTGGGGGTTTAACTAAACTGACCAAATTTCTGCCTTAGAGCCTTAACCATGGTTAAGACTTCTTTGAAGCCACAGTAACTCTTAAATATGGTTAAGACTATAGGTTCTGACATAGTGGGGTTTGATTCTGTTGACTGGGTTTTTGTTTTGATACAGAAGTTGTAGTTACCACCATTTGGTGTTGTACAGACATTATTCCAATTTGGTGCTAAGCTCAATAAAGGTCATATAAGACCCTCCCCCAAGATGTATTGCATGCTAAGCATAGCAGTATTCTTGATTGCTGCTCACTACTAAAGCTGTTATAGTAGGAAGACACACAACTGTTGTGAGACCATCCTTAATTTCCTTGCCCAGTCCCCATATTCATTCAGTAAAGCACACTTTACAGTCATTTCAAATTATCACTGAATCTCCCCCATCTGTGATGCGGCCCTGACCCTTAAACTAGGTGATTTTCAAGCTTTCCTTTCCCACTGGCCATCTGCATGTGGCTTCCAGGTCTGCACATACCAATATTCTCCAGCGTTCCTGTTCTTGTTGTGTGTGACTCCAATGCCCCCCCCCACACACAAAGGAGTGTATTCACTGACAGTCACCGCCCTTGCGGTGTTAGAATGGTGCCTGATGCACGCTGTCATAACCACAGGTGAGGCAACCTCTTGAAATGAACAGCCATTCATCCAAATGATTGCTCTGTAGACACGGAACTGAAAGGATGATATCAAAACATTCCTAGATGGGTGACATGATCGTTTGATTTGCAAAGATTTAGCTTTGGTTAAATGAGAACGCTAAACCAATGATCTCTGACTTCACTCTGGTCTCACGTTCTACTTGTTTTTTTTTTTTCTTTTGTTTTAACTTGGTGTAAAAATGGCGATGCATTCAGTAAATACCAAACTATGTTCTATGCAGTTTGCTCTTCCCAGGCCACCCGTGGTAAGGGATGCGTTCACACCCCCGGGCAGCAGTGGTGGAGTATGTCTTCTAGTCTATTACATGATCAGAAGGACGAAAGCCAGTGCCCTAGAGTGGCTGTCCCCAGAACTGTGAGACTTGGTAGGGCAGGTGTCCTCTAGACTCCTTTAATTCATAACTCTATCATCAGTCAAGGAGAATTCACACGTAAAACATTTACCAACTAAAACTGAACGAACTTTGTTCTATAACCCCTTATGAACCGTAGTTTAGACCTGTAGAGTACAGAAATGTTAATACACTTTAAACTTCCCTTCTGTGTGACTTATTTAGATGAACACTTTCTATGTCTTACTTGAAATTTTACAGGATTCTCTTTCATGTCTGCTGCATGACTGGACATTGTAAAGTCTGGTTTAATTCTTTAGCAATTTCTCTGTAACTGTGCTGCTGTGCCCTGAGCCAATAGCAGGGCATGCATGGGAGGTGGGGACTAGAAGGAAGGAAGTGTGTCCCTGTGGAGGAATCTGCAGGGCAGAAAGGAGGGGTCATCCTAAGGTCACTGTTTGAAAAGGAAAGAGGAGGCATCTTCTGAGAGTAGTTGGTAGGGAAAAGCTGGTTTTATCCTTTGCTAATGAACATTCAGTGCTCAAAGCAGTATAACCTAACCTAAGGCAAATGGAACTTCCTAGAAACATATCTGAAAATTTGTTAGGAATCTGTGTTTCCTCGAGACAGTTTATATCTGCTACCTCCATGTGGGAAATACTTGTTTCCATGAAGCGTGGGTCTCTAAACAACACAGTAGCGGAAGCTGTAATTGCTAAAGGTGCATGATTGGAGCCTGGCAACCAGAGTGGCCTTTGCTAACACATAACTGAAGTCAGCCAAGAGAGGGGTGGTAGTGAGGAGAGTGAGGTTACAGACCCAGAGCACAGGAGATGGACCCAGACTCTGTGACTGATGCTGCAGGAGATGTCCAAGGTGAGTCTGCAGGCAGAGGCTTCATTCGCTTCCCAGAAACCCAGACCCAAAATAATCACACATAAACTGTATTAATTAAAACACTGCTTGGCCAGTCACTTAAGTGTATTGCTAGATAGCTCTTATACTTTAAATTAACCAATTCCTATTATTTTATATTTTACCACAAGGCTTATCGGTTACCAGTAAGGTTCCCAGTGGGTGGCTCACATCTTTCTCCTCTGATGGCTACCTGGTGTCTCTCTGACTCCACCTACTCTCTCTATATCTCTTCCAGCCTGGCTATGTTCTGTTATGCCATTGACCAAAAGCATCCTCTTTATTTAGCAATGACAATAAAACATATTCATAGCATACAGAGGGGAATACCACATCAGGAAAGGAAGGGAGGAAGCTTGCATGACCTTTGTTGGCCCACAGAAAAACAACAAGAAAATTTGCTAGCTTCCATGACACATTTAGGCTTGCTAACCTCTCTCCTCTACTCCTGCATCCATCCCATTTTCTTCATTCTTTTCCTTTGCTTTTCTGTCAGAGAAGAGAATCCTCCGCATGTGTGGGGAAACACATGGTGATATAACTTTTGGGAGGATAGCTGATGATTTCTGTGACGAAGGACACAAAACCAAAGCCTGTTGAGCATTTTACATAAAAAAATAAAAAACTACAAGTTTTTAATATCAGCACTCAGGGGCAGAGTCAGGGGAATCTCTGTTAATCCACAACCAGTCTGGTCTACATAGTGATTTCTTGGGCAGACAGAGTCATACAGTGAGACTCTGTCTACAAAAATAAAATAAAATAAACCTAAATTAGAAGATTAAATATAAAAGGCAAATTGATAAGAGGGTAAGAATGTGTTTTACTGCCTATAAATTAAAAAATAGATAAAAAGGACTTGAAAACTGAATTTGGGAAATTTAAAATTCTTGTATTCATGAAGAATTGGAATTAAAGAAGCATATGAATTGTGAAGACAGAACATTTTATGTATATGCCAGAGGTTCTCAGTCTGTGGGTTGTGACCCCTTTGAGAGTTTAAGGACTCTTTCACAACTGTCAAATATCAAATATCCTACATATCAGGTATTTATTCATATTGCAATACATAACAGTAGGAAAATTATAGTCATGAAGTAGCAATGAAATAATCTTATGGGTTGGGACAACCACAACATGAGGAACTACATTAATGGGTCACAGCATTAGGAAGGTTAACTGGTATGCAATCATTTTCCATGGCAGAAGAACAGAATACAAATATACATGTGTACATATATGTTTGTATATTGTATGTAATTTACAATACTTAGAGATATATCATTATTTTTAAAAAGCAAAAATCTTTATCATTTATCAAACATGTGAAAGTCACATGGAAAAGATGAAATTTTAGTGTCTGGAGCCCAAAACTTGAATAATAAATGCATAGTATATCTTTATTACATTAGGGAAGCGTGAGGGTGTTTGAGGGAAACATACGGATCTATTGGGGAAGTATGCAGATGTTTTGTTTGCTTGTTGACAGGAAGGGAAGGCTTTGCTTTACATCCCAAATTTGCACCAGTACCAGACTTTCAGCACCACAAAGCTCCAAATGAAACCGAGTAACATCACAAACATCAATGCATAGCCTCCTCCTCAATGCTGTGCTACCCAGCTTTTCTAAGATATTCCTGTCTGGAATACACAAATGTTTGAAAATCCCCCACATAATCTCTGTAGCAGATGGTCAGAAAAATTACAGATAAACCTTCTTGGGGAAATACTCTTTTTTTTTTTTTCGTTTTCCAGGCAGGAATTCTCTGCAGCTTTGGAGCCTGCCCTGAAGCTAGCTCTTGTAGACCAGACTGGCCTCAAACTCACAGACATCCTCCTGCCTCTGCCTTCTGAGAGCTGGGATTAAAAGCGTGCATCACCACTGTCTGGCTGTGAAATATTCTTAATCTGAGGCACTCCCCGCAGGACCACAGTTACACAGGTTTAAACTGAGATGCTTGATCCTTGCAGAGTCAGGGTTCCACCCACGGCTTCTCTGTGCTGATGATCTGCTCACCAGTATAAAAGATTATCCTCTCAACTCTCATATGGAATTTATAAATTTAAAAAGCGCTCTTCTTACAAAAAGATAAATTAATTGTGATGACCCCACGGTGGTAACATCAATAGCAATATCAATTCCGGGCTTCTCTCCCATTGTATTTAACCGAGAGGTCTGTATTGACCTCCTGTGATGCACATGACCTTGGGTGGCACAGTATAGCTAGAGATGTTGTGTCTCTTTTGTTTTTTAAAGCTCACTATTAGCCTTCTTTGTGTTTCAGGCATTATTGGAAGCCCCCGATGAATGGTCTCAGTATATGCCCACAGCAATCCTCCTAAGTAATTACTCTGATCTTCCTGTTTCAGAGCAGAGAAACGGGGAAGTGGGGAGGGGAGCGCTAGGCATCGAGGACAGTCTGTGTTCTTGAGAAATGGAGTGCACACCTATTCAGTTTGTGGGAAGGCTGTGTGGAAAGCTATCACCAGGGAATTATCCTTCCCTCGAGTATCAGGAGTGGAGGATATAATTCCCCAGATGAGTGGGGGAGCTGAAGCAGATCTGTCTGCCCAGAACAGTGCCTGATCCATAGAGGAAATGCCTTCTGCGTCCTCATTCCGCTCTTTGTCTTCCATCTTGCTTTCTAATGGCCCGCTGTACCACGTAGTTTAACTTCTTACCAAGCACATCCATTTCACGGCTCAGCCATACTTTGCTTCGTATCATCTATTTTGTATTTTAAGCCAGGGTCTTCCTGGGTGGCCCAATCGTGTCTCATACGTGCCCTGTGATCCCCCTGCCTGTGTACCCTCAGTGCTGGGTTTGCAGATGCCTGGCACCACACCCAGTGGTCCCAGAGGCACTTGAAACTAGGCTGTTGAAAATCCAAAAAGTATACCGACCCCTGCTCTCTCTCAAGTCTGTTTCCCTCACTGGTACGCTTCATTCACAGCAGACGTGGGGATTTGCCTTCTACGTCAGACCTTAAGCACCAACGTTAGCCTTGACTTCTGTCTCTCTGTCTCTGTCTCATCACCCTGTGATCTGGCACAATGATTCTACCTCTGAGAAGCCTCCCAGGTGTGTCCTTTCCTGTAACTCTGAGAACTGTATTCTGGTCTGGGTTTAGGAACCAGGTGGGATCTCTTAGTTTTCCTTGCATCCTTTTTGGTGTCGGCGGCTGCCACAGGCTCAGGTTCTGTCGGGATATCTGACTATCAAGGGTCAGAGTTGTTTCCTTTTCTTAACATTTGCATTCCAGTCTGGTGGACAGAGGACACCGTTGTTTTCATAACTAACTACAACTTCTTCCAATCTTTGCACTCTCCTCACAGTTCCTTCAGCTTCGAGCTCAGTTATAATACGCACTGAACAGTTTGTTGAGTTATATGGTTTATTGCCAACTACTTCAACATCAAGCCAGGTTCATTTCCCGTTTTTCTTGCTCGATATTGTTCCTGGTGTGATTTGGGTAGAACTCCATTTTCCTCTATGAGGGGCGTTGTTTTGCTGATCACACGCTGACATTACATTTAAGGCTTCTGAGTACCTACTCCGTGGTTGGTTTCCTCCACTGTAGCCTCAACTCAAAGGAAATGAGTTTTCCGAGGCCCCTCCTGCTTTGCCTTGCTGGAGATCTCCGTCATGCGTTGGGGTTCCCGAATCTTATCTGAAAGTCCTTCTATATAATGATGGAAAAGTCAGCGGACTGGGTGGTCTGCGGGAGACAAGGCTCTGAGCAAGGCTGTGCTCCAGCCTGCAGAGGGCGTGGCTACTCTGCTTCCGGGGCTGTGTTTCAGCTTCCTGAATCCTTGTTATCAAGTACTTCACGATTCATAATTTGGCTGATTAGCCCTGACTCTAAGCATCTTCTGGTGTCCTGAACCAACAGCTGCACTTTTTGTAAGAACAATAAAAAGAGGCTTAACGATGTGAATTCTGGAAAGAGAATACTAGACACCCTTTACTGACAGCCAGACTATACCACCACTTCCAAGGTCTGCCTGGAGAGTTCTCCCTGACCACAGAACAGCCCTAAATGACCCTCTATAAATTCCTCTGCAGGAGGGTGCTTTCATCTTAATATGCTGTCCCCAGACTGTGTGTCCCCAGCTGGATGTCATTTGCATCTGAAATTTACCTTCCTTCTCTTCCTTGAGTCCAGGCCTGCTTCTCTTTAAGGACTTGGTTGTTAAAAAATTGAAATTACCAGGCACGCTGTATTTTGAATTTATGCCAGAGCTCCCCAGGCAAACGCTTTCTGCATGCCCAAGCACAGAGCAAGCCCAGTTCTACCACCTGCAATTGTCAGACAGCCCCCTTTGCTCCCGACTTCTGTGACAAGATCCTTGTATCTCTGGGAGCTGTGGAACATCCTGGTATCAATTCCCTCACCCAGGAGGTTGCTTCTCTTGGTGATAAATCAGTCGCATGAGAGAAAGGAAGACTCCCTCCCTGCCTGTGATGTGAATGCATGAGGCATGGCCCTCCATTGCTGGCTTGTCACTTCCCTCTGCAGGGCTCTCTGTAATGATCTCCTTGCCTAGGGCACACCCTGAGCCTCACCTGGGCCATACCTGGAAAACCCATCTTTTCGGGACCCTCATACAACACATAGCACAAGGCAGGGACTGCTGGTGGAGACCTGAGAAGAGACGAATGCTCCCTCCTCTTCCTGTGTCATTCACTGCCCTCCACAGGATCCAGATTCCTCTGAGTTAGCTCCATACCTGAAGCATTGACAGGTTCTTCATCCACACAGATGCACACGTGTGGAACTTTACGGAGAGTATTGTACATATCACATGGTTCTAACCAGAAGCTATCCTTCCCATTGTTTTTCAGAGGACTGAAAGCAAGTGATATCACAGGTTATAAGGCAGTGAAACAAATGCGGACAGCCATCTCATCTCCAGGCAAACAGTAGCAAGAGTAACGTGTACATTCTCTGAAAGGTTTTAGGGATACTTGTGTAGCCAACCAGCGGGCATGTTGAATCTCCATTCTGCCACAATCCACTGTGGAAGAACCACTCAGCTTCACATGAGTGTTTTTAGTCAAAGACCTAATACTTTCATCGGGATTTAAATTTAAATTTAAATACATGTGGTGCTGTGGGCACCAAGATATAATCAAATTGCACATTAAAATTTAAGCATAGCTTCTTCCTGTTGTATTGGAGTCAAACATTTTTGTGTTGGGGGAGCTCACTCTACCTGCTTCCTGCTTATGTTTGGTTTGATCAATATTCATAGAAAGTAGGCATGTCCACTACTTTTAAATTTTATTTAGTTTCAAAATCCAAGTTAGGTTCCTAGACTCTTGGGAAGGATGACTTTCTGCAGCAAGCATGTGAGAAGCCATAGAGCCAAGCTCTCTGAAGGAGGGCACACAGACACTGAATGGGAGGGACCTGAGACACACACTCCTCTGAAGGTGCTTGGTTGATCGGCAGTTATGATTCACCAGACAAGCTTTAATATATATAATTCAGTTTTAATAAAGGAAAGGAAAGGGAACTTACAGATCCAAGGTTCCAGCTAGGAGCGCAGGAAAACAAAGAGCAGGCGGGCTGCAGGCCAGCACTATTTTAAAAGTCAATATTAGCCTAAGGGGGACACGCCTTTAGCCAAAAGGGGACACGCCTTTAGACAAACGGGGACACGCCTTACAAAACAAGGATTTTGGCTAGGCTTCCCCTTCATCTCCCCCTTTTGTCTAAATAAGACAAAACCAAACCAAATACAACTATATTCAATAGGAACAAATAATAAATATAAAATTACAAACAACAAATAATATTAAGAAGAAACATATAACAAAAGTTTTACTAAGCATTCTATTTCAAGGAATCTAAATAATATAGAGGGTAACTACAATTATCTAATCTTCAACCCCATCAAAGATCTGAGAAGGGAAGTAATATTACTTAAGCAACCAGGAAGTACAAACAAGAAACTTCCAAAATGTGCAACAAATGACAGAGACAACTAACTACCTGGGCAGTCACCCAAAGTTTCGTTTTGCAATGTTGAGGCAACCAACTTTGGCTAAGGCCTAACACAACTGACATAACATTTTTCAAAGGCAAGGAACTTTTTGGAGAACTGTCCTACCCTGTCTTGGCAAGATAAGACAATCCTTTTTTATCCACTTATGGATATTCTGTATCTTTGTCAGTAGTTGATATGGGCTTTTCTTTGCCCAAAGGCCAGTTCTGCCAAGAAGAAGACAAGCTCTCAGTGGAGTGCCTTTGGTGCTCAACATTCTCTCGGGAGTAGAGCAGTGTTGCCAGGAGTGATTGTGTCTCATAAGTACAAAACTCTAGGTTAGATTAAAGGCCATTTTCTACAGCTCTTCAAAGAGGTTGAAGATTATACTATCTATACTACATATAATTTCTATGTATCTAAAAAACCTGAATATCCTAAATATAAATATGACAAACATATATGACTATTGATATATAATTCTCGATACCTATCTAACTTGGAGACTAAGAGAATAAACAACTGTGCAATAAATGAGGACAATATCCCCAAACGTAAACAATGTCATTACACAAATAATATCAGAGGTAGAAATGTACATTGCAATATGATAAATATCTCAATATAACAATTGTTTTAAACAGAGGTAGAAGCATACTCTCATACAATAGAGGTAGAAGCATACTCACATACAATGTTCAATATACAAGAATCAACAACAATGCAATTTTCTAATAACAATAATTCACAAATACCAATCATCCCATCAAACCAGGTAATTCCTCCCCTTTTTTTGCATGAACACCCCTGAGTCCATATAATACCTCCCCCATCCCCGCAACCTTATACCAACTACTAAATGATGTCCCTAAACCAGAGGGCAAACTCTGTTAGGAGAGGGGGCGTCATCCTCTAAGATTGCTTCTAGCTGACATGGGGGCGACGTTCTTCTCAGGGGGTCCCTTGAAAGCAAATGATGGTAAAATTCCCAGAATAACATTTGGTCGAGGAAATTGTAACTAGCCTCTAAGTGTTTTGAGGAGGTCCAGCCAGAGTGTTGTCAAAATTGTATACCATTTGAAACTGTCTTGTGTAGTTGGTACCAAAAAACAGGTCTAATTTTAGCGCTATTAAAAACATGACGTCATAGTAACCAGGTGAAATTGATGTTGTGGGGCCCCATCTTCATCCTGGAAACTTCAAAGATTACTGAAGGAAAATTTGTTGTTTGTTACAGGAAAGGTAAACATTATCTACAAAGACATATACAGACATATATATTCGATGGAAGGTATAATAAAGACAGACACAGATATGAGGAAAGGCAAAGAAAGTTTATCAAGTATCATCATCATCATCATCATCATCATTATTATTATTACTATTATTATTCTGTCCCATTTCATGGCTCCTGACCTGAGACAGAAACTCTGAGATATCTCTTATCAACAGGCTTGGAATCGAAGAGGGACTGAGCCATAGTCCAACTCCAAAACCAGCTCTATATACATATAAATAAAAGCACAGTAATGTGTGTGTATATATATATATGTGTGTGTGTGTGTGTGTGTGTGTGTGTGTGTGTGTGTGTGTGTGTGTGTAAAAAATGTTTTATACTTACTAAACCTATTCAGGTTCTGTGTTGATCCATATTAGGTTGTAACTAGTGTCCATCCATCAGTATTTAAATATCCAGGGTCCCTTAAGTTCTTTGAAGATGAGTGGTTTCCTGTGGAGATAAGAAAAGAACCCTGCCCCCAACCTATATGCTTTTCTTACCATCAGTATGATCATCATCCTTGTGAATGAATTATTTTTCTTTTCCAAGGGGCTTCTCCTCTTCAAACCGAACCTTTATTAATTTTGACGGTATCCACAATTTTTCCTCTCCTGTGGAGACAAGAGCAAAACCCCTTCCCCAACGCAGCACATCTCCTGGCTTCCATTGCGAGGTCAGCACATCCTTGAAATAAACTGGTTGATTTAATTCAGCAGAATTTTCCATTATCCAATGTCTTTCTGCAGCCGTTGTCCCCTTCTCATTAGCGTTGAGAAAATTCAAGGTTAATAAAGCACTATGTAACCTATTTCTAGGGGTATTTTCCACCCCTTTCTGTTTGTTTAACATATCCTTTATAGTTCTATTTGATCTTTCTATGACTGCTTGACCTGTAGGATTATATGGTACACCTGTAACATGCTTAATATTGTAATAAGCAAAAAACTGTTTCATTTTCCTAGAGACATAAGCTGGACCATTATCCGTCTTTATTTGTGTAGGTATACCCATGATGGCCATAACTTCTAATAAATGAGTGATTACTGAATCAGCTTTTTCTGAGCTTAAAGCAGTTGCCCATTGAAAACCTGAATAAGTGTCAATGGTGTGGTGTACATATTTTAATTTGCCAAATTCTGCAAAGTGAAACACATCCATCTGCCAGATTTCATTTCTTTGAGTGCCCTTTGGATTAGCCCCTGTAGGCAGTGGTGTTTGGTTATAAAAAGCGCAAGTAGGGCATTTCTTTACAATTTCCTTAGCTTGTTGCCATGTAATAGAAAACTCTTTCTTCAAGCCTTTGCTATTGACATGATGTTTTTTTATGAAATTCAGAGGCCTGCAGCACACTACCAATCAACAATTGATCAATTTCTGCATTACCTTGTGCTAGAGGACCTGGCAGACCCGTATGGGATCGGATGTGTGTTATATACATAGGGCAAAGCCTGTTCCTGATCATGTCTTGTACCTGGATAAACAATGAGGTTAGTTCTGTATCATCAGGTATAAATTCAGCAGTTTCAATATGTAAGATTACTCTTTCTGCATATTGTGAATCAGTAACTATATTAAGTGGTTCTTTAAAATCCTTTACCACCATAAGAATGGCATATAATTCTGCCTTCTGGACAGAATCATAAGGACTTTGTTCCACCTTACTCAAATCTTCTGATTTGTAACCTGCCTTCCCTGATTTATTAGCATCAGTATAAAATGTACGTGCTCCAGTTATCGGAGCATCACAGATGATTCGAGGAAGAATCCAAGAAGTTCTCTTTATAAAGTTAAGCCTCTTGCTTTTCGGATAGTTGTTATTGATTTCTCCCAAAAAATTAGCGCAAGCTCTTTGCCATGGTTCGTTATCTTCCCACAACTTTTTTAGTTCATCAGCAGTGAAAGGCACTATAATTTCTGCTGGGTCGCCTGCTAGTTGACGAAGTCTCAATTTGCCTTTTATAATTAATTCAGAGACTTTTTCCACATAAGTTTTTATTTTCTTACTTGGTTTATGTGGTAAAAAGATCCATTCTAAGATAATATCATCTCTCTGCATTAAAATTCCTGTAGGAGAAATTTTGGAAGGCAATATGACGAGAATACAACTGAGCTCTGGATTCACCCTGTCCACATGTGTCTCTTGTAATTTCTCCTCAATCATTCTCAGCTCCTTTTCTGCTTCAGCTGTTAATTCTCTGGGACTGTTTAAGTCTTTTTCACCATCCAAGGTTTTATTTAAATGAATTATCATATCAGGTGTTATCCCAACAGCCAGTTGTAAGCTGGAAATGTCTCCTAACAACCTTTGAAAGTCATTGAGAGTCCGTATCCGATCTCTCCTAATTTGTGCTTTTTGTGTCTTAATTTTTTGCAAACCTATTTTATAACCTAGATAATTAACAGAATCTCCTCTCTGAATTTTTTCAGGAGCAATCTGCAATCCCCATTTAGGTAAAAGTATTTTTACTTCTTCAAACATTCTTTCTAAAATATCCATGTTTGAATCAGATAACAGAATATCATCCATGTAATGATAAATTATAGACTTGGGAAATTGCTTGCGTATTATTTGCAATGGTTGATTTACAAAGTATTGGCACAGGGTGGGAGAGTTCAACATGCCCTGTGGGAGGACGGTACACTGGTATCTCCTTGTAGGTTGAGAATTATTATAAGTAGGCACTGTGAAGGCAAACTTTTCTCTGTCTTTTTCTTGTAAAGGTATAGTGAAGAAACCATCCTTTAAATCAATAACTATGAGAGGCCATCTTTTTGGTAATAAAGAGGGCAGAGGAATTCCAGATTGCAGAGAGCCCATAGGTTGAATAACCTTATTGATAGCCCTGAGATCTGTCACCATTCTCCACTTACCAGATTTTTTCTTAACAACAAATACAGGAGAATTCCAAGGGCTGGTAGATTTTTCTATATGTCGAGCATCTAATTGCTCTTGTGCCAGCTGTTCTAAAGCCTGCAACTTTTCCTCAGCTAAAGGCCATTGCTTTGTCCATATTTTCTCAGTCAACCATTTTAGAGGCAGTGCTGTTCGTATCTCTGAAGGGCCATCAATTGCTTTGCATTCTTGTACAGCCCGAACAGCCGGTTTCCGCCTTCTGTAATATCTTTTAATATTTTCCTCAGTGATATAGGCTCTAGAAGCAGCAGGAATGTTAATTTGGGTATTCCATTGCTGCAACAGGTCACGGCCCTTTAAATTCACTGCAATATTGGCTACATATGGCCTTAATTTTCCTATTTGTCCTTCTGTCCCTATGCATTCAACCCATCTCGTGCTCTGCCTTACTTGAGATAGGGTTCCAATTCCCAGGAACTGAACATTTACATCCTGAAGAGGTAGTGAGGAGCTATGGGCAGGCCTGCTTTTCATCCTGCCCGGCTCCCGCATGGTTAGTTTTACACCCGAAATAATTACATGGAAACTGTATTCTTTTCAATACTGCCTGGCCCATTATTTTCAGCCTCTTACTCACATCTTGACTAACCCATATCTAATAATCTGTGTAGCACCACAAAGTGGTGCCTTACCAGGTAGATTCTAGCGTAAGTCCATCTTGGGCTGGAGCTTCATCGCGTCTGGCTTCTCTCTGAAGAGAGGCATGGCAGTCTGCCTAACTTAAGAGAGGCGTGGAATCTGACTGAGCCATCTACCTCACTTCCTTCTTCCTGTTCTGTCTACTCCACCCACCTAAGGGCCGGTCTATCAGATGGGCCAGGCAGTTTCTTTATTAATTATCCAATGAAATCATCAGATAGATAGAAGACACACCTACATCATTTCCCCTTTTTCTGTTTAAACAAAAAAGAAAAGCTTTCACTTTAACATAGTAAAATTACATATAACAAAACAGTTATCATGCAAAAATTACAGTTACAATATTTATATCTACTTTATCTTTTATCATAACAAAGGAAAACTACTATAACTATCTATCTATTCTTCAGCTCCATCAAAGACTCCAGAAGAACACAATATTACCTAAGTAAATAAGAAATATGCAATTTCCATATAACTCTAGAAATGATAGAGACATCTCGCTGCCTGGACAGTCACCCAAAGTTCTTTTGTATTGTTGGGGCATCTATCTTCAGCCTATAGGCCCACAGTATGCAGCAGAGTTTCCCATGAAGCAGGAAATTTCAAAGACAGTTCAGTCACTATCTGCTGTGTCCTGCAGAATGTCTCGCAGACACTTTCATGAATCAGGAACCCAAAGAGATCATCTCACCTCTAGGCAAGTTCAGCAGTCCTCTCTCTGAGGGTTCTCTGTGTCCAGTTTATGCAATAGTCCAGGCAAGAGCAGTTTCTTGCCCAAATGGCTATCAAACTCAATAAGGAGCCTCTTCGATGCTCATCTTCCTCTTGAAGTAGATTGGTGCTGCCAGGAGCAGACATGTCTCATTGTCATGAAAAACCCTAAGTTATTAAGACATTTAAAATGCAATATTCTGTAGTCTTTGGAAGATATGAAGTATGCCTATTTAACTTAAATATATCTCTATATATCTAGAAAATCTAACTAACATGACTATAAGCTTTACTATTATCAATGACTATCCATTAACAACCTATATTTCTTAATTATGCATTACATTTTTTAAATGAACTACACAATCACAATACCTTAATCAGTATCAAAAATACATATACATATAACAAAATTGACCTTAAATCTCTATCAATAAAGCAAAATCTATACCAATGCAAATTATTCATATCTATATCATATCCCCCTTTAAATGTAAAAGGACATTTATAAACAATATTTGGGAACATGGGCGCAGTTATTTCTCTCCAAACTGCTTCCTGCTGAATGGGGACGCTGTTAATCAAATCTTTCATGGTGTAACCTGTGTGCCAGGTTCATCTCAGTCATCAGTTGAGTGAAGTAATTTTCTGAAGTTGTTCACATCAACCTTTCAGGAGGCCGTGGTCTATCATACCATATTGGGATAGATGCAATCCATAGGGTCTCATTTTCTGTAAAAATAAAAGAAGAATCTCTTTTCCAAAGTATCATATCCTTAGATCCAAATTCTGAAGTCAAAGTATTTTCAAAATATCTATCTTGGATTAGTTCAGCAGCATTTGTAAACAGATATCTTTTAGCAGCTGTTGCTTCTTCCTCAGCATTCAAACAGTTCAAAGAGAGCACAATAGCATATAGTATCAAGATTCTCTGTGTATTTTCCATCTTTGTGCAGCTTTATTTTAACCTCTATTTCGTTTATTTTTACTTTTATTTTTTGAGACAGGTTCTCTTTATATCTTTGTCCTGGAATAACTCTTTAGACCAGGCTGTCCTTAAACTCACAGAGATCCACTGTCTTAGCTTCCCAAGTGCTGGGATGAAAGGTGTGTGCTACCACACCGTGAACTCATGGAGATCTGCCTGTCTCTGCCTCCCAGGCATTCAGATTAAAGGTGTGTGTTACCACACCTTGAAGTCACAGAGGTCAATCCACTTCTGCCCCTTGAAATCACAGAGGTCAATCTACCTTTGCCTCTCAAGTGTTGGGATTAAAGGTGTGTACTACCACACCCAACTGCTTCCTTTTTTTTTCTTAAGAACTTTAACTTTTAGCCTGCATATATTTCCAACACATTGTAAACCATTTTGATGTTTTCTTCAACTTTGAATCTTTCTTTTACTGTATATCTCTCTTTTTCTGACTATATGAGTCTTTAATTTACCAAACAATATCAGTAGGACTAAAGCCGTGACTTTGGCGGCTGGATCCAGCCCATTCCTTAGCTTTCCAGCCTAATGGCAGAGGTACTTGCTAGAGCCATTCTTATTACCACAACTCTGTGGCGTTTCAAGGTCCCTGCCAGCAAGCAAGCTGCAACATTCTTCTCAAAGACCACATTCAAATGCTCTGTAAGTAGTCGGACCGCCTGCCTGAAAGAGTCAGAGTTTGCCCTGGCAGTACAGACCAGAACGCCAGCATTTTAAAACAGCACAACTTTTTTCCTGCTACGGCAGGTAGATTCTAGCGTACGTCCATCTTGGGCTGGAGCTTCATCACATCGCGTCTGGCTTCTCTCTGAGGAGAGGCACGGCGGTCTGTCTAACTTAGGAGAGGCATAGCATCTGACTGAGCCATCTACTTCACTTCCTTCTTCCTGTTCTGTCTACTCCACCCACCTAAGGGCCCGTCTATCAAATGGGCCAGGCAGTTTCTTTATTAATTAACCAATGAAATTATCAGATAGATAGAAGACACACCTACATCATGAAGAGGCCAATACGGATGCCAAGATTCTGGAGTAATGATACTTACATCCGTACCTGTGTCCACTAGGCCAGTAATAAAAATGCCATTTACACACACTCTTAACTTTGGTCTTTGTTCATTTATAAAAGTCTGCCAAAATACACGTAACTCATCTTTCAGGCCATTTTTGCTTTTAACAGCAGGCATGGGGCTTTCTAATTTTCTTGACGAGGCATGTTCTCGGCAGTAACCAGAAATGACTGGACCACATTCGCCATGGGGGCCTGCAAGAGGCCCCCCCATTGCATTTCCCAGTGGCAACAGGTTGCCTTGTCTATCTCTTGTTGACCTGCACTCATTTGTCCAGTGTCTGCCTTTTCTACATCTCCTACATATACCTGAAGGCTGAGTCCTCCTACGTCTGTTATTTCTAGAAGAGGCATTATTATTATTATTATTATTATTTCTGAAAATCCATTGTCTGCAATTCCTTTTAATATGTCCCATTTTGCCACAATTAAAACATTTGGTAACTTGATGCCTCCTTTTTGCATTAGAAATTGTTTCTTCTACTCATGCTTCAGTGCCATAGTCAAATGATTCAACATTCATTGTATGCAAGACCCATTCGTCCAAGGGCGCTGATCTCATCTTTAAAGGCCCCAGGATCCTTTTACACTCCACATTGGCATTCTCATAAGCCAAAGACTCAATTATTATACGTCTTGCTTCTGGGTCAGATATCCCTATTTGTACAGCTTTAGTTAGCCTTTGTAAAAAATCACTAAAGGGTTCTCTCTGACCCTGTTTAACTCTGATATATGATTCCAGTCTCTGTCCTGGGTCTTGAACCCTGTCCCAAGCCTTTAAGGCTGCTGTAGTACATATGGATAAGGTGTGTTCATCATAATTAGCTTGTTCTAGAGGATCGGAGAAAAGTCCTTCACCTAGAATTTGATCTAGGGAGATCTCAATTCCCTTTGCTCTTTCCTGCTGTTCTAAAAGTTTAGCCTCTTGTCTGAACATGCATTTCCAATTTAATTGTGACCCACTCTCTAGAACAGCTGATACTAATTGTACCCAATCGTGGGGCATTGCCTTGTTGCTTATAGACCAAGTTTTGAGCATCTCTCTAACAAAGGATGAATGTAGCCCAAAATTCATAATGGCTTGTTTAATTTCTTTGAGATCATTCATACGGACGGGTTCCCATGTGGCGACAAGGATCCCACTTCTGACACCAGGGAAGGCAGGTAGAACTTTATGGAAATTATTCCAGAGAGTTTTACTCATTGACGGAGTTAAATTTCGCCTTTCTACCGTTTGCTCCTGTTCATCACAGTCTATAATTTCCTCAATCTTTTCTAATCTGCTTACTATTGCCTTCTGTAAGGCCTGGATCTCCTGTCCAGAATTATGCTCCAAGGCCTTCATGGAGGATTCCAAAATATGAAGTTTGTCCAGTAGAGTTAATATCTCATCCTTGGATAGAATTTTCATGGCATGAATTGTGCCTTCTTGTATTGACAATCTGTCAGCCAATCTGTCATATCCTTTAGACAAAGTCCGATTTTCACATTCAGCAGTTTTAATTCTCTCTGATAATGTTTCAGACAGGGACTGAAGTTTACGATCCAAATCAGCTGTTCTCTCCTCCGCAGCAATGAATCTCTCCTTAATATCAGACTGTAGTTTTTCTAAATTTTGCTCATTTGACCGAGTCATATCAGACAAAGCTCTATTCCCTTCCTTGAGACCTTCAAACTCTTTCTTGGTGTCAGTCTGAATTGTTTTTGCAAATACCTCGACCGACTTAAAGTTGTCACTCAAAACAGTTGTGCCCTTTCTTAAGCATTCAACCTCTGTCCTAAGAATCCTGGTTTCATTCTGTAAGGACTTTATCATTTTTCTATTTTCAAACCATGTAAGGGAGAAACCAAATACGAGAAAAATTGCAAGCCCTATAAATATCCAAGTTATGGGAATATCATATGTATCCTGCAATATTTCTACCATAGTATAATTAAATAGGCTGCAGAAGCTTTCAACGGTGATATGGTCAGACATTTTTTTTTAATCAAAAGAAATTTTACCTGTAATGACCGTTCCCTGCCAGTAGGCGGAGAGGGCAGTAACCGCTCGGCCAAACCGAGTCTGCAGTACCGGCAATGCTGGGACACAGGCAGTAACCGCTAGTCTCCAGCAGGTCAGGGCCCAGGCCGAACTCAGCTCGGACTGGTGCTGCCTGAGGGGTTAGCAAGCTGGGACTGAGTCACCGGCACGCGTCCTTTGCTCCGTACAAGCAGGGCTGGGACGGGCTAGTCTGGGAAACTGCGCTGAAGCAATCAAGAGCCCAAGGCCGAATCCTTGCCAAGCAGTGCAGGAACTGGAGCTAAAGGCTCCCAAATGCCCGAGTTGGACACCAAATGAAGGTGCGTGGTTGATCGGCAGTTATGATTCACCAGACAAGCTTTAATATATATAATTCAGTTTTAATAAAGGAAAGGAAAGGGAACTTACAGATCCAAGGTTCCAGCGAGGAGCGCAGGAAAACAAAGAGCAGGCGGGCCGCAGGCCAGCACAATTTTATAAGTCAATATTAGCCTAAGGGGGACACGCCTTTAGACAAAGGGGGACACGCCTTTAGACAAAGGGGGACACGCCTTACAAAACAAGGATTTTGGCTAGGCTTCCCCTTCACTCCTCTATGGGTAGAGCAGGGTCCGTATGGAGAAACTGCCCTATATTTTACATGGAATCATTCCATTTTTAGCTTGACATTATAAGGTAGAGTACATCTCCCATGGATGACTGGAATGGTTTTACCAAAGTGACATATGCCTAAAATTAACCAACTCAAGGCAACTTTCGAAGACAGTAAATGCTCCTTTTATATATTTTTATTTGTGTATACCTGTATGTATGTGTATCAAGTATATTCCTGGTGTCCAAGGAAGTAAGAAGAAGAAGAGGGCTTCAGTTCCCTTGGAACTGGAGTTATATAGATAGCTGAAAGCCATGATGTGGGTGCTTAGAATCAAACCCAGGTCTTCCGTGAGAACAACGAGACCTGTTAAATGTTAAGTCATCTCTCCAGCCCCAGAAGTGAATATTTCTTATGAAAACCATGCTACTTATGTTAAAAAAGCATTACATGTTTTATTTTATCATTTATTTATATTAAACAGGTAGGAGTCTGCAGGTGCGCATGGGTGAGCAAGGCCACAGCAGCCACGTGGCAATCACAAGACAGCTGTGGGTGTCCATTTTTCCTACCATCTTGTCTTAGACAGGGGCTCTGTGTTGGTCATGTGCACTGTGTGTGCTGAGCCAGCAGGTTCATGAGTCAGGGATTCTCCTGACTTCTTCCACACATTTAACTGCAGGAAGTCTGGGATTACAGACACCTGCTAACATGTGCGCTTTTATGTGGATTTTGGAGATATGAGCCCGAGTTCTTATCTGTGTGAGACAAGTTCCTTGCCCTGTGAGCCACCTCCCAGATGTATCCTACTATTTATATAAGTAGATCATTATTTAAGGCATGAAATAAGGGCAAAATTTGAACCAATGTCTTACTGTCTTAAGAATAGTGCCAGTGAAGGTAGGCTATGGATAAGGAAAAGCACATTTTGACTCCTACTGCTCTTAAAGCTATCTGCCATCCCTTCTCCATTTTTATGATGGATTCTTAACTTAGTACTACCTTGTTTTAGTGAGATCTTAGGTGATCTCTTAGTGTGATTGTTTATATGCCTTCTTTGTGGTAAGCCAATTCTGTTGTTTTATGTATTTTCAATCAATGGATTGTAAAATTTCAGACAACAGATTCTTAACTATATTTCCTGTTTAGAGTCCTTCTTCCTGTCATTGGCCAATCATCCTTGGCAAAGGCCATCAGCCCTGTGGCTTCTGTGAGGCAGAATTCTAAATACTAGCAAGATTTTGGTGAAAATGTGTCAGGTTTTCTTAGAACCAACTTTGCTGTGTTTGAAAAGTCAGGATTAGCCAGGCGGTGGTGGCGCACGCCTTTAATCCCAGCACTCGGGAGGCAGAGGAAGGCGGATCTCTGAGTTTGAGGCCAGCCTGGTCTACAAGAGCTAGTTCCAGGACAGGTTCTAGAAACTACAAGGAAACCCTGTCTCAAAAAACCAAACAAAAAAGAAAAGTCACGATTATTATGTTTACATCCCAAGCCATCCTAATAATATGACAATATAGGGAACCTGAAAATTTTTATGTTTTAATAAAGACAGTGTACACTAAAATACCAATGACCTCAACTAGAAGTCTACACAGCCCTGTCCGGCAGAGCCTGACCAGGGCATAGGTACTGTCCACCTATACCTGGGCCCAGCGGCAACCTACCTGAGGAGGGGCACACACCAGGCTCACTGCCTCCACCTTAAAGCCACATACAATGCCTAAACTAGACCTTTAATCCAACTGTTCGTACTCCACTTCTGAGAGCCTTGGGTCATTGGGTCCCCTCCTCCCAGAAGAACACCTCATCCCTTCTCAAACTCAGCATCACCAGACTCTTCATTCTTAGCTCAATGTCTTGCTTTCCTAATTTATGTGTGTGGGTTAGAGGGAGGGAGATAAGAAAAGGTCTTCTAGTACTCAAGAACAAGATGTCCTCAGTTTCCCTACTCATTCACCTTCTTCTCACTGAGGTCTCGCTGTTCTCCTGGGTGTGGGCAGGAATCCTCCTTGAACCCTAAGTTTCAATCCCCTTGCCTATTCACCACCATCATTTCTGCTTCCCTTGTCAGCTCTTCTTGCATGATAAATTGGCCCACGTTCAGCATATGTTTCCAGGGTGCGTCCTCTTACAGTTCGAAAGGAAATGCAATCTAAGCCTCACTTGACTCCTATTACCATTTTTAAACACTGTTCTCTTTCTTATCCCCTTTGGAGTTAAACTCCTCAAAATGGTTGTCCCTCCACATCTATGAGTTCCACATCCATAGATGTAACTCCCCACAAATCAAATGTATTTTAAGAATATTGTGACTGAATGGATGAGCATACACAGTCCTTTGAGTCCGTGTACTCAGCATGATGACTATTCCACAGCACTTGCATGAGATTAGGTCACCTGAGAAGGTAAGATGTAATGCTATGTGCAAATGGTCTTCCATTTCATAGCCAGGCCTTGGCACCTACAGATGTAGGTACCCAGAGGGGCTCCTAGAACCAATCTCCTCTGGATGCAGAGATGCCTACATTATTTTTGACACATCATAAATTACATACATTATAGGATGTCATGATGTTTTGATATATGTGTGCAATATGGAATGATTAAATCAAACTAATTAACATATCCATCATCTTGATAACCTGTAATTTTTAGGGAGACTTTTGAAATGTACTTTCTTGGTTGTTTTGAAGTATACAATGATGTTATTAACTGTAGTCACTGGCTGTACCATAAGCCCAAAGCACTACTTCTGTTTATGAGAAACCTTATACTTTGATGGACAAACTCTTGTTCCTATGCCCCTAACCTCTTCATTCACAGGTAGCCACCAACCAGCCTGTATACTTATATCTACTTCTATGAGTTCAACTTTGTAAAATTCTACATACAGATGAAGGAAGGGGTACGAAGTGCAAAGTGATGAAGGCATCAAGTCCCCCTAGGCAAAATGAAAGCATGAATTCCATCCAGGACACTAATGAAACTCATTTGGAAGTTTTAACTCCTACAGCAGTCAGATAACAAATCTATACTGTTTTAGAGCAAAATAGTTCTGATCACTCATTAGCTCAGCAATGGAAAACTAATACACAGGATATTTGCTGAACAGCTCTATTTCAGTGAGACCTTTGTTAAGTTGGTAAAACTGAATGTGCTTTCCCCAGCTCTTCCTTATTCCTGTGACTACCTTTTATTTTAGTACTTATAATTATTGAAAAATTATCACATGACATTTCATTCTCTTCTACATGGTAACCTCTAAGTGCCTTGAGCATATTTATATCAATAATAATTTATATTCCATTTTGCCAGCTTCACTATACTTGCTCAGAAAGCACCTGTTAAATGAACAATGAACATAAGAGAAGCAGGACACTGTGATCTCTTCAAATATACAGACCGCTGTTCTTTCGTCTACGCTGTTCCCTCTATTATCAACACTGCTTCCTTTCAAGGCTCTGAAGTCTCTTATCCAAACTTTTATTATGACATACAACAAATGTTTTATATTTTGTTGTGCACATTTTTCACTCAAAGTAAATGCAGGAGAGCAGAGCCAAGGCATATTGGTACTATACATACACATACATAAACATTGACAGGAAAGGTGCTGATTGTCTAAATGACCAGATGGTGGAAAAGCCAACATCTATGGCATTCACAAAAACACTGTCAGTCCACAAAAACTATATCACTTCTTCCCATCAGAAAGCAAGTCTAGATTCCATCACTTGCTCATAATGAGCTCCTATACAACTCATTAGATATTTTAGAATATGCACTAGCTCAAATGAGTTGATACATGTGTCATTTACTAATGAATATAAAATTAAGCGTACAAGTTTATAATATGGTATCTCAGAATCAATTAATGAATACTTTGCCACTTAGTAGCTGTTCTTAACTGAGACACTTTACCTTCTTCAGCCTTCACCGTCATTGTCATGACTGTGAATTCTCCTCACGAATGAGCGATAACAAGCCTAGATCTCCATCTCCCCACGAATGAGAGATAACAAGCCTAGATCTCTATCTCCCCACGAATGAGCAAAAGCCTAGATCTCCACCCTTGAGTTTTTTCTGAAGTTCAGTGTTTCCAAGAGTGAACTGGGCTTTGAACATCCACACAGCAGAAAGGCTCCCCATCTTCATGCCTTTAATGCACTGTTGAACATTTTTTTTTCAAATTTATGCCAGTGGATCTGCTGCAGGCATTGAAGTAGCCTATCAGTGAAGTGCTGTGGCCATCTGTATTTCAGAAGAATCCTTTAGCTAGCACTCACTAGAAGCGGGTGGAAGTTAAATCTAGGGGTCAAACCCAAGACAAGCTGATCAATACGGCAATCCTTTCAGTCACCATGGCGATGAATGAGACCCTGACTCAAGACAGTGATGATATGAACTTAGAAAATTAACTGGGCCTGAGGGCAGCTTAGAAAATGAAGTGTGCAGGCTTTGTGGCTAGCATTGCAGATGAGGTTAAAAAAATAAATAAAAGAAACAAGGAAAACCGAGTAACAAGCTGGCTGGGTGAGCTCATGGTTAACAATATTAGCTATGACAGAATCTGCAGAGGGAACTGGTTTAGGGAGAGGATTATTTTCCTGAGGATGACTGGAGGCCTCTAAAAATCTTGTCGAGGGATTTGGTGATGTTCAGATGGTAAGATATTGAGCTTTTTAATTTTTGTGAGACATTGTTGGGCTAGTGTGACAGCATGTCTTTCTATTTGATGAGTGGAATAGATGTCTTCCTCTCAGCCATCACACTGAAAACCTCAAGTGTTACAAAATAAAACAATGGAGTTACCTAATTGCTGAGTGACTCCCTGACGCATGTTTAGATCCCAGTGGCAGATTTTTCTCTACCAGTTAATGAAGAGTCGTAAGCATTAACAGTCCCACAGGGCCTTTCCAATATCTCTGATAAGCACTGAACTGTCCACCACGAAATATCACAAATAGAAGCATCATCCCATAATAAAAAAAGCATGTCATATATTGATTTCCTGCTCCCATAGGATCTTCATTAACACAGATTGTACTATTTATGAAATCTCATACCCTTTTCCTGGGCAAAATGTGCTTTAGAGAGAAGCTATGACAGATTGGATATGACAAGCGCTGTTTTGCAATTACTGCATGTCTCTGACACTGACATCCTCCAATTCATGCCCAGGATACCCTTGTGCATGTAGGATCATTAGCAATTATTTTTTAGATGAGAAAACTGAATCAATGAGCAGAGTGACAATCAATGTAAGATTTCTAACTCTATAGCCAACATAATCAAGTTCAAATCTAAACTGAAGTGAGTTACTTAATCTCCTTGAACCTCAATATGTACACCAAAAAATATAGGTTGGGAGAAAGGAGGCAGAGTCAGAGAGAAGCTACATAGCCCCACCAGAGACAGATGCCAGAACTTTATGTCGTAAGCCAGGTAAGGTGATACACAGATTAATGAAATGAAATGGGTTAAATTAAGATGTAAGAGTTAGTTGATAAGAAGTTAGAGCTAATGAGCCAAGCAGTGACTTAATTAATACAGTTTCTGTATGGTTATTTTGGTTCTGGGTGGCAAGGATGAACAAGCAGCCACCTACCACAAATTGGCATGCCACATGGCCAACTAAATCCATGTAAAACCTGAGAAAGCTTGGAAAGAATTCTAGACACAGAAAAACAAAGTTTAGCCACATTTTAGGGGGGGCAGGGAGGGAGACTGGTGGCATGCGGCAGCTCCTTTAAGAGAAGTCTTCCTGATTCAGTGGTAGCAGAAAAAAAAAGTCATACAGTTTTGAAACTGTGGCTTTCTGGGCCATACTGCCAACATAAACTCTGGCTCTTTCAGGAGGCTGAGCATTTAAATGGGGTTTGTGGGCAGTGGGCTGCAAATTACTTGGTGGCAGCATGGGCCAACTGGTTATCAGAGTTGAAGTGGTGAGGATGGATCCCTCCCGGCATCTCAGAGGCAGTGAATGGACTTGTACCATGTTAGACTGGGCAGAGCAATCAGGCAGGGCAGTATTTGCTCTAACAAAGCTGCCAGCTTAGGTTTTTAAGACACATTTAGCATTTTAAGAAGCAGTCCTGGTTAGAAATGGATTACAGATACACAATAAAGACAATTCAGACAGAAAAGATCTCTAAATGGGTCACAGTGTTAGATAAATGTATGTAGGCTTGGGAGAAAGAAGACAAAGAGTATAGAAAGTTATAAAAGAGATAAATTTTTTTTTAAAAAAAATAAAGCAATGTCTTTAAAAAGACAGAGTAAGCTTGTAGAAGAAGTAATAAAGTAAGAAAAATAAGTCACATAAAGATGGAAAATACACAGAGAGTCTGAATTATATATTTTATTGTGTTTTCTTTGAATTTTTTGACTACAGTGAGACATTTGATTTTGGAAATTGCTAAGCTAAATCAACATATGTTACAAGGTATCTTGTCTTCAAAATTTTTGTCTAAGGATATATTGCTTTGGAAAAGAGGTTCTTCTCTTGTTTCTACAGAGGATGAGAACCTGTGGATTGCTTCCAGACTAATGTGGTTTGATGGACCAAAATTCCCCAAAAGGTCACCATGAACACCCATAAAAATACTTTGCCCAACAAAAAGCAAGAAGCAGTTTGGAGAGAACTACACCCAAGTTCCCAAATATTGTTTGTAAATATTAGTTTACATTTAAAGGGGGAGATGATATAGATATGAATACTTTGCATTGGTATGGATATTGATTTATTGATACAAATTTAAGATCAATTTTGTTGTATGTATATTTCTGCTCTTGATTAAGGTATAGTGTTTGTCCAGCTCATTTAAAAATGTAATATATAATTAAGTAATGTATGTTAATAGAGAATCATCTATAACAGTCAAGCTCATAGTCATATTAGTTAGGTTTTTTAGATATATAGAGATATATTTTAATTAGATAGGTATTCTTCAAATCTTTCAGAGACTTTCAGAATATGGTACTTAATTTTTTTAAGAGCTTAAGACTTTTCATGATATGAGACACATCTGTTCCTGGCAGCACCAAGCTACTTCAAGAGGAAGATGGGCATCAAACTCCTTATGGAGTTTGCTAGCCATTTGGGCAAAAAACCTGTTCTTTCCTGGACTGCTCTATGGTATGCTGTATGAATTGAACATGCAGGACCCAAAGAAAAATGACTGAAAGAGTCTGCTAGACATTCTGCAGGACACAGAAGAATGTGACCAACAAATTGCCAATATAGGTGGAATTGTCTTTGAAATTTGCTGATTCATGGAAAAGTCTGCTGGATACTATGGGTTTGTAGGCCTTAGATGGATACCCCAATGATACAGAAGAACTTTGTGTGACTGTCCAGGCAGCAAGATGTCTCTGTCAATTCTAGAGTTTTGGAAGTTACTTACAATGTTCTTCCTGTTAACTTAGGTAATAACATTTTTTTCTGGAGTCTTTGATGGAGTTGAAGAATTTATAGTTATACTTTTCCTTAGTTATGATAAAGCAGATATGGAGACAGGCGCATTCCAAGGATGAAAAACATCTGAGACAGATAGTCAATGAGAAACTGAGATCTCCATGCTTCAACTGAAGAATGAATTCCATGAACCAGGAAGCTGGCTGGCAGGAAGATCCAGAGACTCAATGGGGGTGTCCTGATTTCACCCTAGAAGAACTGAGGATCCAGCTACCCAGTAAGCAAGGCTACTTAGCAGCTTTGGCCCTTGTTCCCATGAGGTCAGGCATTTAGTAAGTGGCTTATTAGTTTATGAGAAGATAAAATACACGATAAAGAAATATCCAGAGAACACCATCCCCAGAAGTCATTTAACTCTGTGTTCTTCCTACCTTTCCACTCTATTTTCCTTTGAGCTTGACATACAAGTACTGTGTTCCCTCTTGTCTTCAGTTGTTACTCTCCTCTCCCATCTATTGACACCAAAAGTCAAGATGATTTTATCTTTAAACCCATGCAAATATTCCCCCAGGTTTTCAGGTTATCCCATTGACTTCTGTGGTAAACTTATCCATGCTACCAGCATCATTGAGTCCCCAAGACTGAAGCTGGTCTGCTGTGGTCTTCTTCCAGGATAGTATTACATCATTCCCCAACTATTTAAATCTTTAAATTTCTATGTATGTATGTATATATGTATGTGTGTATGTATATGTATGTCTCTCATCTATCTTCTGAAATCTATCTGCCTATCCCCTCTCTCTCCTTCTCCCTACCTCCAAATGGTCCTGTCTCTCCAAAGAACCCTGAATGATAACGTTATTACCACTGGATTCAGATGTGCATAGTGACATGATCTCAGCTTTCCTCCTCGGTCACTGTGTTTCAGTTTCCTCTTGTATAAAATGGGAACAACATCAGCTATAAGATCTGTTTTAAGAAATAGATAAATCACTGCACGTGAAGCACTGAGAACATCTGTCAGACTTTGTACATGGCAGTTATATAAAAGAACCTTAATTACAAAATTTACTTAGTATCCGAAGTCCTTAAACGATATCCTAAATGAGTGCAAAGAAACTACAAGAAGGTTAGTGTTTGCGGCTGAATATGCTCTGCCAGCCACAGTCAACCTTCTATGTTACAGGAGGATTGCCATGAGTGAAGGCTTTGTAGAAAAGCAAATGTGGTTTAGAATTTTTTAAATTCTCAGAGCAAAGAGATCATTAAAGGGACCTATGTGGACCTTTGTCATCATATTGCTGTGCCTGAGCTGTACCCTGTGGTGGACATCTAGGCCTCTGTGGCTGGCTTTACTGAGTAGGTACACACACACACACACACACACACACACACACACACACACACACTTGTCTAGACATCCTTCACACCTCCATCCTTCAGTGAACAAGTACAAGTCAGTGGGGGAGGATGTGTTGGAGGTGGGATCCCAAGCTGCCGAGCGCTTGACAAGGGGCTAGGAGGCTCACATTGCTCTCAGAAAATTACAAAGCACAGAAGATTTTTGTTAAGGGGGGTTATTTCGTCAGATAAGCAGGTAGCTATTTGTACCATAATTCTAAAACTGAATATTAATTAAAATACCGTTTAGTAGCCTGGAAGATTGTCCTGGTATAGATCAATGTGCGGCTTCCAAGAGGCTGCCCCCGCCTGCCTGGAAAGATCTTTCGGTATTAAGAACCTCGTAGGCTGAACTCGTTGTCAACACCAGCGCTTCAGTCTCTCCCAGTTTCGTAGCATTTTATTTTGGGGAAAAAAAGAAAATGCTTTAAAATGCTCCCATTAAGCTGTCTCCATATTGTATTTGCAATCTGCACTATTTTATATGGCCATTAAAAGTTTGAATGTAAAAAGAAAATTAAAAGCATTAATTTTTAAAGCTTGAGAGTGCATAAGAATGAAAGGAGAGAATCAATACCATTCAAGGCTTAAATCCTCACTGCTGGCCAGCTTGCTTCTCCCCTGACTGCTGGTCTGGGCTGCCCCACCTTGGATGCATGCCCCTGCCCCGCACAAATCCTCACTGCTGGTCAGTTTGCTCCTCCCCTCGGCTGCTGGCCTGGGCTGCCCATTCTCGGATGCCTGCCCCTGCCCTGCTTTGTGGTTCTCTGTTCTGCTGGAGGCTCAATTTCTATGAACAGTTACCTACTCGCCAGTAACCTTTGCTAAGTGTGGAAATGAATAACATTTAGAATTGGAAAAAGAGTGTCCACTTTACTGATATAAAAAAATTTGTTTTTAAAAATTACCATAGTTCTGGGTTTAGGCCTTTATACTTGAAATTCAGGAGAAAATAAAGCCCTTAAAGACATCTCCATGCAGCAATCTGAATGGCTAATGACCGTCTGCTGCCAGAGCCTTGTTGAGAATGCTACTGAACATTCATTACCACGAGTCTTCCGGTAAGTCCTGCTCTCTTAGCTAAACTTATCTTTTTATTTAAGTTTCACCAGTTCAGAGCCAGAACCTTACAGTTTGAAAATCTAGAAGGTCCCCATTAAGGGAACTGCGCATGTGCAAGGGCCTCCAAAGCCATTGTGGACACAGTCCTGAGTTTGAGGATGCGCTCTAAAATATCAGGGAGGGGCTCTCAAAAGATCACAGCGCAGGGTGCTCTTGATTGGCACTCACAGTAATTCTTTCAACATCCCAAACACAAGAGACTTCTGCTTGCCCTGTTCTTAGACATATCCTGGCCATCAGAGGATTCTGCTCAAGTTTGGTCTGGTGTGGGACAATTGTCTGTATTCTGTCAATTATATTTTAAATAAAATTATATTTTAAATAAATGCTGATTGACCAATAGACAGGTAGGAAGTATAGGCGGGTCAATGAGAACAGGAGAATTCTGGGAAGAAAGAAGCCCATTCCTCTGCCGTCCTGGCCCAGTCACAGAAGAAGCAAGATGTAACTGCCTTGCTGAAAAAGGTACCGAGCCATGTGGCTAACATATACGAGAATAATGGGCTAATATTAGTTATAAGAGTTAATAAGAAGCCTGAGCTAATGGGCCAATCAGTTTATAGTTAATGTAGACCTCTGTGTGATTTCTTTGGGACTTATTGATTGCAGGAACTGGGCAGGACAGAAACCCCAGCAACAGGGGTCCAGTTGTTCAGCTGTTGAAGAGGGCAGTAGCCAATCTCAAGCTTGCTGACAGCATGTGGAGAAAGGTGCTAATGAATGCTGTAGGAGGTCCTTCTGTCTTTGTGTTGTTTTCATTGGTTAATAAAGAAACTGCTTTGGGCCCTTGATAAGGCAGAATTTAGGTAGGTGGAGAAAATTAAACAGAATTCTGAGAGAAATAAAGGCAGAGTCAGAGAGATGCCATGGATCTACAGCTGGAGGTAGACATGCTGAAACTTTTCTAGTAGACCACGACCTCATAGTAAAATACAGATTAATAGAAATGGCTTAAATCGAGATGTGAGAGTTAGCCAATAAGAAGCTAGAGCTAATGGGCCAAACAGTAATTTAATTAATACAATTTCTGTGTGGTTACTTCAGGAGTGAGCTAGCCAGGCAGGCTAGGAACAAACAAGCCTGCCTCCTTGCAACAAATGAACATACACAGTCTCAGACTTGGAGTAAATTACCATTGCACCCTGCTTGTGCGCGTGAGTGTTGCAGTGTGTTCCCAAGGTCAGAACCACACTGCTGTTTACACATCCCTGAGGATGCAGGTGGCTTGTGCAGTTCCTCTCATTCCACAAAAGCACCAACATGAAGCATGATTAATAAAATCTCAGAGACAGAAATTGGGGTTCAACCTGAAGGTCAGAAAAGCAATACAGTCAGCCACCGGCTCTTACCTCTACCTCAGTCTGAAATGGCGATCCTGCCTCCAGGAATCTCAGAATGAGACTGAGACTGAGAGCTGTCTCCTCCCATCTTATAATCCTCTCTAGTTCTGGGATGAAGGGCGTGTGCACCACTGAGATTAAGGTGTGCACCACCTGATTCCTATAGCAAACTAGTGTGGCTACTGGGATTAAAGGTGTGTGTCATTGCTGTCTGGTCTATAAAGCTGGCCAGTGTGGCTGTTTTACTTTTCTGAACCTCAGGCAAGCTTTATTTATTAAAATAGAAAAGAACTGCCACTACACCAACACATACAAGCGAGGAACTTCTGATGCATGTTCCATTAAAATTAGAATTCAAGTTTAGGCTTTAAACTTTGTAAATCTGTCTTTTTGTGTAATAGTTCACATCAACTTTTTCCAAATTAAAGATACAATTTGATTTACAAAACAAAATGGCTGGCCTAGAGATGACCAAAATAATTAGAAAATTTCTATTAACTTTTATTTACTGCCACTTAGATGTGATATTTAAGATTAAAATACTAAATCGTTTTCCATGAAGAAAGACTTTTTATGATCTTGCCAAGATAAAATTTGAAAGCGTGTCATAGACGGTAAAGCAACTTAGAAAATGCTGATTGGAGCGAAGTACAGGGAACTATTGATGAGTTACATGTCTCTACAACACAGGATGAAGCACATTCTGTATTAATTTATTATCGAAGGAGTCCTCACTTACAATTAATCATAGATTATAAAGAAGGCTTCCTTAATCTACGGTGTAGAGCTTGCTTCTTTGCTTTATGCAGCATTACTCATGCGGATGGCATAAATAGCCCCAGAAAGTTAAACAACAGCCCTAGACTACAATGATAAATAATAGGACAGAAAAATATTAATGGACAGAAGAAAGAGAGGATACATTATCAAGGGAGAGGGGAGAAGGGACGGTGAGCATGATTTAAAGTCTGGTGGGAATGGATCGGTCATTCCAGGAAGAAAACATTTACATCATGTCCCTGGCACACTCGCCATCCTGTGACACATTTCACGGCAGACTCGAGACTCAGGCTCCAGCTCGGAGACTAGAAATGGGGGAATTGAACACTTAGGCTCGGGCGCTTCATGCTTCATTCGTCATTTTGTGGATGGGGGATTGTTATTCTTATCTCTAGCGGGATGCTCTTCTAATCTCTGTCTGTCTGTCCCCCTGTCTGTCTGTTACCCTCTCTCTCTCTCTCTCTCTCTCTCTCTCTCTCTCTCTCTCTCTCTCACACACACACACACACACACACACACACACACATACACATACACACATACACACACACACACACTCATGTCATGATTGCCTCTCTTGGCTGAAAGCATTACTAGGGCCAGGTACCTCAGCATAGAGTGTAGCATTGTTTATTACTAACTTGCTGGAGAGGTCCAGATGTCAGAGTGACAGCAGAACCTTCTGGGGAGGCAAGTCGCTTGCTCAGTGGCTCAGTGTGTGGAGGACAAGAGAAGACATGTGGAACTATGGCTCTGCTGAGGTTTCCCGGCAATGCGTTAGGGTTCCCTTGGTGTTATAAGAAAACTTGAGTGCAGCCAGAGAGATGACCCAGCAGTTTAGTGTAAGGCTCTTTCAGAGAACTTGAGTTTGGTTCCCAGTGCCAACAGAGGGGTGTCTAACAACCACCTGTAATTCCAGCTGTGGGGGAATCCAGTATCTCTGGCCTGTGAGGGCACTAGAAAACGTAGTTACAGGGCACTGGTATGGTGTTAGGCTGGGTTTGGTGTAAGTGGGATAAGGAGCAAGCAGGCTCAAACCACTACATATGGGACATTTAACCATGCTAAACCACTACACATGGGACATTTAACCAAGCTAAAACTGACACCAACATGACTAGATTTCATACAATCGATGTCAAAAAAACATGGAGGTTGAAGCAGCAGCCACAGCAAACGAACAAAGGCTACAGAAAAGCTAAAATGTGAGGATCCATCTTTCTAAAACCACTCTCCCAGGAGGCTTTGCTTGCAGTAGGTTGAGCCTAAGGATGAAAAGTGTTCATGGAGATTCCCCAGAGCAGGAACACCAAACGTTCCCAGTTGCTTTCCTAGACTGAGTTCCTCAGGCCATTAACGGGAAGGAGGAAGGGGTCGTCAAGATAAATGGGACCAGTGAAGAGAGTAGCATTCCCACCCCAAACTGATGCAAACCCCAAGACAAAAGACTCTTTTCACCACAGAGGCAATTAGCTTCCCTCCAAACAGGGTAGTAAGAGACTACTGTGTGAAGCCGAGGAATCTGCGGGGACAGATATGGCACAGGTTCCACAGGGACAGTGGAGTCCTTCTCGTTAATTTTAATTTCACTAAACACATGTGAAAGGTTAGGAGGCCAGGTGACTTAGCTAGGGTTGCTATTGCTGCAACAGAACAAAACACCGTGACCAAAGAACAAGTTGATGAGGAAAGCGTTCGTCTGCCTTACATTTCTGCATTGTCGTTCCTGATCCAAAGGAAGTCAGGACAGAACTCAAACAGGGTAGGGACTTGGAGGAAGGAGCTAATGCAGAGGTCATGGAGGGGCTTTCAGTTTTTATGCCAAGGAAAGGAAGTGGCTTCATCTAGAAAGCAAGGTCATTTTTCTTATCATCCAAACAGGGCAATGGTGTGTTTCATGGAATGGTATACTGTTGACTGAGGCTTCTCTTCTTCCCAGTTCCTGCAGTCATTTAGTCCCAAATAAACACACAGAGGCCTACATTAATTATAAACTGATTGACCTATTAGCTCAGGTTTCTTATTAACTGTTAGAACTTATATTAGCCAATAATACTTGTCTGTGTTAGCCATGTGGCTTGGTACCTTTTTTGGTTGCTTGCTCTGTGTCTGGCTTCCTCTGTGTCTGGTGATTGCAGACTGAGTCCTCTTCCCAGAATTATCCTATTTTCATTGCCCCACCTCTACTTCCTGCCTGGTCGCCCTGCTTATACTTCCTGCCTGGCTATTGGCCAATTAGCATTTTATTAAAATGCAATTGACAGGGTACAGACCATTGTCCCACAGCAATGTGGTTTTGAAAGCAGATGAAATAATGTGCACAAAACAAACCCCACATAGTTTCTTAGTTCTTTGTTTTTCTATGTGCCACGTGTCACTTTGACCTAACTGCTTACTATGTGTGGCTCTCCCTTTCCCTCAAGTGAGTGAGCCAAGATGTTGAGACTTGACCACATTGCCAATAATTGTACCTCTAAACAATCTAAGGACTATATTTAAACAAGATGAAAAATCCAAGAGAGCAGGAGAGATGGTTTGGTAGCTGAAAATTCTTGCCAGGTGAGCAAGAGGACCAGAGTTATGATCCTCTGAGCCTCACTGTCAGGTGAGTGCACTGGCACACCTGTAATTCCAGCTTCAGAAGGCAACGAAGGTTAACCCTGTTGGGGAGCAGATTCCTGTTGTAAGCCTCTATCTCCCACATGCCCGTATACATTCACATACAAGTGTACCCATATGTACACAGATAGACATCCTTCCCGGTACATGTACCCTACATATACACGAGAAAAGGAGAAGAGGGGGAGGTAAAGGCACTACCCCTAAACCTGACAAATCTCCAAGGACTTTTGCCCTCCTTTGTAAATGAATTGCCTGCTGCTAAGATTAGTCGAGCCCACCATTACCTGATTTCCATCATCAGCAAATTGCTTCTTTGACCTTTCCTTTGCCTCCTAGAAAAGTGGGCAAGTGGCTGCTGGGATGATTCCTCTCTTACTAAGTGAGCCCCACAAGGTTGGCCATGGGCAGTGAATGCTGACAGCTGCCTTGAAGGAAGGACAGATCTGCAGAAGAGAGAGCCTTGAGTCTTGTGGGTTTAGGTGCTTAGTTTAACTAAATTTCTTGGACTACATATGCAGACTTGCTCTTTATTGGCACTGAGTTGAGGTGTGTGAGACCCTTTACTCATAGGGCACTTTTGTGATTGCGTGTGCTTTATTAAATTTAATTTATAGCAACCACTACAAGCAGGAATTGCGGTAGTTGCCATCAGTTCTGGAAACCTGCAGAAATTTGTTCACAGAATTGAAAAGAAGTAAAGTTACTTTCAGAAGACTGCCTAACAGCATAGAGCCTGGGAAGTAATTTTAAAGTGCTTTACCTACCCACAGTAAGGAACCATGCAGTGCCCAGGATGCAGAAGATCATAAAACACGAGTATTTCAAGAGGCAGGAACAGAAAAATTGCAACAATGTTTGTTTCATGATTGAGCGTTATTGGGCATTTAGTTCCACAACTCTCTAGGTAAGACAAGACCCAGGGTTTGTGTGAGTGCCAGGTATGTGTGCAGCTGTCATCCAGTTTTGGGGAAGTGGGGATAAAAGGATCCAGAGTTCAAGATCAGCCTGGGCAACATGAGACTCCGTGTCAAAAAGCAAACCAAACCAAACAAAATGTGCATATTAGATATGCAAGTATCCACCTAGGTCTGTGTTTAAAGTTGGTATCTCTGGCTGTAAGGTAAATTGCATTTGTGCTTTGTTAGTTTTGCTGTTTTGATTGTCACTAAGCACCTGGGACATTTTTAGGTGATTTTTAAGACTTGACATTCATCACAGCAGCTCTGCTTTCGACAATTAATGCCATTCTGAAGAGTGCAGAAATTAGCTCTTTTGAAACCTATTAAGTCATCAAAAAGTGATGGAAACATCCCAGCGTTCTGTTCAGCCAAAGGATATGGGGGGAGCAGTCACATGCTTTGACATTTTTCAAAGGTTGAAAGTGAGGCTGGTTAGTATATGTCAACTTGACATGAGCTAGAGTCACCTGGGAAGAAGGACTGTCAGCTGAGGAATTACCTCCGTCAGACGAGGCAGGTGAACCTAGACAAAGGCTCTTGGTTGTGTAAGAAAACAAACTAAGCAAGCCATGAGAATGAACCAGTAGATGACATTCTTCCACAATTACAGCCTCTGCTCTGCTCCTGGTTGAATTTCTGCCCTGTCTCCTCTCAGTGATCGACTGTGACCAGGGGTGGAAGCCGGACACCGTCCTACTCCCTTACCTTGCTTTATCCTTTATCTTCCGTTCCAGTGTTTTTATCACAGCAGCAAAACCCAACGAGGACAAAAGTTATTACTTCCTAGGAGAGAAACAAATGCCCATCTTAAATAGAATGATTTAAGTATGTTTTAAAACTTAGACTTTGGAAATTTCTTTTTTCTTTTCTTTTTCCTTTTCTTTCTTTTTTTTTTTTTTTTTACTTCTAAAATGACAAGCAGATGAACACTTTTTGATACTTTGCCATGAAAGTAAACCCAGTTTAAAAGACTGTCAACTTGTATTTCTTCCTTGCTTCGAGAACTGGGTAATTTTATATAGGGACATATCAAGACAATAAGTACATCATTAGAAGCATGTAGAAGGTCACTTATTTCATGGTGTGATTGTATCCAGAGAAGCTTTGGGAATGTTGGAAATCCTAAGCAGGCATTTTGCCTTTCTGATCTCCAAAGATTACCCTCCCGCCATTAAGAAGGAGCTCAAGTCCACCTTTTCTTTGCCTGTGTCAGTCCTGTCTGAAAAATGTCCTACAGCCATGGTGTTACAAACCTTGTGAAAGTAAACAACCAGCGTCTTATTTGACGTAAGACTGACCCATGAGATGAAACCAATCCTAGACACTGCTTGGGTGACAGAGAACCAGAGAATAGATCACTCAGAGACCTAGGGTAAAAACAAATTCTTCTAGTCTACAAAAGGAACAAGGAAATTACTTCTAATGAGACTCTGCTGTAATCATAGATCAATGCTTTGTTCAGACATCTCAGAAGCTTCCTCCTGCATCAGATGGGAACAAATACAGAGATCCAGAACTAGGCTTTATTCAGAGAGAGAGAGAGAGAGAGAGAGAGAGAGAGAGAGAGAGAGAGAGAGAGAGAGAGAGAGAGAGAGAGATCTTGGAGCAAGCGGTTCTAAATGAGATGTCTCTATCAAATCCCTTCAGAGCTCAGGGAACTCAGTGGAAGTGGAGGTAAAGTGGAAGAGTCAGAGCAAATGGAGGACACTGGGAGAATGAGAAGCTCAACAAAGCCAAGCTCATATTAACTGCTAGAGACTGCAGCAGCAAGCACAGGGCCAGCATGCGTGCACACCACGTCCTCTGTGTATATCTTATAGCTTGGAGTTTAATATTTTTATGGGACTCCTGAGTTGTGAATGAGTGGGACGCCTATTCTTGTGCCTTCTCTTGAGCCTCTTTTCCTTCTCTTCTTTTGCCTTGTCCAACTTTGATGCGATGGTTTTTGTTTTATCTTAGAATATTTTATTTTGTCAAAAATAAATAAATTAAATTAAGAAGTTATAAGCCCTCTACCCCCAAAAAAGATACAGGCCATTTCATTTACGATCTTTCCATCCTACCAATGCCCTACCAAGGAGCAATTCACCTGCTACCGTCTTTGTTCTCATTCACACTAGCTTCTTCTGTTTCTCACTTTCAGATTAATTGCACAATGCTAACTCTACCTGGCAAAAATTTAACCTTTGGAGTGGAAGCCAAGTGCCTGGATGAAACACGCAATGAGTAGTTAGGCCAGCTGCTATTAGCAGGGTATATTTAGAAGATATTGTATTCAGTCTCTCTGGAATTTATGGCAGTTAGAACATTATCTAAATGAGCAGACAAAAAAATTAAAATGAAAGTCTCTGACTTGACTAACTGTAAAATATCATAAAACAAATAAATTAATTCAATTGCTTGCTCCAAGTGACATTTCCAGAGCATTGCTTTTGGTTAATGTCTTTTTAAAAGAAGGATTGCCAAGCTGTGCAGGAGGGAAAGCATTTTAGAAACCATTCCTTGATAATTGTCACTGATATGATTCCAACTTACAAAATGCTCTGCCTGGGAATGAAGAACACCCTTTGCTGTGGAGTGGGTGGCAGGAGAGTTTTATTGGGACTGTATTTTCTGGATTGGTGAAAGTTTATCTGAACCACTTCTGACTGTAAGGAGCGCAGACTGAGGGAGGCAGGAGGGAAATGGAGCAAGTGTATGTGTGTGATTCCCAGGATGTTTAAATTGTCTGGTCTCAAAGATTAATATGGTATTTCCTATCAGCAGCAGTGGAGTTATCAGAGTTTTACTCGGGTTATGGGATGGGATAAAGGCACTCAGATCATGTGTTCTGGTGAACTCACCAATTAGATTTTTCTGATGAGAGCTCATTGGAAAATAAAATATTCTGCTATGGTGCACAGCAAGATGGGAGGTTGTGCCCCATCATCCTGCTGTGCAAGACTGCAGTGGGTGGGGTCCATGCTTGCAGAATGTACAATACCGTGGTGTGTCCTGAAGACATGGGAGGTCAACATCCCTGTCCTTTCTAGGAGACAGAGGGGGATGGCTGGAAACGCAGATGGCATGGGTCTGCTTGATCTGGCTTCGTGTAGCTTGAACACACAGCCTAAATCGGTCAGCATGGAGATGGCTGGCTGAAGGAGGATGTCAGTAGTTTTGTCTTGTTTCCCTCTTCCAGGACAGTTAGCAGAATGCATGCTGCCCTTATTTATGTCTGAAGAGCTTTACTGAGTATCTCTTCCAAAACCCGCATTGTTCTGGACCCTGTGACTGTAATGCTGACCAGAGCCAAAGCAACGCTTGCTCCTCTTGCACTTGCATGCAGACCAACGGCCAGAAACCAGTACAGAAAGTGATAAGCAAGAATTAAGTCTGCAGGTGAATTGTAGCCCTGTGATCTCCTTAAAGAGTTGAAGGTGGAACGAGTAGGGACTGAGTCGAAGTGGGTGGCTCAAGACAACAGAGATCACTCAGAGGGTGAGGAGTGAGACAGGACAGCCATATTAGGCTAAGGAGACAAAGTGTGGTAAGAGAACACAGAAAAGGTAAAGGAGCCATAGGAGAGATGAGGATCCTGTATGACTGGGAAGTGGCAGGAAAGAGCTGTGGAAAGGCTGGCCATGTCCACAGAAGCAATAACCCAGACAGTAACTAGCGAGGGCAGGACTAGGCTTGTTTTCAAGGACAATAGGAACACTAGAAAGCTCAAAGTGGGAAGGACACAGTGACATAAGATGTTAGTCACTCCCAAGTTGCATCATGAAGATGGAGTCTAGGAACAACTGAAGGGGTGGGAGGAGAGTAAGAAATGCATGGGTTTGCTGTGATAATGAACTATCCAGCTCAAAACACAACTGATGTGTTTTGAAGTCTTTAGAAGTCTGACTATAGCCATCTTACGTGGCTATAGTCAGACTTCTAAAGCCCAAAGTTAAGGGTCCAGGGAAGGACCTACCCTAGTTACAGGAGCTTCTTCATAGGCTGTGTGAGCAGATAGTATGACATCACTTCAAAGATTAATGGAGTATATGTTTGCATATTGCATGTTCTCCATATGGCAAATAGTTATAGCAACAACTCAGAACACAAATGCTCTTTGACACCATCAATACTGGTATAAAAGAATAAAGAAATCTCAAGCCAGAAAGTTTTGGAAATGACAGCTTACATTTAAGTGACTAGAATAATGTGTATGAGATTAAGAAGACAGGGACAAGTTTCTGGGAATGTTGAGCTGTGTTTAATGCCATGAGGCAAAAATAGTATGTCATATCATGATTTAATAGACTTCCAGTACACTGTTTATTTTTGTAGCCAATAGAAATATGTCCTCTTGGGGCAAATATATCATGGGTTTGTGAAAAGTATCATTAGCACTACTAGCTATGTCAGACATGGGCTGACTTCCAAGGACAAAACCAAACCATGGCAACATGTTATCCTGGAGGCACACATGGAATACAGTATCACCTTCAGCACCAGAGTCCTTGTACTTAGAGTGCTGTAGGTCCAGGAAGCTACCAAGCGAGTGGCTTCTTAGGTGTAACTGTCACTAAGCAGCTGGAGCAATAACCCAAAGTCATGGACTGTGTCATAGACACAGGTGACATAGGAGACATTCAACACAGCAGCAATGACTGCATGATCAAGACTGGACTGGGGCCACGGCATGAGTCTGACTTCACTCCAGATGCCACATGGTGCTTTGGGGTTGACCATAGCCACATGGGTGGAGAGAGGAATAGGCCATCTGTGAAGGAGATGTCATCAGGAGCCTCTTAAAGGCCCATTCATATTTGAATAAACAGTAACATAGTGTTGGCAGAGAGTATGTTTAAACATTCCACCATGATGTTTGTCTAAACTGAAAGAAGATGTAAATAAACGTCTTAAATGTCTGAACTAAACAGCTTTAATTTCTAACTATTGTAAGATGAGTTTTTGCCAGAGAGCAGTGCCAGTACGGCTTCTAGCCCTAGTCCAAGTGGAATACAGTCCTGTGCTCCAGAGAAAGCATCCCCAGTCATAGCTGTTCCTTCCCATAGAAACCACAATTTGTGTCATCTTTCGTGCATATATATGTGTAAATATACATCTACATATATGTATATAATGCATGTGCATATGCACACGAATTCAGGAACTTGTGATAAATACTTCTATCAGTTTTCCAGACTGCATTTTGTTGTTGGAAGACAGTTTAGTATCAGTTTATCATCTGCGCAGGATCCCCTGAAGGTGTCAGTCTTCTTTGCTGTACCTCTGCCTCACTGGGACTGCCATGTTTGTGCAAGGGAAGAGGTCATGCTGAGTTGTGACTCTTCAGGGATAATGAGCTGTGGTCAGCAAAGACACAGGTTTACATGATCTGCTGTGTTAAATGCTGCACACACACTCTAACTTCCCCTTTCTTCTGAGGCAAGGGTCTGCCACAGCTTGTTAGTTTAAAATTCAAGTGTTCTCATCCTGTGGGTTTCAACCCCTTTGGGTATCAAATGACCATTTTACAGGGATTGCCTAAGACCATTAGAAACACAGATATTTATATTATGATTAATATCAATATCAAAGTTATAGTTATGAAGTAGAAATGAAAATAATTTTGTGGTTGGGGTCACTACAACAATAGGAACTATTTAAAGGGTTGTTGCATTAGGAGGGGTGAAAACCCCTGGTTTAGATGCTGAGATCTCAGTTTAAATGGTTATATACTTCTGTTTGCCATGCACATAATTAAAAATATAAATGCCTTTAGCATTTCCCACCGATTAGAAACAATGTAATACTAGCATTGCAGTGCAGAGAGGGTCAAAAGTCCTGGGTAGGAAAACCCAGATGGTTTGTTACTTTATAAACTCAACTGTTGGGAGAGCCAGCAATTAAAGGTAAGTTGGTATCTAGGAAAAGAAACGAGGTCGTTGTAATGGAGAATATTGGTACCTATACTCATTTTTGTGATTTCTAATAGAAATACTTTCATTAACTCTTTCATAATTTCACACAATATATATATTTGATCACACTGAACCCCAACTACAGCTCTTACTCCTCCAAGATCCACCTGCACCCTCCATCCAATCACCTAAATTTTGTGTTCTTTTTATTTCTTAAATTTAAGAATACACCAATTCTAATTTGTGCTATCTATTCACTTCTGGGCATTGGCTACGTACTCCAGAGTGGTCCTGACACTCCCAGAAGATAGGGTTTTGTTCTCATGACCTCTGACCTCTGGTTCCTGCAAGCTTTTCAAGCCGTCTTCCACGATGGTCTGTGAGCCTGGGAGAAGTGGTGTGATCTTTCATCTGTGGCTGAGCATTCCATGGGTTTTGAGTCTCTGTGCCAAGCTCAGAGATGCTTCACTGGTGAGGTCTGAGAGCTGCACTAACTAATGAGTGTGGAGAGATAAAAACAGAGGGCATTTGGATATAAATGGTATAAAGATATAGTTATCCATTTAGCAGACAAACAGCAGTAGGTTCCCCTCTGGGGACCTGTGAGGCCCCCAACCATGGGTTCCCGGCCACATTTGCAAAACCACACATGTTTTTCCTCAAATGGAGCAAATACTAGGATGTAACCAACCATTTCATGTTTGAATTTAGTTCCTGTTGTTGGGGTTTCTGTCCTGCCTGGTTCCTGCAATCGTTAAATCCCAAAGAAATCACACAGAAGTCTATATTGACTATAAAATGATTGGCTCATTAGCTCAGGCTTCTTATTAACTCTTATAACTTATATTAGCCCATTATTCTTGTCTATGTTAGCCACATGGCTTAGTTCCTTTTTCAGCGAGACTATCACATCTTGCTCCTTCTGTGGCTGGACACGACTGTGGAGGAATGGGCTTCTTCCTTCCCAGAATTCTCCTGTTCTCATTGACCCACCTCTACTTCCTGTCTCATTGTCCTGCCTATACTTCCTGACTGGCTACTGGCCAATCAGCATTTATTTAAAATATAATTGACAGGATACAGACCATTCTCCCATACCACGTTCCTATCCTTATTCATTTTATACCCATTTAACAAGAGAAGCAATGGAGAAAGGTACCATAAACTACTTTTAAAATAAAAATGTATTATGGAACATTCCAATTAAATAGAATATTCTCCAACTCTTAATATTCACAAACTTCTATAGTAGGTTATAACCACTCAATGTCAGCAAAAATAATTTTTTCAATCAGCCAAGAGAGGTTGATTTTTAAAAATTAATATAAGCCTACTTTGAAAATATTACAGAAATATAATTTGTTATTTATGTTTCTCTACTGTAAGCATCTTTATATCCAGCATCTTGATGCATATGTACTATTTTTGCTCTGGATAAATGTCGGCAAATCAGCAAGCAGGGAAGTAACTAGGCACATATTGAAAATTCTGATTAAAATTTGTGAATTATTTCCAGGGATGTAACTGCTAATTGGAATTTCTTTAAATGTTACTTTAAGTTGCAGGCATGTGATAATCCCCATGGTATAATTAGTTCTACAGTAGGAAAATTACTGGTCAAATATTCAATATTTTTATCAATCTCATGGTATGTCACAAAATTGCTTTGCAGAAATAATTGTTTGTACCCCAGCAATAATAGCATAGTGGTCAAGTATTCTGTGCCATAGTCCCACTCACCTGGAAAATGGTATGTCTAACAAAGATGAATGCTACAGTGTGTGGGGGTGTTTGTAAAATAGAGGGAGAAAAAAGAAAATGAATCTCTCATTATTCAGTCAACCAACACAACGTCCTGTTTACACCAGGCATCTTCATATGTGGCTGTGCGTGCACACAGGCAGATGCTCCTTCAAGGGTTTCCCAGTGCATGATTGAGTAGAACTTCTTTCATATCTGTAACTCATTGTAAAATATGGATACAAATATTGAAACACTGTATATTCCCACACCCTGTCTCATTTGTATTTTCTATGTATAAAATGCTCTAGGTTTCATCAGTTATTCTGGAAAACTGAACTAACAACTGATTTGCTGTGTGACTTTGTCTTACTGATAGTCTTTTAAAAAATTAAAAGGAAATAGTTGATCAAAATAATTACTTATTAGGTAGCCATTTAAGGAATTAATATCATGATTATGCATCAACACAAAATTGTATGATGGAGGACTCTCATTGGTTAATAAAGAAACTGCCTTGGCTTTTTGATAGGGCAGGATTTAGATAGGAGCAGAATGCTGGGAAGAAGGGAAGTTAGGCAGATGCTTCAGGCAGTTGCCATAGGCAATTGCCCTGCCTCTCCTCTCTGGGACAGTCGCTATGAAGCCAGCCACCAGGTCAGATATGCTGAATCTTTCCCGGTAAGACACCACTTCGTGGTGCTACACAGATTGTTAGAAATGGGTTAACCAAGATGTGAGAATTAGACAATAAGAGGCTGGAACTAATGGGCCAGGCAGTGTTTAAATGAATACAGATTGTGTGTTATTATTTCAGGGCATAAGCTAGCCAGGCAGTCAGGAGCTGAGTGGCAGGAACACAGCCCGCAGCTCCTTCTACAATTGTACAGTTTTCCTCTTTTATATTGTTATAATTAAGCTGTCCTTGCATGCCACCACTCACTGTTCTAAGTTGTATATCTGCCCACAATAACAAAAATAGAGTAGTAGAGAAACATTGTTCACTACAGGAATATGAGGTTTTTATTTGAAATATTATATTTCTATACAAATCAGGGTCAGAAATGTCAGTACTTATTTAATGCTTCATCATTGTCTAAAAGCGTAAGAGAATGAAAATGGTGGGATTTTTCTATGTGCCGAACCAAAGAAGAAAACACATATAATATTATATGTACACATATATAAAAGATGTACAACCATATTTTTAATTTTTAAAACTATTTTTAATAGATTTGTATGGGTGTTTTACATGCATATATTTCTGCACCATGTACATGCAGTGGCCTTGAAGGCCAGAAGAGGGTGGTAGATCACCTTTGACTGGTGCAACAGGAGGTTGTGATCCATGTTGTGGGTGCCAGGAATAGAGCAAGGATCTGCTGGAAAATCGCTCAATGTTCTTAATGGCCGAGCCTTCTCTCCAGACTGTAGATACATCTTTTAAAACTAATTATCTAATAAATAGGTTTGGGGACTAGGAGATGGTTCGGCGAGTAAAGGCATATGCCAGCAAGCTTGAAGATCCCTGGATCCACAGGTAGAGAGAACAGATTGCTTACAGGGTGACCTCTGACCTCACAGATATATCACAAAGCACACAAATTCCCCTCTGCAATAAACAAATGTAATAGATTTATTTTCTGCTTAAATAACTGCACAGTCATTCTCTTAGTTTTTACTTGTGCGTTAGCTAGTTTACATTACCTTGAAATGCATTTTATTTAATATTTATAGCACTCTCTCTTTTTCTTTGAAGGGCTACATTGAACCAGCTTCTGTAGAAGAGAGTTAGTTCTCTGAACCTTCAGATTCGGAACACCAGAACCCTACAGCTTCTAATTAGCTTCACAATTGGAATACAGGCGTGACATTTGCATTTGAAGTTTGGGAACCGAGGACCATTAGCGATTCAGCAGGTAGAGTGATTTTCTACTTCTAATGTCACAAAGGATATTCTAAAAATTCTTACATCAGAAATTGCATTATTCACTTGAAAACTACTATTACGTCTCTGGAACCAATACAGGTTGCTTTTTGTGGCATTGTTGAAGAGGTAAGTCTCAGTCATTTGCTGTCTCTGTCTCCAGTGGGCACCATCTACGCTCTCATCCTTCCAGTTTGAGGATGTAAAAGTTGGGTTTTCAGTGGTTTGGGAAATTTTGGAGGAATTCGCAGGGCTTTATTTATAAATGAATGTGTAACAGGCAGACTGTGGGCTCTCCCTCTGTTTCCCATATATTACCCTCAGACTATCAGCCCGCAGAAGAGCATCTCTCTAGATGCATAATTTAGCATATTTCAAAATAGGGCAGAGAGGAAGAGCACAACTGAGTTGGGCCTTTCTACATCCCTCTCCCAAGAATTGCTGTGGCCTGACATCGGCCCCGGGAAGCAGTCACCCACCCCCGTCACCTTTCTTGTCCACAGGAACCTGTTCCAAGTTGTATTCATCATGAAAAGTGAATTAGCACAAACACTATTGGAGCTCATTCCCACGCTCCCCAGCTAGCCTTTCCAAAAGGTGAACCTGAGGAAAACAAACCCTGGAACTTTAGTCATCAGGTGTGCTAATGTTACACAACAGTGACCATGTGTAGTCCTCTGCCCTCACAACTGAGTATTTCAAGTCTCATCTAGCTCACAGTCTTCTTGGGATACCTTAGAAAATGGGGGTGGTCTCTTATATTGCTGCTGTACTACAGGTCCTTAACAGTCAGAGCTGATATCACTCAGCTGGTAAAGGGTTTGCCCAAGAGTGAAGCTAGTCATCCCAGAACTTGCAAGACAGGCAGACACGAAAATTGGAAGTTTCATATCAGGCTAAGGTCAGCCTGGGCTGTTTGAGATCCTTGGTGGGTGGGAGGGGAGGAATGAGAAAGGACACATGAAATAGAGATCTGCAATCTACACTACACAGAGGATGTAGCCAAGAGATGCTGGATCAAGGTCAAAGAGAAATGATCTGAAGTCTTAGTCCCACATTCCCGCTCTAGAGGAGCCCCCTCCATTCCCCCTTGCTCCTGCCCCACATTCCTGCTGTAGAGGAGCCCCCTCCATTCCCCCTTGCTCCTGCCTCACATTCCCGCTGTAAAGGAACCTCCTTCATTCCCCCTTGCTCCTGCTCTATATCCTTACAGTTAATTTTCTCTTCTGTCATAGCATTTCCAATGTGGAAAATAGGATGTCAGAATCCATTTTCCGACTGACATAAGATGCTGCATTACTTGGAAGTGGAACTCTAGAATGGAAGGATCATGACGTTAAGGTGTCAGGCAGCAGTTTACATTTTTCTGTTCCAAGGAAAAAAGAAACTAAATATTTTTCTCAGAGCATCTCTGTGGTGAAGAACACTATGATGATATCTGACCAGAACTCTGTGTCTGCTTTCCATGGAGATGCCTGCTCAGGTATAGTGGGGCCTTGGAAGCAAAGCTGCCAGGATATGCTGCTGGGAGATCTCACAAAACCAAGAACAAGATTCGCATTCCTTGGCAGGACACTCTGCTTAGTGCACACTCTGAGTCCTTACCTACCACGAGCAATGACGTGACCTGGGAAGGACTTCTCAGATTTAACTGGGAACAAGAGTGGGAAGGAGGTCTGGAGCTATGTGGCCTCAGTTTCCTGAGGGAACACTGACCATGCTTGTTTGCATGCTTGCTTGTAAGGAAAGCAGACGAAGCCATGCCATGGCTGCTCTCAATCTGTGGCTCTTAATAACAGGAGTAGAAGTCTCTTAGTACAGGAGAGAGAAGTGCCAAAAAAAACAAGGGGAAAAATAGCAGCTTTTGCCATAACTGGCTGTCAATCATTCTTAGCCCCACGACCTTGCCATCTTCCCTTACCACGGTTCAACTGTCCAGTCAGCTAGCCATCCCTGGAGACTGTCTGTTATTGGAATTTAGGACATATTTTTAATTTTCTATTAAGCAGGATGGATCCTAACAAATGTTTTCTCCCCTAAATTTGAATACAGAAGCGATCTTTGGAGCAGGGTCAGTTCTGACTTTCATGGCCATGAAGAAACGAGGGCAGAAGAGGAAAGCACCCCGCCACTCTGGTGGCATGCTGCTGTGTTGTGGGAAGGACAGCGATATGGACAGGCCTCACATTCTACCAGGGATCAAAGCAGCACCATGAAAAACATGGCTATGACACAAAAGATTTCAAGTTTCTTCATTTATCTCAGATCCTAGAAGCTATCATCAACCATGAGAAGAATTTACCAGTCCGGGGTGATGACTCCACATGAGGTCCTGAGTTCACATCTCCAGCACCCATTTCAAAGAGCTGGTCATGACTGTCCATGTGCCTATACTTCTAGAACTAGGTGGGACAGGGACAAGAGGATCTCTGAGATCCACTGCCTTTCTCTGTGTTAATGAGAGACCCTGCATTTTGGGAGTAAAGGGAAAACGGACAGAGCAGGAAACCTGTATCCTTCTCCAGCCTCTGTGTAGACATGGGCTCGTGTTTCCTCCACAAACATGCTCTTACACACACACACACACATACACACACACACACACACACACACACACACATACACACACCTTCAGTGTTCTGTCTACCAGCCGAATGAGATACTTCTCTATTTTCACTATTATGTTCATATGATGTGGGATTCCCTTCTGTATGCTGTGAATATCATTCGTTAATAAAAGAACTGCTTTGGGCCTATAGCAGTGCTGTAGGGAACAGATCTAGATAGGGAAAACTAAACTGAATGGAGGAAGGAGGCGAAGTCAGAGAGAAACCATGTAGCCCTGCTGGAGCCAGACACCAGAACTTTAGCTGGTAAGCCACAGCCACGTGGTGATACACAGATTAATAGAAATGGGTTAAATTAATATGTACGAGTTAGCCAATAAGAAATTAGAGCTAATGAGCCAGGCAGTGTTTTAATTAATACAGTTTCTTTGTGATTATTTCAGTTCTGGGTGGCTGGGATAAACAGTGGCCTCCCTCCTACATTCATCAAGGTATATATTATTTTATTTAATTTTTTTAATATTATTAAAAATTTCCATCTCCTCCCCTCCTCCCACTTCCCTCCCCTCCCCTCCACCCATACCCCACTCCCTCCCTCTCCAGGCCAAAGAGCCATCAGGGTTCCCTACACTATGTTAAGTCCAAGGTCTATGGAGTAAAATGTGCACAGCTGGTGTTTTGCTCTTAACATTTACTTATAGACATGCACACATTCCCAGCACCCACATGAATGTTTATAAGTCACCCCTGATTCAGGAAGCCCCTGGCCAAGCCTCGCATCATGGGCTTGGGGCATGTACTTTTGTATACAGCCCATATCTCTTCTGTTCTGTTTCCAAGGAGAAGCCACTAAAGCATGTCTGTAGCTTTCCTTCTGAGAGAGATGTTTGAGGGTTTTCATTTTGTGCTATTGTGAATTAAGCTATGTGGACATTCTCATGCATATGTGTTTATTCCTCTTGAGTATATGTCCCTAAAGATGGATATAATGGCAGGTATAATTTAACATTCTTCTCAATTGTTGTTATTTGTGAAAGCATTTGACACATTTTGCACTCCTACTACTCAGGCATAAAAGTTCAGTAACTCTTGTGTCCTAGCAATTTGTGTTATATGTGTTGCTGCTTGTTTAGTTGTTATAAATGAGACATGGAGACATTAAACTATGACTGCCTCTGCTATTTTGACTTCAGAACAATGACCACATTATTTTGTGCATCAAACTTTATGCCTCTGGGATGTTTAACACAATTTAAAATTTTATTTTTAAGACTCTATGCAAGTCCAAGTGCCTTGCAGAAAGGAAGCAATCATGCCATCATTGCTAGCTCATCTTGCCCTGGCTTCTGTGCCAGCTGCCCAGGAGGGGTGCCCAGGAGCTGCCCCGCTCATCTTGCCCTCACTTCTGTTGGGTTGCTTTATTGACTTTTTTCGTCACCACTGAGAAAATATGTGTACAATCTGATCTTCAATTTAATTATTAGCTGGTTTACCACAATATAAAAGGTAGAGCTTTCCAAAATACATTTTATTTGCCCTATTTTGCATATTAGTCATTTTTATAATTATATAATATTCTTCAGTAGTTTTAATATTTTATTTTTGTTTTAATGTTTTTAAATTTCCATTTTCTTAGCATGGATACCAATGTTATATAAAAAGGCTGCATGCCAACTTGACACAAGCTAGAGTCATCTGAGACGAGGGAACCTCAAGTGAGAAAATGCCTTCATAAGATCTGGTTGTAGGCCATTTTCTTAATTGATGGGGAAGGCCAGGCCATTGTGGCTTTCCTGGGTTCTACAAGAAAGCAGATTGTGCAACCTAGCTACAAACCCTTTTATCTACAATTGTGACCTGCATGCAAGACGGGCCTAGGGCAATACTGACACAAAGCTTGTGGGACTAACAAATGGGTATCTGATTGGATTTAAGGCCCACTCCATAAGACCAAACGCATCCCTAACACTGGTTGAGTGGTCACGAACCTGAGACTAGATAGGCCAGTGGCCTCGGTGCAAACCAAACACTACTGTTGTACTAAAGTACCATGGTGACTTCTGACTCTGCTGTACTCAGACTAGTGTCTTGGTGGGTCATCCTCAGAGGAGATTTCTCCTATAGCACTTGGGAATAAATACAAAGACCCACAGCTTGACAATGTACAGAGAGAGAGAAAGACCTTGAAACTCTCAGTCCTAAATGGTATGTCTCCCTTCATGGCTCAAGTAACCCTGAAGAAGAGAAATATTCGAAGAGCCAGAGGTGTTACAGGACACCAAGGAAACGGGACCTTCTAAACACAGCAGGACTGACACACACACGAACTCACAGAGACTATGGTAGCATGCACAAAGTCTACATGGGTCAGAGCCTGATGGGTTCCCAGTGCTGAGAGAAGGGGCCAAAAGACCACGTCTCCAACCCAGAAGGTAGCTCTACCTGATACTGCTTTCAAATGGAAAAATTAGTTTCCTCCAACAGTCTCACTGGGTATAAACCACATTTAAGAAAAGACTGCATGCCTATAAGTAGACGGCCAACAGAAGATGAACTCAATGGCGTTTGGGGAAGTTCTTTGTGTCATAATACTTTGTCAGGAATTTTTTTCTACCTTACAGTTCCTTTGTGCACATATTGTGGTTTCTGGTTCTGTGTTTTTATGGGATTTCTCTGTGTGTGTCTCTGCATTTCTATATATGTTTCTAGAGTGTTTCCTTTACCTCTTTTTCTTCTATTTGATTTTTTAAAATTTTTCCTATTGTGCTTTATTTACTTTATCTAATTTTACATTATTAATTATTATTATTATTAATTATTATTATTATTATATGGATGTTGGGATAATCTTTTTGAACATTGTGTAAAAATGTATCCTCTTTTACCTCATCTGCCTAAGGCACCTTTTGCTTGGTTTAATAACTAGCTGGACGGCCCTTAGCTGGGCAGGAGAAAATAGGTGGGACTTCTGTGGAGAGTTAGAAACTCTAGGAAAGAGCTTGAGGCACAGGAGATTGGCCATCCAGACGTGGAGGAAGACTGAAGTATGGTACTGGGGAAAGGCAATGAGCAAGTGATGTGTCAAAATGTAGATGAATATAAACAAGTTAATTTAAGTTTTAAGAGCTAGTTGGGAACAAACCTAACTAAGGCCAAGCTTTCATAATTGATAAAAAAGTATTCACATCATTATTAAAGAGCTGAAGCTATAAAGAAACAACTGGTACAGATAGCTGCTTGTATCCCAATGAGAGAGAGAAAGAAGGGTATAGATTTGGTTGGGTGGAGAAGTGAAGAGGAAAGGGGTGAAGGATGGGAAATCATAATCTGATATAGTGTATTAAAATATCTGTATTCAATTAAAAAGAAAATGAAACAAAGACAATCATTGAAATCTGTTTGATCTTACAGCCCATCAGTTTGGAGAATGTTCTAGAGATCCTAGGAAAGAATTTATATTCTCAATTTGGGAATACAGTGATTTGTGTACTCCAAGTAGAACAAGATTAGTAATCTTGTTCTTTAAATTGTCAATAGATTTACTAATTTCTGTCCACATGTTGCTTAAATTGTCAATATATTAACTAATTTCTGTTCAAAAATTTGATATGTTTCAGACTGAAATAAATTGAAATATTTTACTATGAATTGTGGGTCTTTATTTTGATGTATTTCAAAGGAATATTAGAAGTACATAAATTAAGAATGATTATGTTTTCCTTACTGACCCTTTCATCACTTTGCAAGGTCACTTTTTACCAGTTATGATGCTTCTCGCTTGAAGATCATCTGTGATATCTGTAGGTAGAGTATTGTTTTCCATCTATCAGTTCCAGTTAATCATGAGACTTAATATAAATTATAAATGCTTTGCCAGTAGCTCAGGCTTATTACTATCTCTTAGAACTTAAATTAACCCATGTTTATTAGTCTATGTATTGCCACGTGATTCATGGCTTTACCTGTCCTCCAGCATGTCTTGTTCCCTCTGTGTCTCCTGGTGACTCTACTTTATGCTCTCTTTCCTTCCAGTATTTTCAGTTTGGCTGCCCTGCCTATACTTCCTGCCTGGCTACCAGCCAGTCAGTTCCTTATTAACCAGTAAGAGTAATATATGTTCATGATATATAAAAGAATTATTCCACAGCAGATATCCATAAACTATGTGGATTCTTTTACTAGTTTTGCAACGCATGTCTTGAGATAGTCAACCTTTCTATGCCTTTGCATTAAGATTGATGTCTTAGGGCAGCAGATAGGTGTGCCCTGATTTTGCGCTGCGCTTGTCTCCCTTCAGACTCCCTTTTCTCTGTCATACTCGGAATGCTCTGACCTCATTAAGCATAAGATGTGGTAGAGTTCATGTCTCAGTCAACCCATGAAGCAAGCTATTAGAGTCAAGTCCAGATGACTGAACCAGAGCTATAACTGTCATATTCTCCAGAAGTATGTCTGCATCCATCAAATTGGCTATGTCTAGGGTTCCTGAATCCTCTAGGCTCCACCCTGAGGGCTGCTTCACAATTCTTCTGTTACACCATTATGAGATGTCCCATTGCTAGATAGTATCCCTTCAAGTATCTGCCCCAAGGAAGTTGTCACAAGATTTTAGGACACAGGATACAAGCTGCTTCTAAAGCCTAGGAAGAGATGCACCAAACCAAAGGCACCCAAATTCATCAAAGAAACACTAATATATCTAAAATTACATATTGTTCACCATATAGTGATAGTGGATGACTTTAATACTCCATTCACATCAATGATAGGACACCAAGACAGACCATTAGGGATGTAAGTATTGAAATATTGCCATTATAGGGCAATATTATAGATTGCTTTTCTGAGGCTTATTCTTCAGTAGTGGGGATTCAGGAAGCATAGAGATCTTTCTACTCTTGTAGAAGACCAGAGTTCTATCCCCAGCACTGATGTGGTCATCTTCACAAACACCTGTGTCTCCAGCTATTGGATATATGACACCCACTTCTGACCTCTGTGGAAATGACACACATATGGCATACACTTGTACAGCTATCTATATATACACATAAACAAAAGGTAGAAGTAAAGTCTTAATAAACCTTCCTAAATGAAACACCTTAATGTCACATGACACTTGAAGCTATAAGAGTCAGATAGAGGAGATGAGCAAATATTAGCAGATTCATTGATTGCTGTTACAATAAATGATAGCCCAAAAGGAACACCATTAAAAATATGGTGGTGTAAGTTTTCTAAAAGGAATATTTCTGTAAGATTACTTAACAGCTATGAATTTTGTACCTCTGAGTATATCTCTGATAGACAGGAAACAAAACAAAATGATAATCATGATAAGGCAGATCTGCTCAGCCCTGGCAGGTGACACAGAGAAAGGACAAACTGAGATGCCAGACTTTAGTGTGTGGCCGAGAGCTCAGTCCTCTGGAGAGAAATCAGAAGAGAGATAGGAAGAGCTGCTGTCACAGTAGGAGCACTGCTGTCTCCGTGCATATCACCGCCAGGCTCAGAAGCCCCACTGGCTACAACACAGTGCACTGCCTGGAAAGGTGGCCTTGGATACAATGTGATACACACAGTAAGGATGTACATCACGTTAGTTACTCCTCTAGTTGCTCTGAAGAATACTCCATAGGAATAGCTCGAGAGAGCACAGGCTAGTCTTATTCTGGCTCTGTTTCATTTCATCAAGCTGGGAACAGCACGATGGGGTTCTTAGGATTGGGAGCAGGCAGAAAAGGCTTTACACAGCTTTAGTGAACCAGCAAGCAGAGGGCTGGGGTGGGACAGAAGGGGACATCACCTTCAAGACTCAAACACTCACTTCCTTCATCAGTGTTCCACTTCCTAAACATTCCCCTCCTGTTTAGAGCAAAGTTCAAACATAGGAGCCCATGGAGGATACTTTGTAGATATAATTACACATATGGCAAATCTTTGTGCAAAAGCCAAGCAGAGTTTAGACTATTCAGTTTATACCAACTTCTTGGCGAGCATGTTTGCTCACCAATAATTTAATGGGTAAACAAGTTTCAGAATAGGATCTGGAATGACATCTCAGTAAAGTACCTGCTATAGAACCCCAATGACCTGAGTTCAGATCCTCCCCACACCCTCTACATACATGGTAGACAAAACATGGGGGTGACTGAAGTAGATCTCTGGGCTCATTGACTAGCCAACCTAACCAATAGATGATCTCCAGGTTCAGTAAGAGTCCCTGTCTCAAGGAACCGAAGAAGGCACTCAGCATTGATGTCTAGTACTCACAAGCACCTACCACATGTGTGCACACCAACTTTAACAGGTACATGCAGCATACACATGCAGTGTTGGGGAGACAGAAAGAGAGAAAGAGAGGTGAGAAAGGAGAGGAAAGAGAGAATGGAGAGAGAAAGGAAGGGGAGAGAGAGAAGAAGATGTGGAAGAAGGAGGAAGAGGAGCAGAAAGAGGAAGAAGAGAAGAATAAGGGAGAGTCCTAAGGATACTTTTATTATGAAGTGGTATGGTTATAGAAAAGTACTGGAATCCCAAGGAGACTTTTATTATGAAGTGGTATGGCTATAGAAGTCTTACGAACTGGTACAAAGATTTCTTCCCTAAAAATCTCAAAATACAGGTTGCAGTCATTGCCCAACACTAGCTTAGGAACTAAATGTCTTTCCTTGTCTTCTTCGATCTACTTGTGTAGATCTGACATGTCAAATGCACTTAATCCCCAAAGCTAACATGGGAATCAGATACAGTATTATATGTGAGGGCACTTGGCAGATTATAAAGCAGTCTGGGTTTATTGCATGGCTATTAAGAAATCCAATTTTATTGCCTAATTTAAACAAGGCAATTGCTTCACAAAGAGTTCTCCTTCATAACGTTAATTCATTTTAGCACAAGGAAAACAAGGACATAATAGGAATATTTTTACTAATCAATGTGTAAGTAAATTACAGATAAGCTTACCATGTTAATGAAATAATAAATAGCGGGCAGAGACTACCAGCAGCAGAAAGAGATGCGTGCGTGTAGATTGAGAACTTTGTATGTGTGTAATGAAAACACACAGACAGTTCACTCACTTTCTTCAGAACTGCAGAGATTCCTGTTTGTACAAATTCTTGTTGAACATCCTGTATTGCTTGTTCCATCCCCATGTGAATAGAAGCCTCTGGAAGTTCAGATGGAAAAGAATGGAGTTAATCTCCAGGCACTTACACTGTGGTCTACCCCTAGCCTGGGCTCCTTCCCCTGTGTGCTTTTCAGACGACAATATTAAATCTGTAATAAAAAAATCAAAATAGCTTGAAATTGACAGCCTGACTTCCTCTGATCCACCCACCAATGAGGGTACATTCTTCAGCAGCCCAATTGAGAATAATAGTGGAGCTTCTGAAATGTCATGTTTCTTTGGTTACCGAGAAGATCTGGAGACTAAACTTCTGTCCCCTGAGGGTCCCAGCATGAGGGCATAATGTTCTTGCAGGGCTGCATGGTAACCTCCGGGGATGTGTTCCTATTAAGCGCTGCAGTAATGTGCCAATTCATCCTTAAATTTCTCCTGAGGGTGAGTGAGTCCTGGGCTAGTTATTAGCTCATCTCGAGTTCCAAACCATCCTCCTTGTCCACGCAGCCAGCAGAGTTCACACTACAACACGGGCACACAATGCGATGAGGCTTCACCACTCCCATGAATGGCTTCCCCAGCCACCAAGCATTAGAGTCCGTGATGATTTCAATCAGAAGCTCAACAACTCTTCAAAACTGCTTCCTATTCATCCACTAATGGAACCTCTGGGCTAGTGAGGTGGCTCAGCAGTCAGAAAGCTTGCTGCTCTTGGAGAGGACCTGGGCTAAGCTCTCAGCACCCACACTGGGAAGTTCACAGCCACCTGTTACTCTAGTTTCAGGGGCTTGAGCATCCTCTTCGAGATTCTGAAGACGCCTGCAAACAGATGGTGGCCATAGATATACTCAGGCATACAAACATGCAGAAAATAAAATTAATCTTTAAAATCACAGGCTCAGCCTCGCAAATTGAGTTTGATCCCAGAAACCACACAGGGGAAGGAAATGCTGACTCCTGAAAGTTGTCCTCTGACCTCCATATACACACTAAAGTATGCCGTACCCCTTCCACAATCAATAAATAGATGTGAAAAAAATATGATTTCTCTCTGCATAATATATGTAACAACGATGCAATGGGAGGACTTTGGGGGAATGTTTCCAGTTAACCATCAAAATTTGCCACAAACCATTACCTTTAATGGGGAGCCTAGAGGCCAAGACACTCCAGTGTGACCTGACACACTGGACAATCATGAAATGGAGGCAGCAACAGAGAGCATGGTGCAAGCGAAATGATGGGCAAAGAGCTGTGCATCAGAGCACAGTGTGAAGTAGTGTGGACTCAGGGAAGAGAATCGGTGATGAGAACAAGGTGCGGCGTGAGGAGCGAGACAGCTGTACTCATCATAGCTGCTTTCAGTTAAAGGTCCATCTGTCAGGCACATCCACATATGCTAGCTACATATCTATGTAATTGCGCTTCCTGCTAACATGTTGGCACATGTGGTCCTCAACATGAACACTTAGTCTCCATGTGAGATTATGATAACCTGGAATATGCAGTTCAGTGGCTCATATGTACAGACTTCTAACTCAACTCTGTGATAAATTTTAGAGAATCGTTGAGACACAGTGTGAATTCTGTTCTATACACATTAGCAGTGAATGTGAATAGTGAAACTATTTCCTAGGGACTAAGCCAAGCAAGACAGTGATCTACACAGTTCAGGCTTTCAACAAGAGCTTTCCGCCATGTTCAAGTTTGCTTGGGAAGACGTAAAAGAACCATAGTTGTATGTCTGCCTGTGGAGCGGGAATATCAGCAAGGTCTTTCCCATATGACTAAGTGAAAATAATTCCTAAGATGATTAAATACTTTGTTATGAAAGCAGATGAGCTTACAGGCCAAAATCAGGCAATTTGAAAGTAAACACATGATGGAAGACCATGGCTGAGTCATTAGCGTCCAGCCCTGAATGCCACTGTGTTTATATTGGAAATAGTCATTTACCAGAAAAGAATTAAAATGAAGCATGTAAGTGTTGCTTCTAACACACCTCAGGCTGCCGTATGAACATGCAGTAACCAGCGAAAGGCCGTGTTCTGTGGATGGACAGCTGCTGTCAGTGTGGGAGCTCAAAGAGCATTCTGCACAATGGAAACCAAGCACCTTCCCCTGTAATCATACTAAAAAGAAAAAGAAAAGGAGAAAAGGGATGAGAGAAATAGCTCCCTTGGTAAAGTACTTACCTTGTAGGTATGAGGACATGAGTTCAATTCCAGTACCCTCATAAAAAGCCTGGTACAGAAGGGAGCATGCTTATAACCTGGCATTGGATCTTGCTGACCTGAATTGCCAAGCTCCAGGCCAATAATAAACCAAGTTTCTGAGGATAACAATCAAGGTTGTTCTTATCTCTCCACATGTGTGTGCATGTAAGAGCACATGCATCCATGCTCTCAGATGTACACATATGCATACACACATGCACGCACACACACAAATGCAGGGTGCGTTGAGAGATGTTCAGATTGTGAAAACTCTATCCTTTGATCATCACCTCAGTGAATTTGCAATTGTCTTTTTCATTAAATAGCAGTAACCTAATGAGAATGGTTACAGTGCAGAAAGAAATTTTAATCAGAATGGAACCAGGTCCTTGTCTTAACAAATGCTATGTGGGGCATTTCTGTCTGAAGGAACAAAAAAAGAAATATTCAGAACATAAAATGTAAGTAACTAGACTGTTATTGTGTTTAGTTGAAAATTATGGGGTGATAGTTAAGTTCAGGACTTGATTGGTGCATTAAACCAAGAGACCAAAGCCAGGAGATAGGCTCTGCTTCTCAGAGCTGCCTTTTTATTAACAGCAGCATGGCATGGTGGTAATAAGTTCTGAGTGTTACTAGACTGGGCACACAGCACCCAGGTTGCATTTTTGGGCATAGCTAGGAGGCTGTTCCTAGGCCCTAAATAAGATGAATATATATGAATTGTTGGGTTTAGGACAGTGAGCCTCTCCCACATGTGTGATGGTCTTGCAGTCAGTTGATGGCCTCACTGAAACGAAAACAGGAAAAAGGAGCTCACCCTTGTTTTCTGGCTTCTCTACTTGGGGCATCTCGTCTCACCTTCTCTGTTCTTCAGACTCAGGTTTTATGCCACTGGGTCCCCCAGTTTTCAGAACCTAAAAGTCATGCTAAAATTTATTACTGGCTTCCCTGGTCTCCAGACTACAATGATTGAACCTCTAAACTCTACAGTCCCCCAAATCTACTGCATCTCTTTTGTATATACATATGAGACGATGTGCACAAGCGATCACAATGTTTCTGATGCTCACAGACATGCACACACTTCATTGCCTCCGGAGGACCCTGGCTGGTACAGAATTTACTATCAAGAGTGGTTCGAGAAGAACATTTTTAAACAAGGGTTTCCTGAGTTAGGTGTCGGGCTGGAAATTGTTTGTCTAATCTTATTAGGCATAGAGATGCCAGCATCCCCACTTCCAGCAGTAACGAGTGCATGGATAATCAATGGTCTGGGCAACTTTTGAAGATATTGATCTCTCCACACTGGATGTCCCGATCAACAATCAGGAAGAATCAAGGGACTAAGTGAACATGTAAATCACACTTGCAAACATTTTTGGAAAACAAAGAAATAAAGAGACATTTTCTGGTTGTTTCTAAGGTCAGTGGATGACACAGAAAGACAAAAATGGGGGTCTTAGATTTGAATCCCAGCTCAAGTGCCACAGACATGGCCTAAGACCTTGCATGCATTCATGCCCTGTTGTTCCCTGTACTGCCGCAAAACCCCTGGGGAACCTAAACCTGCAAATAGTTCAGTTACAAGATAATTTGAACCTCCAGTCTCACAAGCTATCTGTTATTGAAGTAACAGGTTTGGCCAAGAACAAAAGAAGTCAAAGATATAGAACCTAATGTGATGGGATGGGGGCACACGAGAAGACCCTGATGTGATGGGATGGGGGCACACGAGAAGACCCTGATGTGATGGGATGGGGGCACACGAGAAGACCCTGCTGACGATGTAGATGTTAGTTCTAGCAGAAGCAGTGTCTTCTACACCAGTTTTTCTTCCATCACTAAAGGGAGCTAAGTTTTTGTTTGTTTCTTGTTGCTTTCTAACTGGGATAGCTGTGCACTGTGGGTGAGAAAGAATCAGATGCATCACGGACCGCACTGGCCAATGGTCCTAAAGAATACTGATCTGGGCGCCCAAGTCGTCACTGTAAACAGTGAGTCAGAGTCAGAGCATACAGAGGTCAGGAGATCAAGGAAGCTGTCATCCCTGGTTTATCTGCAATGGGATCTGCATGCAAGCCTTCTTGTGATTATTTCCCAGTTCGAGCATGCTTAATCTGGATGATCCCACAGTGCCTCCTGTTCTGGTGAAATGAGGGCTGTGAACACTGGGGAAAAGCCACATAAAGCAACTTGAATCGCCTCTCTCTGGGTAAACAGCTAATTGAAGGAGAAGGACTACATCACCAAAGACCTGAAAGACGCAGTGCCATTGGTTCCCATCACATACCATCAGCACTCTGACACGTAGCCTATGCAGAAGCCAGAGAGGTTTTAGGGAATGTCAGTGGCGTATGATGAGGCAGGCCCAATTCTAGTTATTGAATCCAGTGTGTTCTGAGGTAAATGAGAGAACATGACCATGACTTTAACCCCAGAGACTCTCTCCAGTGACTCTGAGTAACTATACCCTCTCATTCTGAAACAATTAACTTGCATCTTTGCTTATGTGGAGTAATGGGGGCTCATGACGGGAACATCTTCTTCTGATCCCCCTGAGTATTTCATGTCATTCATGCAATAGATGTAGACAGAAGGCACTCAGAACTCCTGAGGGCCATGTTGGTGTCCGTGGCTAGCATATTTCATGGCTAATAGCAATTGTTATAAAGTTGTTATAAAAGCAATCTGTGAAAAGAACTGTGAGGGTTGGAGAAGACACACGCCTGCGTTTCCCTTCCAGATCCTTCCGTGTATAACGGCAGGCAGACTCTACATGGCGCTTCATGAACACCATGTTTTGTGCAGATATGGAACAGATAATATACTACAGCCTATTCTTGTGGTTTTTATTTGAGCAGGTATCTATACATGCTGCTTTTGTTTTCTGTTTTACTTCAAATCATTTTGACATATTCTGATGGAAATAGCACTGTTTCTGATGCATCACTTGACACAATTCTTCCAACATATGTTTCCTAGACTGCTGGATTTGGGGGGCGTAAGTTAGCTTTATTTTTAATTTCTTAATACAGTTTTGTATAGGAAATCTTCTGGTCTCATTCAAGTAGGTTTAATGCCCACAAAGATCCTAATTCATGAGACTAAAGAGCCTGCTGTATTCTTAGTGTATGACAGCAGGACAGTTATCTTAGGAGGAGACATGATGCCAGCTCGCCACAGGCTTCCCTGGAGGTTTTGAAACATCAGACACGTGACTGGAATAGTAGAGGACTCAGTCCCAGGCACTGCAATTTACTTCCCTGGTGAGCTTAGACTTGCTTTGATTATTTCACCTGCAAATGAAAAGACTCGAAGATTCTTAAGGATGTGTTATTCCATGAATGCATTTCACACAGCGGATCATTCATTTTCTCTCTTTCAAAGTAATTCTTCCACAGATGGCTTTCTGTAGCTCTTCACAGCACACAATTTTCTTTACTAAGGCACTCTGATTGTTGAGTCAAGATATAACATGACTTATTCAAGTATATAAACCTATTCAAAATACATATGTGTTGGAAATTAAGATTCACTGCCTTCCATTTAAAATGCCCTTCCATTTCTAAGGCAGCATAGGCCTTAGGTTTATATTGGGTAATCTAGATCAACCTGATGCCTCTGGAAAATAAGGTTAGAAAATCATAGCAAACACGGGCCCTAATCTTGCCCAAGTTGAAGCTTTCAAGGTCACTCCATACATGTGTTCCTGGGGATGATGGGGATCCATGAACTGTGCTAAGAATTGGGGTACACCTAGATCTGGACTCATAAGTGACACCCTATTGCATTTGGAAGAATACTGCAGTCCATAAGGGGATTTTAAACCATCAGCCTCACTTAACTTCCCGTTATTCATCTACACTTGTGGAGAAAGCTGTCCAGCACACATATATAGATTAGTGACTTTTCACTCATTAGAGACTGACTTTCTAGAAAGCTCTTATTAATCCATCTCAGGACAAGAGTGAATTAGAAAAGACTATGAGGTTTTGTACCTGCTGAGGGTTTCCTCAGGAACAAGGCTGAGACAACTTCATCTGCTCTGATCATTGTGTATGTCATTACACATTGTGCCTGCTAGGAATTCCAAGCTGTTAAGAATCAGTGTGCTGCGCCTATACTGGGTACCACCCAGCTGCTCACAAGAAGACTGCTATATATGCATGACATATCAGTCGAGAGAAGGTGTGTGGGAAAAAAAAACGCTGATGAACACAACAGCCTGGATCATAATACTACCTACTTCTGAGCCAAATTAATGTAATTGATTTCTCCCAAATCAAAACAGTCCTGGGGGCCAAGCCCTTTAGAAAGCACTGTGGATAGAAAGAGTTGAAGGGGCCAGTACTACCCAGGCACAGACAGACTGCAGTCAAGTAGGCCCAAGAAAGATATTTGAAGATCTAAAACTGAATCCCCCACATAAAAATGTATACTTGTATATACTCACACATTTATATAGAGAGTACATGCAGCTATACCCGACTTTACTTTGTATATTAACAATGCAAAATGCAATGGAATGTTTTGAAGACACTAAAAACATGTGTCTTGTAGGACATGGCTGCACAGAAGGCACTCTGAGAAATGGTCAGGCTTCTGGGACAGCCTTCTCCTCCCTCACATCGCTGGTTTATAATCAGCTGCACTGAGGATGAGAATTATTAGATACTGGGGCAGCCTCTTTGCATGGCCCAGGGAACAAATAACGTCAGACCTCACCATGAGTTAAGGCGTGGCTACCACTGCAACATCTTCACTGAACCTGCTCATTCTGATTCCCCAAGAGCCAATATGGGTTTGTAATAAAAAATCAATTCAAACTCCAGGAAGAAAAAAAACTGCCTGAGCTTGCCTTTGTTTTCTGACAGAAACACAAACAATATCATGAGAGAGGGATAGACACTGAAGGTATCCATGTACGTTTTCACACATAGAGACAGCATGCATGAGGGCAGAGCTCAACTCAGTATACTACAAAGAAAAATGCTCTGAAGACAGATCAAGAATATACATGAGTATAGTCAGTATGTTCAAAGATTAAAAGGCAAGACAAGAGCCTCACTACAACAGAGATGCCTGCACATCACAATCAGAGCAGAACTCCTAAGATGGAAAGTACAACTCTCTCTCCCCTGCCCAGAGCCCGGGAGAAAGGCCACACAGGTCAGCACCACCAACTAAAGGTGAGAAAGGCTAACAAGGCCCAGTTTCCTAGAGCCAGCAGACAGGGCTAGCCTAAGAGTGAGGCTGGCCTCAATGAACAATAAAGAGCCACCTTGAAATTCCTTGGGGAGCCAAGCAAGGAATGGAGAGGAGAAACAATCTGATCTATTGGGGGGATATGTACACAGAACTATTTTGTGAGAACTGAAGCCATACACAGACCCCGAGCATGAAGGTGGAGCACTCAGCCACAGGGAGGCTGCAGCACTGGAGGCTTCATAGCAGACAGAAAGCTGGCCAATCCATGGCTGTAGATCAGTGGTTTGTGATGAGAAGCCCCAGTGTGCCAGCTTTCTCCATTATTTCTTGACAGGTCGGGTGTGCCATGAAATGAGGGGGTGGGAGGTAGAGAGGAAGTAAAAGGGGTCCTGGCTTGTTGGGGAAGCTGACCAATCCCTTGTTTGAGGGGCGTGACCCCTCCGGGGCACAAAATACCTTTAAAAGATCTGTGTTTGTTTGTTTTGTCTCTTGGTTCCCTGCTCTTTGCTGGAACTCTGGCTCTGTAAGTTTCTCCCATTTTTCCCCTTTTATTAAAGCTGAGCATTTTATATAAGGCTAGTTTGGTGATTTCCAATTGCCGACCGACCACGCCCACTACACTGCTTGGCCTGAAAGTGTAGAACAGAGCTAGGTGGGGAAGACTAAAATGAATGCTGGGAAAAAGAAGGAGGAGTTAGGGAGAAGCCATGGAGCTGCTGTTGGAGACAGATGTGCTGAAACTTTGCTGGTAGGTCACTACCTCATGGTGATGCATAGATTAATGGAGATGCGTAAAATTAAGATGTAAGAGTTAGCCAATAAGAAGCTAGAGCTAATGGGGCAAGCAATGATTTAAATAATATGGTTTCTGTGTGATTATCTCGGGAATCTGGGCAACCAGGAAATGAAAAAGTGGCCTCCTTACTACACTTTAGTAAGAGTGGAAAGGTAAAAGAAAGATTGATGGGGTATGCACAATCTGAATGCATTATATAAATGTATCAAACAAAAATATTTGAGACAAAGAGCAGAGATAAAAATCATCAACACAAGAAAACAACTCTGAAGTTAGAGATAAGTAATTGGAAATACTAGACAAAGATGTGAAAACTATTGAAGTTAATAACTGTTTTATTTAATTATTTTATGTGTGTTAGTGTCTACATGTATGTAAGTACACCACATGCATTCATTGCCTGTGAAGACCAGAACACAATATCAGCTTACCTGGCACTGGAATTATGCAGTTCCAGTTGTGAGTCGTGTGGATGCTTGAAACTGAACCCCGGGTCGTCTAAGAAAGTATCCAGTACTCTTAACCTCAGAGCCATCTCTCCAGACCCTAATAATTGTTTTTAAAAGCCTCTTGGGGGTCATAAACAACAAGCGTGGAGAGTCAGGGAAACATCCATAAAGAAAGAGGAAATCTTATAAAGGACAAGAGCACAGTATCCAGGTGGCAGGGTGTCCAAGGGCACTAAAACAGCAGATTCGAAGCAAAGAGGACATTAAAAAGCCAGCAGTAAACATGAGCAGTGGTGGCAGTTTCTCCCTTAGACTCAGCAGCAGGCTACAAGCAGCTGAAGAACCCACCAATTGAAGAGAGGCCAGTGAACAGTATCCAAAATCCAGCAATTTAAGGAGCAAAATCAAATTCTTGGGTCAAGTGAAAATAATCAGATATAAAAAGATAAAAGTAAAAGATAAAGATGAAGAATTTTAATTTATAGAATATTTGAAATTACGAAAATGAGACAAGTATACTATATATATTTAAGGTTGAGAAAATATAATTTTTTTTACCAACTAGCCTTTCTTTTTCTTGGTGAAAATATTCCCAAATTTGCAGAATCAGTTCATGGAAGAATAAGGCAATACAGTCATCGTAATGTTTGTGAATAAATACATGAGGTAAAAACCATATGATTAATTAACCTTGACCATAAATTACTTTTCATAACATAAAGAGAGATACAGGGGCAGAGAAAGAGAACGGGAGGGGGAAAGAGGGGGAAGGAAGAGAGAGACTGCAAATATAATTTACACACAAGTAGTAAGGTTTGTGATTGTTCTAACACACCGTTCAGGACAGCTAAGACTCTCGGGAAGCCATTGGAAGCACACTTCACAGGCTGGAAATTCAAGTGGGAATGAGGAGAACTTAAGGGCTTTGACAGGCTGAGTGACAGCCCTTCACATGTGCCCACTTCCAAATCACAGATCGCAGAAGCCATAGCTCTATACCAGGGGGCATTCTGCCAGTGCTGTGCTTGAGACTCTTAGATTGTTCTAGATTATCTATATGGGTATCCTCTAGCCAGGTCCTGTGTCGAGGGCACAGAAGCACTCAGAGTCTGAGGAATAATCTCCACAAGAAGCTGAGGAATGCCACATCCCTAAAAGTCTGAAGAAGCAGGGACTATGTTCTCCCCCAGGGAAGTGACCCCTCTGATGGCACCCTAACTGTATGTGCCTTGAACTTAGTAGTTCCAAATCTGTCCCAACCAATGAGACCAAAATTATAAGTTTCATGAGAAAATTGAACTCAGACAGCAGCTGTAAAGGAGCTGTGGAGAGCTCCTGTATATTAGAATGTGATTCAACCTGACTCTAAGTGTGTACAGACAAAAGGGTGGCTGTGTTTAATAAAGTAATATCACCATGACTGCAATGCAAGAAAGACAAGGGAGATTACACGCACACATTTGCCACTCATGAACTTCAGCGGTGAGCTTGAGCCAAGAGTGTCACCAGAGTGGACAGAACCTTCCCACTGACCAAATGGTCATGCAAATTCTGAAGACAAGTACACGTGAGTCCAACTAAAGAACTCCAGAATATATGAACTAAAATCCAGAAGACTCCAAATGGGAAAGGACACACCCACAGTTATGATGGAAGCTTTCGATGCCTGTTCTTGTTAGAGAATATCTGTTTAAAAGTCAGCATATCAGTATGCACAAAGATTGGAGAAAGCCATTAGTCATGGTGTTAGTTGCTGTGTAGGACTCTCAAAGCCGCATTTAACAGTGCAGCTGTTCTTAGAGGACACATGGAATATTCACAAGAAAGACCACATCTGTTCTGTAGCATAGATGTTAGCATAGAAAATGATTTTGATACCCTGCTGAGTATACTCTGAAAGTGAAGAGAATTTAATGTAACGTAAATGTGTTTCTGAAATTCTCAATTACTTGAATAATATTTTTTAAATTATCAATCCCTTAAAACATAAGCTATGAATCAAAGAAATAAGGAAATTTGCTTTTTTAATTGTGTGAAAAAAATCTATACCAAAAATGTATAGAAATGAAGTATATGATTTGAAATTATTACTTCATAACTTACAAAGAGATGAAAAAATGTTTAAAAAGGCTAACCAAGGGCCTGAGGAGATGGCTTAGCAGTTGAATTGCTTACTGCTTTTACAGAAGGCCTGACTTTAATTTCCAGTATGGATGTGGTGGTTCATGACAACATGTAACTCCAGTTCTAGGGCATCAGATGCCTTACTTCCCTCGACATCCGTGGACATTAAGCACACACACAGTACACAGACGTGCAGGCGCAGCATCCATGTGTATAAAATAAGAAGAAAATATTTTGAAAATACTTTAAACTTTCACATTTGGAATCTAAGAAAAAACAAACTATAATCAAAATAAGTAAAAATTTAAATATAACAAAGTTTTTAAAATAAATGAAATATAACTAGAACAAATCAATCAAATGAAAGATTCACAACTAGAAAATATAAACACTGATGATAAGATTGGAGTAAAGGTAAAAAAGTATAAATAATAAAAAAAGTAACTGTCATTGGGAATAAGACATGAGAGATCAACTAAAGATCTTCAAAGCCATTGATAGATTGAGAGAGTGTTAGGATAATTAGGATAAGCATTGGGTCAATAAATGCAAGGGTGCAGATTAAATAGATAAACTGCTTGAAAAACAATTTGCCAAAATTCAGTAAATGCACAAGATAAAAGTTGAGTGTCTCTATATCAATTTAAGCTATTAACAACAACATCAAAAAAAGAAAAAACTTCTAATTAAAAATCAAACAACTTCGGGCACTTATGGCATTGCTGTTTCTCTGAAGTGTATCTGAGGAGAAAGTCAATTAGTTCCAGGGAAGGTTCAGGAAAGGAACTGAACTACTAAAGAAAGAAAAACTCCAAAGCTGTAATTGTACAGAGAAAAGCACTGACTTCTAGTTTCATAAACAAAAATATAGGCATGTTTCATAAGCTAGAAGAAAATAACCAAGCATGACAGCACACATCCACGATCCCAGCTCTTGAGAGGCAGAAGCAGCTAATTGCTGAGTTAGAGGAAAAGATTGTGGATTGAGACTGCTCAGCTCACTAACGGAAGAGTTCACACTCCAAATCTCAGACCTTCTTGAAAGATGCAGAGGTCTAGGATGAGCACAGCCAGGGATGCATGTGTTTGAAAAGCAGTTAGTTAGAGACTCTAGACAACAAAGAGAACCCTAAGAGAGACATACATGGATCTACATAGGAATGTAAAAGGTAGATCTCCTGGGTAAATTGGGAGTGTGGGAGGTCATGGGAGTGGGTAGAAAGGGAGGCAGCAGGAAGGGGGGGTGAGTGGAGAAAATGTATAGCGCAATAAAAGCAATAAAAAAAAGAAAAAGAAAAGTGGTTAGTTAATTCAGGGTGGTGAGTGTTAGAATCTCAACACTGAAGTCAAGAAATCTTTGTTAGGAAAGTATAAATTCCATTTCCTTGGTAAAGGTAGATTGTAAAAGACAAGAGACTGTTATACCCAAAACACAAGGGAAGTATGAATCATTAGGGAAGAAACAAAGCAAAACAAATGCCTTAAGAAATTGAAACGTGGACTCTTCTTGATGTGCTAAGTAGAGGTAAGCAGAGAAATAAACTATCATCTACCCCAGTTGCAATTACATGTGCTATATATCTATTGTTATAATAAATACATATATAAAATACAATATATATCTATAAATATGACACACACAAGCACATGTCTCCCTACACACCTCCCACGCTTAGAATCTGCTCATAGGGAGGCAACTTACTACTCAAAAGGCCTCATTTCCAGAACATGTCATTCCGTCCATTTCCATGCAAACACCATTACCCTAGTGTGGACAGAGGAGGGAGGTCATCCATCCATATTTATTTGATATTCCAAGGAAGGATCCATTAGCAGGTACAACATTCGTTTTCTGCACGAATCATACACTTTCAGTCATAAAATGTTTAACTCCGTTTTAAAACTCTAATCAAAAAGAGATTTTAGTTTTTGATTTTTTTTAATCTCAGAGCTTATTAAATTCTATCTTAATACCTGGGACTACTCTCAACTCAATATATTCTTCATTATATTCTAACATCCAGAAAAGCTCTCTACTAATACTGTGCATTTTGTTTCTTCCTATTCTTTATGTGTGCATGTGTTCACGCATGTGTATGGTATTGGCACGCATTGGCAAGTGCAGATACCAGTGTTTGGGAGTGTGGAAGCCTAAGACTGATGGCAGGAATCTCACCCCACCACTCTCCAATTTATTTTTCTTGAGGCAGGGTCTCTCAATCAAAGTCAGAGAGCATGGATATGGCTAATCTCACTAGATAGCATTCTTTGGGGAGTTCCCTGTCTATGTCTACAGAGGGTCACATTGCAGGTGAACTCAAGTACCCACCAAGCATTTACATGGATTCTGAGAATCCAAACTCCAGTCCTTACATGTGTGAAGAAAGGGCTTAACCACTTCACTCTGAGGACCAAATACTTTTTTATTCCAACTTTGGGAGGAAAAAAAAAGAAGCCTCATTCAAAGAGAAAGGTATCTCTGCTGCTACTTCTTTTCCTTCTTTTCCTCTAAGTAAAAATGGCAATGAGTTTTTATAAATATGCCCAATAGTTATTTCTGCACCCCATAGTTATGCAGTTTTCAATTGTCTCATGGGGGTATCAGGAGGCACAGTGATGAATGACGTCATGGCATTAACCTACAGCACATAAGCAACAGTGCCACGCAAGAACTGTGCATCGAGTAAATGCTTCTTGTGGAAACTATTGTGCCACAGCTCTGTACCCATCTCCAGTGGCTGGGTTCATTTCAAGCCCATTGGGTGCAAGGCAGGGAGGCCTGTGGTATGATTCTCAGCTGACACCTGAAGCTAAAATCCTGAGAACCTGCAGCAGAGGAGCTTTGGCTGGTATGCTGGGAGTCTTAGGAATGCTCTCATGTCAGATATCAGAGAGATAACCAGTTCACCTGAATATATTCTCCAGGCATCCACCCCCAGCCAATGTCTGCGGTTTACAGACACTGAGCACTGGCGTTCTTTACCTTTATAAATTCCTTCCCAGGCATACCAGAAGTAATGTTTTTCCAGTTTCCTAGGTCTTACTTCATCCTTCCCAGTTGACACTTCACATAGTAGCTCTTGGGGGGTTCTCTACATAGGCCAATTCCTGCAGCCATTAGCCCTGAGGCTCTTCAGAGCACTCTGGGAGTTCAGGTGGAGAGGATACAGCCAATGGCAGTGACCTCTACACACCTTGCAGAAGCCCTTGCTGTGGGCACTAATGTTTACCCCCTCTGCACTCTGAAGGAGTGACCCTGGCATCCTGTGCTACAACCTGGTCCCCTGGAGCCACCTATGGATGAGTAGGAAGGCTACCCCCAAAGTCTAGGGACAGGGGCTTGAGGGAAGGCCTGTGCACAACTGAGGCATATCCTTGATGTTGTTCTGCATTGAGCCGGTGATGTGTTGGTGGCCAGTATGCCCTTAGCTGTATCTTTGTTTTTCCTCTCAAATATGTTCACCAGGGTGGAGGACTGAGGAGCTTTCAATCGTCATGGCACCCTCATCTTGCTTTCTTATACAACCCAGGACCACCAGCTAAGGAGTGGCACCACCCACAATGGGCTGGGTCCTACTGTATCAATTAGTAATCAAGAAAATGCCTCCATGGCCGTGCCCATAGGCCAGTCTGATGGAGGCAATCCACAGGTGAGATCCCCTCTTCCTGGGTGTGGCAAGCTACCAGCAGATGCTAACTATGACAGCTGAGCAAGACCATTCAAATGCTTGCTTTTCCGTGGGAAACGGTGCATTGCGTGGCAGTGTGGCGTCGCACAGGACACTCTTCTGGCTTGTGCATAGCCTTCTGCCTGCCTCCTCTGGAAAGACCAGGAGAGAAGCAAGAGGGGCTGTGCTGTCCTTTCCCCGGCACAGGAAAGAGACCTGGGAGATGTTACAGAATTAAGCTTTATGGCAAGCAATTGGAGGGTAATTCTGTTACTCTTGTTTTTATTAAAGTTATATAACTTCTTAACCTCTAGTAAATTCTTCAAGTTTAGATAAAATACTTGTTCTACATTAAATTTGCAAGGTAAGAGAGGTAATTAATATAATCAGAGAGGGAAGGAGAACTCTGACAGTTCGTATTACTCAGGGGCCAAGCTAAGCCAGGGAATTTTTTTTTCTCTGAAAATTCAATCTAATGTCTCATTCATTACCTAATTACCTAAAAATAGGTTTGAGATTAGAAACCAAACTGTTTCAATGACTTTGCAGAGATATAAAGAGGGAACGAAAAATAGAACAGAAAGGTGTGGCTGACTGTCCTACGGTGACAGAACAGCTGGAAAGGTGGCTCATGTCCGGGCATGGTGACATGCACCCTCAAAGCACTCCAGATGCTGAGGCAAGAGGCTCACACATTTGTGGTGTCTTGGTTTTACCGGGATAGCTTGCCAAAACGAAACAAACAACAAGCAGATCAAACCCCAAGCGCCCTTTAAACCTAAGAAAAACAAAAATTACCTACAGGACTTTGTGCTATTTTTAAAATTAACATTCGGAAGTCCAGACACTGATACATTTTCCAGGGTTTTTTTTTTTATCAGTTGCACCATTCTTTGTGAATTTAGTGCATACTGAGTGCTCTCACTCCCGCCCTTTTCTTAAGGTCCCTGGCTCCAGCCTCGGCTACTCTTCCCTAGAGATCCCTCCTCATATTCTTGTCCACGTGTTTTCTTTTGTGACACACAGAGTTTAAGTGTGGCTTTGGAGCTAGCTGGTGGAGTCGGGGGCTCAACACTGCTGGTTCTATTAAAGAGGTCTTTCCAGCTCCAACACTAAGTATCAACATGTCTGGAGCCTCAGTAATGCGTGTGCAAATAATCCTCAGTATTTTTATGCAGTGTGCATGTGTGTGTGCTTGTGTGCATGCATGTGTGCATATGTGCATGTGTATGTGTGCATACAGAGGTAATGGGCTGCATTGGTAATATCAGTGCAAGGAGGAAGTAGGTCCCTGGAGCCAGCCTAGCCTAACTGATAAACTCTAAAATGATGTGGGCTGTCTTTCTGTCTATGTGTTGCTCATATTGATTAATGAATAAAGCTGCTTTGGCCTATGGCAGGGAAGAATATACCCAGGTGATGGAGGAGTGTCTATGTGTTACTTTCATTGGTTAATAAAGAAACTGCCTTGGCCCTTTGATAGGCAGAAAATTAGGTAGGCAGAGTAAACAGAACACGATGCGAGGTAGAAGACAGTGAGGCAGTTGCCATGATTCCCGGACCCGAGACAGTCGCCATGAAGCCAGCCACCAGGTCAGACATGCTGAATCTTTCCCGGTAAGCCACCACCTTGTGGTGCTACACAGATTATTAGAAATGGGTTAAGCAAGATGTAAGAATTAGCCAGTAAGAGGCTAGAGCTAATGGACCAGGCAGTGTTTAAATGAATACAATTTGTGTGTTGTTATTTCGGGTGTAAAGCTAGCTATATGGGATCCGGGCGGGATGAAAAGCAGGCCTGCTCGTCTCATTACTACACCCAGGCTGGAAGAGATGTATAGAGAGAGTAGGTAGAGTCAAGGGGACGGACAGACAACATATATCTGCTGAAGGAGACAAACCAGGAACCTTTCCAGCAAGCCAGAACCTCATGGCAATACACAGATTAATAGAAATTGGTTAATACAACATGTAAGAGCTAGCTAGAAATATGTCTGAGTCATTGGCAGAATAGTGTTGTAATTAATGTAGTTTCTGTGTTATTTTTCAGGTCTGGGCTACTGGGAAATGAACGAGCAGTCTCCGGTTACACTGAAAGTGAAAACTCATGATTCAAAGGACAAGGGAAGGACTGGGTGGAGCACAGGAAAAGTTTGTACATTTTTCACCCAGTGGGGAGGAACCGTCCTGGAGTGATTGAGGTGAGACAGGCGCTTTTTGCAGGGGGAGATGGGAAGAGGCAGTCCTCCTTGCTGACCGCAATACTTCTACCGAGCACCGTGGGTCATTCTGAGCACTGGATTTGGGGTTTGGGGATTAACTCAAGCCAGAGTAGCCCAGAGGCACAAATGGAAACATTTTAAAACATTTAAAAACATTTAGTTCTGATGAACAGAACTAAAATCCCATCTGAGATTTGGAACCATAAATAATTATAGCCCTGTTAATAGGCATAAATGCTTAGTTTTCGCTGTAATGCTACAGATCTAAAAATTGGAAAGAACATAAAGAAACATTTAAAAATATTAAAGCGAAAAGGGACGGACAGGAATATTTATCTGGGACTGAAGATGCAGCCTGGTCAGTGGTTGCTTAGCCTAAGTGCGGGTGTGGAGCAGTTTGTAATACCATTATCTGACGAGTGGGGGCAGAAGGAGCAGATGTTGAAGGTCCTTAACTAGACTGCTAGATCCAGACCAGTCTGGAATACATGAGACACTGGTGGGAGGGAGAGATGGGGAAGGGAGGGAAGGAAGAAATAATAAAACAAATCTTGTCCTCACTGAAATTTCAAATTTATGTTTTTCAGACGAGAAATGGGACAACGCAATAGAGCGTGAAGAGCGGCATGTATAAAGCCTGGGGTTACTTCCAGCAGAGGCTGCCCAGGGAAGTGTTATACACGGAGCTTTTCCTAAACTGTCTCTGAACCCTAAGTCTTCCCACGCCTCACACTTCCAGACCCCACCTCAGGAGCATGTCAGCAAACCTGTGGCCCCGTATGGGAACTAAAGGCTGGTTAGGCGCATGGTAGAGCCCAAAGGAACCACAACCTGAGCGGCAGGTACCATTCTGGGAAAAGGGAAGAGAACCTACAGTGTGGGCTAACTCTCCGCTGCTCAAGCCTCCTGTTTTTCCTGACTGTGCCCATGGAAGCGTCCAGCTCTAACCTCAGAAATGAATCTAAACCCCAAGGGTAGTAGTGTCTCCTCCACACGAGTTCTCAACGCCCCTATTCCCAGCCCCAGCCTCCTCCACATCGGTCCTCATCACCCTCATTCCCAGCCTCGCACTCAGTTACCACCCTATGCTCTGCTCCCACATACATGCCTCTCAGCTCCAGCGAACTGCACCAAGGTCTCCTCCTCATACTGACTCTGTCTTTCTTTGCTTCACATGGCTGCTTCAGTTCTGCAGCCACACTGCTCACAGTCTCCCCGAGGACCAGGTTTCCTTCCTTCTCTCCTACCCACCCACATCGCCATCGCTTGTCTGACAGTCCTTCCCCAAAGCTGCTCTCTTCTCTCCGGAACCTTCAGGAGACACCCAAGCTTCCATGGGGTGGACTCAAGTCTTGATGAAGTAGAAGGGCATGTCTCCTCATTCCATGTCCACTCTGGTGTTCTGCTATCGGGACTGCTTCTTGTGATCTTCCCATCATGCAAAGCTTCCAGGATATGCTTACTGAGAACCGGGCTCCACCTGCTACATGGAGCCTTTCCTAGAAGTTCAGCACCAGTGCTCCTGTCTTCGGTGCTTTGTAGCATCGAAGCTCATTCCCACGACCCCCTTAACCTGTACTCCATCTTCGTCTTTTGTAAACTGTATTTTGAACACAGTGATTACATCTTTTAATGTAATCTAAGTACCTAATAGAAGACTGTAGCATAGTTGGTTTCAACCTTCCTAAGATGGGACCCTTTAATACAATTCTTCATGCTATGGTGACCTCCAACAATAAAAGTATCTAATTGTTACTTCATAACTGTAATTTGGCTACTTTAATGAATAGTAGAAAAATTTCTGATATGCAAGATATCTGATATGTGACCCATATTGAACATCGTGACCCACAGATTGAGAACTATTGCCCTAGTACCTATGCCAACTTCAAACGTATTCATATTTCAACAAAAGAAATTTCTCTTTTAAAATATATAATTGAGACCAGAACTAAAGTCTTAAGAGAAAGGATTGCAGCAAGAACGCATCCCTTGATGCTGACAGTCTGATGGAGGAGTGTTTATGTGTTACTTTCATTATTAATAAAGAAAACTGCCTTGGCCCTTTAAGAGAACAGAAAATTAGGTAGGCAGAGTAGACAGAACAGAATTGTGGGAACAAGGAAGTAGAGAGTGGGGGAGACGCTTCAGGCAGTCACGATAGTGAGTCTCCATGCTGCTGCTCTCCGAGATGGACGCAGGTTAAGATCTCTCCTGGTAAGCCACAACTCGTGGTGCTACCCAGATTACTAAATATGGGTTAAAGCAAGATGTGAGAATTAACCAATAAGAGGCTACAGATAATGGGCCAGGCAGTGTTTAAGAGAATACAGTTTCCGTGTAATTATTTCGGATAAAGTTAGCCGGTTGCTGGGAACTGGGCGGCGGGACGCAGCCCCGCCGCTTCACACTACAGATTGGCGCTCCAACGTGGTCACTAAATCCACTTAAAAACCTTGCCCGCTTGGGATCGGAAAGAAAGTACTCTGAGACCATGCCAATGACTCACTGCTCCCTTCCTGCACCTGGGCAGATGGCGGAATCAGGCTTAGGCGGGACAGCATTTGCGGATTCCTGCCGCCCTAGAGAGAGAGGTGTTTTCAGACCGCGCGGGTGCTCTGCGCGTCAGATTTGGCTGTAACTTGGATGAAAAGAGTTTCTGTGCTGCACGCTCAGTCTCAGAATTAAACTTCTGAGTGTGGCTCCAATGTGGACTGCTGTGTGCCTGAAACTGTGTGCTGCTCAGGGGCACCAAATGACTGAGGCAGGAGCGGCTCTGGCTCTGCTCCGCCATGCTGAACTGTGCTGACCTCAGGCAGGAACTATCGTAATTACCATGATAACAGCGCAGTTAAGGTTTGGACTTGGCTGTAAACAGGCGGTACCGTATTACCTCTACCTGGCGCAACTTAAGATTTTAAGAAGTGGTTAACCTTTTAAGAAATGCTCCTGGATAGTAAAAAATTACAGATTCACAATAGAAAAGATTCAGACATAGAAGGCCTTTAAATGGCTCACGTAGGCTTAAAAGAGAGAAAAAGAAAATATAGAGAATAAAGTTAATGCCTTAAAAAAAAGGTTAAAGTCTTTAAAGAGACAGAGTACAGATAGTTATAGATTAAAAGAAGTAAAGTGATAGAGTAAAAATAAGCCACGTAAAAATGGAAAATTCACAGAGAGTCTGGATTATGTATTTTGTTGTGTTTTCTTTGATTTTTTTGACTGTAAAGGAGCTAAATACAGAGAGACATTTCATTATATGGGCTGCCAGTCTAGACCAGAATGGACATTTTAATGGTATGACTTCAGGATTTGGATCTGAGAACATGATGCTTTGGAAAAGAGTTTCTTCTTTTGTTTTCACAGAGGACGAGACTCTGTGGATTGCTTCTATCCCAATATGGTATGATAGACCACGCCCTCCTGAAAGGTTGCTGTGAACATCTTCAAAAAATTACTTCACTCAACTGCCAACTGAGAGGAACCTAGCACACAGGTTACACCATGAAAGACCTAAATAACAGCGCCCCCATTCAGCAGGAAGCAGTTTGGAGAGAAATAACTGCACCCATTTTCCCAAATATTGTTTATAAATGTTCTTTTACATTTAAAGGGGGAGATGATATAGATATGAATTTGCATTGGTATAGATTTTAAGGTCAATTTTGTTATATGTATATGTATTTCTGATCTTGATTAAGCTATTGTGATTGTAGTTCATTTTAAAAACTGTAATGTATAATTAGGAAATATAGGTTGTTAATGGATAATCATCGATAATGGTCAAGCTTGTAGTCATGTTAGATTTTCTAGATGTGCATAGATATATTTCAAATAGGCATTCTTCATATCTTTCAAAGACTGCAGAATATGGCATTTTAAATGTTTTAATAACTTAGGGTTTTTCATGATCATGAGACACGTCTGCTCCTGGCAGCACCAATCTACTTCGAGAGGAAGATGGGCATCGAAGAGGCTACTTATGGAGTTTGTTAGCCATTTGGGCAAGAAACTGCTCTTGGCTGGACTGTTGCATAAACTGGACACAAAGAACCCGCAGAGAGAGGACTGCTGAACTTGCCTAAAGGTGAGATGGTCTCTCAGGGTTCCTGATTCGTGAAAGAGTCTGCGAGACGTTCTGCAGGACACAGCAGAAAGTGACTGAACTGTCTTTGGAATTTTTCTGCTTCATGGAAATGTCTGCTGGATACTGTGGGCCTGAAGCCCGAAGATGGATGCCCCAACGGTACAGAGGAACTTTGGATGACTGTCCAGGCAGCGAGTTGTCTCTGTCATTTCTAGAGTTTGAAAGTTGCATATGACTTGTTTACTTAGGTAATATTATATCCTTCTGGAGTCTTTGATGGAGTTGAAGAATAAATAGATAGTTATAGTTTTCCTTAGTTATGATAAAAGATAAAATAGATTTAAATATTGTAACTGTAATTCTTGCTTGATAACTGTTTTGTTACATGTAATTTTACTATGTTAAAGTTAAAGCCTTTCTTTTTTGTTTAAACAGAAAAAGGGGAAATGATGGAGGAGTGTTTATGTGTTACTTTCATTATTAATAAAGAAAACTGCCTTGGCCCTTTAAGAGAACAGAAAATTAGGTAGGCGGTGTAGACAGAACAGAATTGTGGGAACAAGGAAGTAGAGAGTGGGGGAGACGCTTCAGGCAGTCACGATAGTGAGTCTCCATGCTGCTGCTCTCCGAGATGGACGCAGGTTAAGATCTCTCCTGGTAAGCCACAACTCGTGGTGCTACCCAGATTACTAAATATGGGTTAAAGCAAGATGTGAGAATTAACCAATAAGAGGCTACAGATAATGGGCCAGGCAGTGTTTAAGAGAATACAGTTTCCGTGTAATTATTTCGGATAAAGTTAGCCGGTTGCTGGGAACTGGGCGGCGGGACGCAGCCCCGCCGCTTCACACTACAACAGTCTGTGCTTACCTTTCCAGCTCTCGCTACAAGAGGGCAGGGTCATTTTATTTTTCCCTGGCAGATCTGGAGGAAGAGAAACCTGATATAAGCATCTGCCCAGGACTTTCTGAATTCTCATAAAAGTTGTAAGAGTAAGTTCACCTGAACTCTATGCACAATCTACAAAGGGAAACAGAGCAAACTTTCACACACAGGAAAGTTCAGCGGCTGCTAGAAAATGGCTGTGAGAAAGAATTAAAGTTAGAAACAGAGAGGGTGAAGCTTCCCCAGCGACCTTCCATTTCTCGTACAGAAGTCTGGCAGGACTGGGCTCTCGGGAGCTCATGGAATCTCTCATCACCTGTGATGAGAACAGTCTCTCCACCAGCACTGTGCTCCTCTTCAGCTGAGGGGCTCTACACATGATCACGCCTGAACTGCAGTGTGTGTAATCCTCATTCATGACAGCCTATAAATCTCACTAGGCTACTTCCCATGCATACAAGGAAAAGACTGCCCCCAAATCCTCAGGTGGCCCATTTCCAAACACTGGAGATAGTCTGTGTACAGTGTGCTGTGTTAATATGTATCCTTCTAAATAACTAAAGACTCTGATTCCTTTTAATTTTCCTAGGTGCTGTGATTTTAAAAAGATGTCACTCTCATAATTTTTCTCTACTAGTGGACACTCAGAGCCTTTTAATTCTCCCTGAATCTGTACCTTATATGGTTTCTGACTGGTAGACTGAGGGGCAGTTACAGGCATGTCAGCCAAGCAGAGCTTGTCTGTGTAGGGGCTATGTCAGGAAGAGGTAAAGTAGATGAGCTGTTTGGGTAACTAGAAACATGGCATATACAAAGTTGTACCTCAGGAGAATAACATTGCACATAACTACACATGAGAAGAGGAAATGGTTAGACTGAGCTGTCAATCACAGTGAATTCAAGCTACAAGGGTCAAATTCAAGGGACCTCGTCTTCTCAGGTCTTCCATTTACTCTGAAGGATCTTCTGCCTAAGGCTGCTTGTACAACACCTTTAGGAAATAATCTAGGATTTTACAGAAGGTTCAAGAGGGAGATGCCCCAAAGAAGTGTGATGTAAATTACTTAAATGATGGAAAATTAAAATGAAAGCTCATGGGAATGGATGGCCAATAACTTGAATCCATGTTGTTACTCAAGTCATATCTTCAAGACATGCTTCTGCTCCAGACCTGACCAACAATAGAAGAAACATCATTATTGACGATATGATTGAAGACTTTGTCCAAGGTTATGGTATATGTGGCCAAGAATTAAAAGCAGTTACTGTTTTATTGTTTCCTCAGAATATAAGCATCACACATAGGCATTCAAGCCACCAGGATAAAGAACCATGGGCCTTCCCATGCCCATTCTGCTGTGGCCACATGTGGGCTCTGGACCACAGTACCACAGTACCACTCAAATAGAACTTGGGAAGCATGAAGGCAGGTCCAGCATCCCCTGTAGGTCTCAGCGTTGAGCAACTCAGCTCTGCTGGGGAGGATACAGATACCGTTTGACTGGTCATGATGCAAGCACGAGCTCCTAAATGCTCTGTAGCTGGTCCTCTAGCAATCCAAAGGGAGACAATAAAGCACACAGACATGCGTCTACTTGTTTCAAAATGGGAAAGTTGTTTTGTCTCCCTTGCTTAGATTTCCATCCAGGGAGTGACCTGTATGCTGCTGCTTTATGAAGCTCCTTTCCTGCTCCCTTTACCAACTCTGCCACTTTTCTGTGGCTGTCATTTCTCTACCCCCAGCTTCGTCACCACTGTAGAGCCTCTTGATGTCCCATCTCCAGCTGAAGAGTCTGTTGACTTTAGGCACATGGTTTTAACTTCTTTCTACAGCACATGATAGTCACAAAGGCATTGCAGACTCGAAATGTCCCAAAACACATTAACCACCATATACTCTTCTTGATGCTAAGGACAACGTTCTCCAAACACGAGTCTAACCATGAAATGCCTTTGATAGCTCTCAGCTCGAGAGCCTTCAGTGTCTAGCTTCATGTTCACCTGTACACACTTCTAGCCACCTGCCCTTACCCTGATACACTTGAGGGGATAATCTTGTCTAGGATCTCTCTCTCTCTCTGCACATCAAATATAAATTGATGTCTCCAGGTTTTCCTCTTCCCTTTTAATTACCCATTTCATCTTTGATGATTTGGTAAAATCCCCACACTTACAAATCAAGCAATAGCTCAGTTAATACGCACACTCTGGGACTGACATAGGTTCCCATATTTCAGTGTTCTGGGTCACTTTCCCTTCTAGGATAATCCCTACTCGATCACATAGTAATGTTTATCTGCCGACGGTGTGCTGCCATGTTTACAAATTGATTTTGCAGTTTTCTTACAGATTATTTTGGTGTTCAATACATATAGAACAGATGAATTAAAATATAGAGAAACAAGTAGCAGTTAAGAATTAAAAGCCCATAGAGAAATGATAAGTATAGACCCATGACTCAAAATCAGGCTACTTTATGATGTTATTACAGGGAACAGTGAGATATTGAATATCTTTGAGCATAAAACATAATCATCACTGCGTCAACTTTTATAGCCCATTATTGATGTACTTTGAAGGGAAATTTGGAGAACAGTCAGACCGATAGACTCATAAACAAAATGATAACTTTATAATACACACAGAAAGAAGACCACGAAGAGCAAAGTAGCTTTTGTAAGATTGCAAAGTAGCTTTTCTAAGATCGCTAGTACAGTGACAGGACCAACCTACCTAGGTTCCTCATTCGGCTTCCGCCATTTCTCTGACAGGGACAGGGGAATAAATAATACCTGAATGCATGCGTTCTGTGCAATTTAGTGTCTGGACCTCACCTGTTACTGCTGTAAGTACAGCAGCACAAGCGGAGAAGGAATGAATAGGTGAACTGCTGGAAGGACCACGAAAGCATAAAAATAGATAATTAGCTATGATAACAGGTGCAGGTTTTGTAAATGGCCAAGAACTCCCTCATTTTATTCAATGACTGTTTATGTTTTAAATGCAAAACTTTTAAAAGGGAACCAAAAAGAAAGGACAATCCTCAAGTATGGAGGCCTGGGGATATTGCTAAGTGGTAAGATCACCTACTGTTCTTGAAGAGAACTTGGAAGGACCTGAGTTCAAATCTCCAGTAACCGTATAAAAAAGCCAGCATGGTTGTGCTTGCCTGTAATCCTAGAAATTCACTGGAGACAGGTGGATCCTCAATACTCACTGTCCAATCAGGCTAGATGGAAACATGATCTTCAGATACAGTGGGAGACCCATGTCAATAAGGCTTCATGGCAGGCAGTAAGAGAGGAAGGTACCCAATATGGCCTCCACCTGTGTGTCCATAGTCATGTACTTCTGCAAGTCAGTGCACACATACACATATACACTACAGAAACAGCATATATATATATATATATATATATATATATATATATGTATATATATATGCATAGACACACATGCAAACACAAAGAGGGCTCAACTATGCATCCTGTGATAATCCTAAGAAAAGTCTCCAGAATTATGTTCTATCAAAAAAGGCCAAGAGAAACATCCTCATGTCACATCAGGCTGACACCTAGTTCATAGAGACACCTCATGAGAAGGCACTTGTGAAACTCATGTTCCTCCAGGGATGATATGTTTATTCTTCAGGTACTTTCCCAGACACCCATAGTTCTGTTCCCTGGGACCATCATCCTTGTCTGAATCCCTTTGCTTTGGTCATCGTGGTCATGGACATGGTAGCTATGGAGGCAGTGGGAGCGTAGTTGTTACAACATAGGTTCAAAGCAATGTTCTGTCTTGACACACTGCTTAAATGGAAGGACTAGACTTACAGCCACATGCAGTTTTAATTGCATGAACAAATTGCCAAGGTGTGTATTTCTCTGATCTTCAGATATCTACATGTAATATAACTATAATATACAATATAAAGAAAAAACCAAAGATGACATTGACTTTATACAATTAAATGAGGCAGAATTCATCTACAAGGATTCTTGGGGTAGATCTCCAGACACGTGTGTGTGTGTGTGTGTGTGTGTGTGTGTGTGTGTGTGTATGCATGCATGTGGGCTTTCAGCCTAGAGACAGAAGTACTTTGATGAAGGAGAAGTGCCTACTTGTGGAAGCCCATGCCCATACTAGGGCATGACCTTCTCTGATATCTTTCCTTTTGTCTCAGTAGTGGTGCTTAAATCTACCATGAAAACTTTCCTTAAACTTCAACCTCAGTTCCTGTTAAATAAAGAGTAGGATATAAATAAGAAAACTAAGAATCTTTAAGAGAAAAGATGGTTTTATCCTCTATGACATCACAATTCTTTTTTCTACTCCCTCCTCATCTATTTTCTACATGGTCTGTTTGTGCACAGAACATCTTCCAAATGTCTTTTTCACCTCCTTAAAAGTCAGTAGATGAGGGTTTGAGACAAGAACTGTGCACATACCTAGACTGAAAAGCATTCTGGGACAGAGATTTCCATAGTTCCAGCAGCCGTTCCAACTGTGGGAAAATTTCTAACTTCAAAGACCTACCTTGAATTCTGACAGCAAACCACGGGAAATATGCTCACAGAGATAGAGATGCCCATACAATGATGCTCCTTCAGCATTACTGCGTTGTAGACTTTATTTTCCATGTTAGTTTATATTGAGGAAGTGTCTTAAGCCCAAGACCACTTGGAAGAGACTGGGGAGGGCTATTTACTTTAAATCATGGAAAAAGCAATGTGGAAGTTTGGAATCCCACAGAGTGGAACTTGTTCCTACATATCAAGCACCTACATGTCACACTGAACTTTATTTGAACCTCAGAGAATGTGGAATTAATTTACATTTCATTATGTGCTGGTAATTCCCTTGGCACAATGCAAGATGGTTTCAGAATGAATATGCTCTGGATAACTCTGCAGCTCCTAGTCCTGTGAGCACCAATCCTAAAAGCCCAGGCAGAAAGGTCAAGCCCACACTTTATAATCAATATGCATCCTATGGAGAACCTTCATGGAGAGCTGTCCCCAGCCCCTCACGGTCCTAACCTCTACTACTCCACCCCACATTGCCCAGACCCTCTACCAGTCCAGCCTACCCACTTACTATAACCCCACTAAAGACCTCACCTAAATCAAAATAGATTAAAAACATGAATAGAAAATATTTAGTTGCTTCTATGGAAGGAAGAAAATGTGGGAAAGAGAAAGCAAAGACTCTGAAGACCCCGCTGAGGGTCTGACCGTTATGGCCTGTGCAGACAGGACAAGAAAACACTGTGTCCTAGCTGGGTCTATGGACAATGCTGCCCTGACAGAATAGTAGGGTGGCATGGTCTAAAACCCGGGTTTGCTCCGCTTTGGGAGACAAGGTTCAGGATAAGGAATCAGCAACATTCTGAGTTGGGACATCCCACAGAGGCCCATATGGTGAGAAAACTTGACCTGGCTTGTTGCTCTCTGGAATGTGGGAGAAACTAGATCTTAGGTCACTGAGGGACTGGGGGTATGACTTTAAAGGGACTGCGAGACACATTTTCTTGTCTTCCCTGTGCTTCTGACTCTCTCACTCCATGGGCTTCTAGGACTCTCCTACCTCTGCCTGTGTTGCCTTAGGGTCACTGGTGATGTCTCCTCACTACAAATGGCACCAATGTGTGGACAACTGCATCCACATAAAGCCTGAGAGAGCTTGGGAAGTAATTCTGGGCAGAAAAGAATAGAGTAAAGCATGTTTTCTTGGTATCAGCAATTTCTCAGGTCTGCTCTGTTTGCTAGAGGCAAGCCAAGTGCTCTGATCTAAGAGAGGCTTCTTGACTCAGCTTTAGCTGCAAAACCCTGCAGCTCTTTTAAGAGGTCCTGCCATGAAACACTTAAACAGTGTTGATGAAAATCTAAACGCATGCTTTTCGGTTTTCAGCCGTAGCAGTAAAAAAGCTGCAGTGATGGAGGAGGGTCACCTGTCTATGTGTTACTTTCATTGGTTAATAAAGAAACTGCCTTGGCCCTTTGATAGGACAAAAAATTAGGTAGGCAGAGTAAACAGAACAGAATGCTGGGAGGAAGGCAATGAAGCAGTCACCATGATTCTCTGACCCAAAGCAGACACAGGCTAGAATCTTTCCCAGTAAGCCACCACCTCATGGTGCTACACCTATTATTATTAGATATGGGTTAGTCAAGATGTGAGAGTTAGCCAATAAGAGGCTGGAACTATGGGCCAAGCAGTGTTTAAATGAATACAGTTTCCATGTAATTATTTCAGGTGTAAAGCTAGTCAGGGGGTGGGATGCAGCTTGCCGTTCCTTCTACACTGTGGTGTTTTAAAATGCCGGTTTTCTGGGCCATCCTACCAGGACAAACTCTGACTCTTTCAGGCAAGCAAGCAGTCCGACTGACTGTGGTCTGTGAGCAGAATGCTGCAATTTGCTTGCTGGCAAGGACCTTGAAACACTGTAGAGTTGTGGTGATAAACATGGCTACAGCTGGTACCCCCTCCATGAGACTGGAATGGCAGAAAGCTAAGAAATGGGCTGGATCTAGCTGTCAAAACCACGGCTTTAGTCCTACCAATATTTGCTTGGTAAATTAAAGACTCATGTGGTCAGAAAAAGAGAGATATACAATAAAGAGTGATTCAAAGATGAAGAAAACCTCTAAATGGTTTACAGTGTGTTAAAAATATGCAGGCTTAAAAAAGTTAAAGTTCTTAAAAAAGAAAGAAAGAGTAGTTGGGTGTGGTGGTACACACCTTTAATCCCAACACTTGGGAGGCAGAGGTAGATTGACCTCTGTGACTTCAAGGTGTAGTAGCACATACCTTTAATCTCAATGCCTGGGAGGCAGGGACAGACAGATTTCTGTGAGTTCAAGGTTTGGTAGCTCACAAATTAATCCCACCACCGGGGATGCAGAGACAGAGGGATCTCTGAGAGTTCAAAGACAGCCTGGTCTACAGAGTTATTCCAGGACAAAGATATACAGAGAACCTGTCTCCAAAAAGTAAAAGTAAAAATAAACAAAATAGAGGTTAAAATAAAGCTGCACAAAGATGGAAAATACATAGAAAATCTTGATACTGTATGCTATTATGCTCTCTTTGAATTGTTTGAATGCTGAGGAAGGAGCAACAGTTGCTAAAAGATAATTGTTTATAAATGCTGCTGAACTAATCCAAGATAGATATTTTGAAAATACCTTGACTTCAAAATTTGGATCAAAGGTTATGATGCTTTGGAAAAGTACTTCTTTTGTTTTCACAGAGGATGAGACCCTGTGGATTGCTTCTATCCCAATATGGTATGATAGACCCTGCCCTCCTGAAAGGTTGCTCTGAACACCCTCAAAAAAATTACTTCACTCAACTGCCAACTGAGATGAACCTAGCAGACAGGTTATACCATGAAAGACCTAAATAACAGCGCCCCCATTCAGCACAAAGCAGTTTGGAGAGAAAAAACTGTGCCCATATTCCCAAATATTGTTTATAAATGTTCTTTTACATTTAAAGGGGGAGATAATATAGATATAAATAATTTGGATTGATACAAATCTTGGTTTACTTATACTAATTTAAGGTCAATCTTATTATATGTATATTTCTGATCTTGATTAAGGTATTGTGATTATGTAGTTCATTTAAAAATGTAATGTATAATTACAAAATATAGGTTGTTAATGGATAACCATCGATAATAGTCAAGCTTGTAGTCATATTAGTTAGATTTTCTAGATATACAGAGATATATTTCAGTTAGATAGGCATTCTTCATATCTTTCAAAGACTACAGAATGTGGCACTTTAAATGTTTTAATAACTTAGGGCTTTTCATGACAATAAGACACATCTGCTCCTGGGAGCACCAATCTACTTCAAGAGAAAGATGGCCATTGAAGAGGTTCCTTATGGAGTTTGATAGCCATTTGGGCAAGAAACTGCTCTTGCCTGGACTGTTGCATAAACTGGACACAAAGAACCTGCATCGAGAGGACTGCTGAACTTGCCTAAAGGTGAGATGGTCTTTCGGGGTTCCTGATTCGTGAGGGAGTCTGCGAAACATTCTGCAGGACACAGCAGATAGTGACTGAACTGTCTTTGAAATTTCCTGCTTCATGGAAATGTCTGCTGTATACTATGGGCCTGTAAACTGAAGATGGATGCCCCAACAGTACAAAAAACCTTTGGGTGACTGTCCAGGTATCGAGATGTCTCTGTCATTTCTAGAGTTTTGGAAGTTGCTTACTTCTTGTTTACTTAGGTAATATTATGTCCTTCTGGAGTCTTTGATGGAGTTGAAGAATAAATAGTTATAGTTTTCCTTAGTTATGATAAAAGATAAAAAAGATCTAAATATTGTAACTGTAATTCTTGCTTGATAACTGTTTTGCTATATGTAATTTTACTATGTTAAAGTTAAAGCCTTTCTTTTTGTTTAAACAGAAAAGGGGGAAATGATGTAGGAGGGTCTTCTGTCTATATGTTACTTTCATTGGTCAATAAAGGAACTGCCTTGGCCTTTTGATAGGCCAGCCCTTAGGTGTATGGAGTAGACAGAACAGAATTCTGAGAGGAAGAAAGCAGAGTCAATCGCCATGAAGCTCAGGCCCACGATGGAGGTAAGTTAGAATCTTCCCGGTAAGCCACCACCTCGTGATGCTACACACATTAATAGAAATGGGTTAATCAAGATGTGAGAGTTAGCCAGTAAGAGGCTAGAGCTAATGGGCCAGGTAGTGTATAAATGAATACAATTTGTGTGTTGTTATTTTGGGTATAAAGCTAGCCGGGCGGGTGCCGGGCAGGATGAAAAGCAGGCCTGCCACTCCTTTTACTCACTAGGTTTAAAGATTTGCTCATTCTGCTACGTCCCAGTTTGTACCCAGGGGATTCAATCTCAGGTCCCCATGGTTGTGCAGCCACAGCTTCACCCACTGAACCATCTCCACAGCCTTCTTCCTCTTTTTAAGTTGATTCTTTTAGGCCATTTGTTACAGTAATTCAAAGTTGAAGAAGAGAATGATTTGGAAGTGTGCATAATAAAATCCCACGTAGCCATGAAGGAAAAACATAAACTCCCATAATCCTCACATAATGAATATGAAAGTCACAAACTAAGAAGGGAAATCAAAACATAATCTTTTGATTTTACTACATAGAAATAGTCATTTGTTGGTAAGAGACTGTTGGTGACAGTCTGAGCCACTCTAGAAGGTGTAAGCAAAACTCATTTCAAGTAAAATGTGCTTCGATGGGCCAATGATCATTACTTAGACATGCTATTTGAACAGTTAGAGAAACCTCAGAGACACTCACCTGGCACGTCTGTCTAAACAGCCCTGACTACCAGTTTCCAAGAGTCAATAAGGCAACTCTGACAGAACTGACTGAAGTTGTAGTTAGAGTCCCAGAAATGGAAGAGAATCTAGGGAAGGTACCTAGAGCCTCTGCAGTAAGATTTGAAGTCAAGAGTGAGGTCTTACGTCTTTGTGAAAATAACCTGTTGCTGTATCGGGCTTCTGTCTTTCCAAAGGCACTTCATGGATTACAGCGTGAGACAATTACACACATCTGGGCTGTCTTTTGACTTGGGAGTACCTGACTCTCCACAGACTTAGGTTTTATCAGTCTTGTTTTGTAGTCTTTCATACGAAATTTTTTGTGATTAAAATTGCCTGAGTTTTTAAATTTTGTTATTGCAGATGTCGTAGTCCTGCTGGTCTTATTTTCAGAGTGCTGCTGCTAACACAGGCGCATGGCATTGGTTTTTGTTTACTGCCTTTGCATTCTTTAAGGCCACTGGTGTTCTTAATTCTGTGTCACTGCTCTTCACCTCCTCTCCCCATGGGTGACACATTGCTCTGAAGGTTTGGCTAGCTGGCATGGCAGCCTCAGGCACTTGCTGCCCATGGGGTCCCCCAAACATTTGAAAAGGTATCCTGGAGAAAAATGCCTCGTAAGCTGTGTAACAGCAGAGAAGTTTCCAGGCAACTGTGACACGGATAGGCTACTAAATGAACTATCAATGGGACTTTAAAATTGTAAGCGTTTGCACATGTATCATGAATATATCCCTGTCATATTCTTTTACCTTTCTTTTTCTTTGATTCTCTCCCCTCCTGCTGATCCTGTGTTCCCTGAGGCAGCTTTACTTCTACATTCAAGTCATATATACATACATGACCTTGTATGTCCATGTAAAATTTAGAGGTTACAAATGAGAGAAAGTGCACAATAGCTGTCTTTCTGCAACTGGCTCAGTTTACTTGTACCTTTAGCTTCATTCATTTCCATGCAAACTCTACAACTTCGTTCTTTATGACCAGAGAAAGTTCCACTGTGCATAGAAGTCACATGCTCCATATTTAGACAACTAGCTTGGTTCCACCACTCAGCCCTTGTGAATTGTGTTGCAACAAACATTGATGAGCAACATTTGTCCTTGTGAAAAGTCAGCTTGGAGTCTTTGGATAAATAATACCCAGACTGCCACAGCTGGGACATGCGGAAGTGAAACAGCTATACTTTCTTGAGAAACCCCCATTCTGATGTGCAGAAGACAGTGGGGCTCGTGGTTGAGCCCACTCACTAGTGATGAGTTCCTGGTGCTCCTAGCTCACTAGAACAGGTGCAAGGTACTGGCAGAGAATATCAGGGTCCAGCCCCACAAACTACTGTCCTCGTCCACATCCATCAGGTTACCCTTGGGGCCTTTAGCTGGTTTCCCAATTTCTAAGTTCAGTAGTCTTTTGCAGACAGTTTTAAGATATTTTTACAGCATCTTGTAGAGGTCCTAACTCTACCATTCAAAGAAAATTTTCACTCCCAGTTTTAAGAAAAAAACATGATCTGACTAACTGAACAGAATGCATATGCTATGTTTGTCCCATTTCCTATCCTATACTTATAGAAAACATTGTTGAATTTATTTTTCTTCTAAGTAAGCATAAGTAGAAATCATGATTTGATGTATTTCTTCCTTTGAATGTGTTCTGTTGAGTTCCTACCACAAACTTTCTAGTACCTTTTTTTTTTTAATACAGATTGATTGGAAATTTAGTAAACATTTCTAATAACACAAGAATTTTGTGGGAGTCAGAAAGGTACACTGTTGGGATTACTATCTGAGTTTTGAATGAGGACAGAGAGATAGATTTTTTCTCTCACACAAAAACAACGTTAGTTAAGAGGAACTCTGAAAGGGAGTGGGTGCATCTTAAGAGGCTGAAGAAAGTTGGAGGTTGGATGCTGGATGCTAGGTGCTGGGTGCTGGGTGCTGCAGTAGGAATGGACTGCTGGTCCTCAGAACTAAAAATGGTGCCTGGTGATTTGGATGAGCAGGCCTTGGTGAAGCTAAAGAGAATGATTGTGCACAAGCTCCCTCAGTGGCCAGAGTGAGGAGTGCAGGAGGGGCTGGGCTCACAGTAGAGGCAAGAACCAACCAATTCGGTATTCACATTCCTCTCTTTCTTTTCCTTTTGGATATGTTGTCTGTTTCTTTTGCTGTTTTATTTATAAAATGTTCCACACATTAACAAGCTGATAAAGAGGGGCCATCCGGAAGAAGAAATCTTCAAGACTGAAAACTTTGGAATGAGGGGCATTGATTAAGAAGGCTTCAACTGCAAATTAATCAATATGATCATGTCCACTGTGCTGCTGACCTAATCAGTAGCAAGAACTAAGAAAAGAAATAGAAAGAAAGAAATATAAATTATCTAGGACCTCTTCAATGACCAACTAAAATGAATTTAAGTCATCTATTTTCTCTATTCTCCAAAATTCTAGGCTTTCCTTCCTTTAAGATCCCCAAAGGGAAAGATGAGGCCCAGTTCCCCAGCTCCCAGAGACTGGGATGCTATTCTTGAGGCCATCAGTGTCAATTTCTATCGAAACTAACTCGATTTAGGAAATAACCAGACTAGCTTAAAGATAAACAATTATGAGTTTATTTATTATAAGGGGAAAACTCACAAAACTGGAATGAGAAGTCCAAGCACAGCTGTGTGGCCAGGGAGCCTCAAAGAGAGAGAGAGAGAGAGAGAGAGAGAGAGAGAGAGAGAGAGAGAGAGAGACAGAGAGAGCGCACCTGGGCCATGTGCCTGTTTTTCTCCAGATTCCAGAAAGCCACACCCTAACTCAGTCCCACCTCTTAAAGATAATTGGTTAACAAGGCTTCCCCATCAGATCTCTGAATGCCTTGTGCTCACCTCCTCTAGTTCTTGATTTCTTCTCAGTCATTACATCTCCTTCAGAATCAATCAGAGCCAAGAAATGTTTGGAATCTCTCTCTCTCTCTCTCTCTCTCTCTCTCTCTCTCTCTCTCTCTCTCTCTCTCTCTCTCTCTCTCTCCCCCCGGGACTCCATTACCATGTGTAAGAGAGGCAGTTGCCTGCCATGCTCTGGTATTCACAAAGACCCAGGTCTATTTTCTAACAATTCCAATGTTTGCTGTATGATCCATTCCATGTCTACAAATCTTCCCTGCCTTCTCATCCAAGACACCCTTTTATTGCCTAAGTATCAAAACATCCTCCCCTTGGGCCCATCCCATCCTCTATACAATAACAGGAATACACTATGCTTGAGGAATGGCTGTCACCCTGCTAAAACTCAGCTGCTGCTCTCTCCCGCTGCTTCTTTCTGAGTCCATCTGTGACTGGAAGCTTGTCTTTCAGGTCATCATCTCCCAGGCCCCAAAAGAAAGTGAGGCAATCCCGGTTCTGGGGATACCCTTAGCGAGTAGTTTGTAGCATCATTGACAGCCCTTCACAGTTGAGAGCAGCTGCAATGCAGGCTGCCCCTCCCTGGCACACAGTAGAAAAGGTGCCCGCTGACCCGCAGGTTCCCACAGCTTATGACCTCATGCACAACTGCTTTCTTCAGATGAAGGCTCTGGACTAGCTCCACCAAGAAGGGGGGAAGAAAGGAAACCTAGAAAAGGGAAACGCACTGCTCTCTTCCCTCTATTTGAAGGATAATTTTTAAATTGTACAGAATAATGAATTTTAAAATTTTAATCGTTTTTTGTCATCGCTTAGGCCGGATTTAAGGGGAGACTTACACCTCTGTAACTGTGGCAGAGTGAGCTGTGTGTGACTCAAATCAGGGTGGAATGTCTCGTATCCATGTAGGGGACGATGTCCCCACCCTATAGTCCTTGATCTTGGGAGGAACTGCTCGGAAAACACAGTGCCACCTTCAGTTTCTTGCCCTGAAATCACTGAGCTCGTGAGATGATTACCATCAGCAGCCATTCCCCGCCAGCACCCCTTTCTATCAGTCTCTCTATTGTTTCCTCCAACAACATGATAGAAAGTAAAAGAAGCCTCGGTTCTCCCCCTTTTTAATACCATTAATGTTCACTGAACCACATTTAATTACAGGAATGTATATTGATACATGGAGCATAATCAGGTCAGGGACTGGAGCTGGAATTGATTGAGGACAGCTCTTTCACACTCATTTCAAATTATGAATGCTCTGGCGCTGACGGAGAGAGAAAGGGATTTAATTTCCGAGTGTAGTGTTTGCTCATTCCTTATAATGTAAGCACTCATTGAACATGCTTCGTGTCGCGTGGAGCAGCCGAGCTGATCCATTTTTCATAAATGAAGGTCACAGGTCAATCTTGAGCAAGTTCTGGGCAAACGAGTTATAGAAATAGTCTTCTATCTGGTCCACTGGGATGGGAAGGACTAAGAGAAAATTATCACGGCAGTGTGATGCATCTTCAGCCACGGAAGGGGGCCTACAGGGAAGGGTGACAAGGATGGCTTCCGAGAGTCTTTTATCGTTGCCCTGGGACTGTGAAGAGCATTGCCAAGTCTCCCTTTCATGTTGTATATTGAGGCCATTCACCTCAGAGGATGAGTATAGATTGCTGAGTTTCGGCAGCAGGCTATTGGTAAGGTTTACTTTGGTGGGCGAATGTCTGTCCACCAATCCACACAGACTTATTATGTGTTAGGGCTATTGTGTGCAAGAGGAGTTGTGTGCCTTCCATATGAAAGTATGAGCTTTTTCAAATGTGTGTCTTAAGATGTCAGGTTTTGTGTAAAAGGGGTACATTTTTCCCAATGTGTACATGTTTTAACTTGATGTTAACATATTTACATTGACACTGGAACAATTTGCCTGTAGAAATTGCCAAGAAAGGATCGTGTGTGTGTGTGTGTGTGTGTGTTACTTTTCTATTACTCTAAAGAGATGCCATGACCAAGATAATTTCAAAAGAAAATATTTATATAGCCTCATAGTTCTAGAGGGTCTGTGACCATCGTGATATGTAACATAGTAGTAAGTAGGTAAGCAAGGTGCCAGACAAGTATCTGAGACATCTAATCTACAAGCACGAGGAAAAGAGAGGGGGGGAATAGTATGGACTTTTAAAACCACAGAGCACACACCTAGTGACACAGCTCTTCCAAATAGGTCAGACTTCCTAATCCTTCTCAAAGAGTTCTACCATATGAAGACCAAGCATTTAAACACATGAGCCTACAGGGGACAAGAACCAAATTTTGTAATCCTATAATATAGATAATTCATTCTGGCTTCTGCATTGAGTGTGCAAAGCTCTCACATCTACTCCCATGTTCTTTTGTGATCAGCTCACAGGCATGTGAATAGGAAGCGGAAAAGCTTCTGAGAAGTATCGCCTTCCCAAGAGCAAGCACCGGGCCCCACAACCTTAGCTATGCAAGCACCAACCTCATCCCCAACAGCCTTAGCTACTTATGCCTCTCCATACATATTAATTTAACTCTGTTTCAGAGACCTGAAACATTCTCACTATGTTTTATCTTCTGGAATTTTTAAGAGTTTATATCTGTAGGCCTTAAGTCCTTGCTTTTTATTTTGTCTTTAACAGTCCATGGCTAGCAGCCAGGCAACACCAGCAGCACTGAAGTGTGATTTCAGTGTTTTAGTCTTCAGAAAGACTGTCGGGGTTTAAGGACGTAAAGACAGACACAAGAAGAGGTAATTTGTGTTGTAGTCTGCCTTCCTCTTTTGCTTGACTTGAAAACAAAAAAATTAAAAAAAGGTTAAAAAATTAAGAAATCTCAGGATTAGACATATCTTTAAGAAGCTACCATTTAGTTGAGTTTGAGAAGTCAATGGAAAGAAAATCAAAGATGTGAGTCACAGTAGAACATGAAAGAGCAAACAGGCAAACATAAGATGTGGGCTGGAGAGACGACTCGGCAGTTACAAGCACTTGCTTACTGCTCTTTCAGAGACCATGAGTTCAGACTGTAGCACCCACATCAGGTGTCTCACAACTGCTTGTCACTCTAAGGTACAAAGGATCCAGTGCTCTCTGCTGACCTATGTGGATCTCAACACACACACACACACACACACACACACACACACACACACACACACACACAAATAAAAAAATAAATAAATAAAAGAAATAACTCTACATAAAAACATATATGCCAAGGTAACTTTGTATAGTAACATGAAATTTAAATGTATGAAACCAAGCTTTGAAGAAGAATCACCCTTAAAATGGGAATACAGCAGGGAAAAAAATCATAATTTATGGAAAGTTTCCTTAATTAGTCTTAAGGGATTAATGGTATTCATGCCCCATTCCCTATCTTCAGGTGTAACAGGGTAGACACGGAAGCATCCTTTCCATACATAGAGCGAAGCTACTATTGATGTTGGTGGATTTAGTGGTGTCTTAGATGAAGAGACTCAGGCTTATCCACTGCACTCTCTGCCTCCTGGAAGAAGCACCACATGTGTTTAGCTTTCATTGTAGAAGTGACATGAATTTCTCTGACCTTCTTTTTCTTTTAGAGCTTTCTTTAACAGATTAAACTTGTTCAAGGTCTTGAAATTTTGAGAGGCAAGGTATTTCAATACATCCTAGAAAGTAAGTGGACAGAGCTATTGTTTAGAGATGAAAAAGAAAACTATAAAGTCATAGAGGCAGGGGAAAAAAAAGGCCTAACAGTTGACCTAAATGTCCAGGCTCAAAGAAAAATAACAATGTATGCTGGGCTTTCATGTTTGAGAAAAGACAGTATCTTAATGGGGACACGTTGGGCGTGGGGGGGACACAGTGGCATGTTCTCATCAGAAGATTGATTGATTGATTGATGTGTGTCATGCTTCCTATAGTTCTAGACAGCGTCCTCCTGGGCAGAAGCTGCTAGAGGACAATCAAATGGCTACACAAAAAACCATGGGGTCTATCTGCGCTCAGGAGAAGGACACCTCCTGTCATGCCGCAGGAGCAGTAGAGGCATGGCCACTAAATGCAGTTTCAGAGTCAGATGGGTCTGTTAACAGTCTTTATTCAGAATAAGAGGGAAATAACAGCAAAAGGCACAAAAACATGATGCATATGTGTGTGTGGAATCTGGCAACGTGCTCAAGGCTAAAATTCGTTCAACTTTATTTAATTTGGGTGGTAAAATAAGCAGAAAAAATACAGGAGCCACAGGAGCCCTTCCTCCTGATGGAAGGTGAGGTACAGTTAAATTAACTTTGGGGAGGTTTCCCGGGTGTTGCCCACTCAATTGAGTAACAACTGGTCAATATGAAGCATTTGCTTTTTCCAAAGATGGAAAAAGTGGAATTTGTCTATCTTCATTTTCTTTTTCACCCCAAGGTTCCTCAAGGAAAGGAATGATTCTCTGTCTAAGGCAGAGTTCCATTCCCCTAGTACTTAAGACTGCAATTTTCTTTCATTTTGAATGAGTTTATATTGCGACTTCTTTTGTCATGTGAGACAACCAATCATCATAGTATCTTTTTTCTTCATAGTGTCTTAATCACGTGACTCTGTCTAGAAATAGAGCAAAAGAGGACCAAGCCTTATTTTCCAAGGACAGCAGGCTATCAACTTTAAAAATGTCAAATAGGATTCTAGATTTTTTTAAACCATTAAAGAAAGACTTTAAGAATTTGTACTTTCAAAGGTGAACCACACAACATTACCTTGCCTATCTTATATGTATTCTTTAGAAACCACACCCACAAAAGCCAAGGAAGCCAGGGACACCCTCCTTAAATCCACAGGTTCTAGTCAGTAACATAGGAGCTTACGAATTGTGTCCCGTGGATCAATTCCAAACAAAGCCTTTATTTTCAAGTGAAGTTTTATTAGCCTTGCCATTTCCATTCATCTATCCAAGCTGTGTTTTCAATTACAGAATAATTATGGCAGTGAATATATAGACTTCAAAGGCAAAAGTATTTTATGCTACATTAGATTTTAAAATGTATGGAATTTCTGATTTTTTTCTTAGTACTCAGTTATTCCATTATCGATATACACAGAAATGGATGCAGTTGCCCAGACTTATACACCTAGCATTTGAGAGGCTGTGACTGGAGGATCTTGAGTTCATGGTCATCACTGGCTATACAGCAAGACCGTGTTCCAAAAACCCAAAAGTAGATGACTTAATTAGCAAACAAATTTCACAGGCAGGAAATTCCGGAAGAGCTCTCTACCCATGTTGGGTATGTCTGTTTTTAGGTTTTTCCCAAAACTTCCCAGCAAGGAGATATTTTGATCCTCAGGAAATATCTTAGGATACTTAGGGGAAACCAGAATCAGAAATCTTCACCCAGCTTCTAACAGAAAACTCGTGTTTTCCGGATATCTTCAGGGATTTCCGGTGCCTGAGTTCCTGGTTTGCAGAGGAGAAACAGCTATGGACAAGCGGCTTCCTAGCGCCACCATTGCTTTGGTTTGTGTCTCAGTTGGCCGTGTCATGGTCAGAGTTAGGACGTCTTTGTGAACAGTGGGCGCTCATCTAGAATTCTTTGTACTATCCCTGACTACTTTTAGATGAACCATAACCTCCCACTAACCTTCATTCTATGCACAAAGAATATTAATGTGCGACTTGGAATCAATCTCACGGCTTTTGTTGCTTGCCAGTTGTGCAGTTATTATCTTCCCCATGTTGTCCCCGTCAGCTCCTCTCTCTGAGCATATGCACTCTAGCAGATGGGATGCTGTGAACACTCCTAGAATGATGTTATTAAGAACGCTCTGAAGCACGTCAGCATCACTAATTTTGTAACAATGAAACAATACTATTGTCTGAAAGAAAAGTATAAAATCCGCACTGCTGGTGAACGCAACCAGCTACCAGGCTCCTCGCTAAGGACTTGGGATTAGTAAGTGCTTATTCCAGTAGCAAGTAGGATTCTCTGAGTGAACTAGGCACAAGAGTCAATGGGCTTGGGGAGACTGGGAGCCCTGTGACTGACAGCCACCTTGGTGAAGATGGGGAAAGCTTTTCCAGGGAGAACACAGTTGTGTTCAAGCTTAAAGAATATCTGAGCAGTCAGGACCCTGGTGACCATAGCAAAGGAAGAAACAGGGCATCACTAAGATGCAGGGAACAGAAATCAGCTTGATATTGGTAACAAGCAATCAGGGAGTGTGGCACAATAAGGTAGAATCAGAAGGCCAAGCCTGATCTCTTATGTCATAGAGAGGATGTAGACTTTCTCCCATAAGCTATCAGTGTCTACATAAAGGAGCAAGAAAAGACATGGACATTTGTGGGCTGCTTTTAGAGCACATAGACCAAGAAGGATGGCAAGAAATGAAGGATTGAAACACTAATCTTGGTCCTGCCCAGAAGTGATGTGTCAAACTTTGCTGACTCCCCATGGGAAGCCTTACCCTTTCTGAGGAGTTGATAAGGAAGGGGGTGGGGGCAAGGTTGAGTCAAGAGGAGGGGAGGGAGTGGGAACAGGGATAGCTATGTAAAATGAGAAAAGATTGTAAAAAAAATGGCATCCATCTGCCACAACAAGAAGACTTATTGCAACTGCATGGAGGAAGGGGATATAGGGGTGGGGAGCGGGAATGAATTAGGGGTAGAATAGTCACAGGACACCATACCAGTGCAAATGGCCCCAGTTCAGTGGGAATGAAATGAATATATTGATTTTCAAGTTTTCACCCTTGAGTCCTGAGGTATGGATTCTAGTAAGTAAGCGATGGAGGGTTAGAGCACCCCAGCATAAATGATGGGGAAGAGGTGAACATTAAATAAATTGGATTTGCTCTACCTTTAAGTACACATGAGTGAAGCATGTAAGACCCATGAGATATTAGGCACATGTTTTATTAAAATCATTTACCACGAAGGACTGGCTGAAGCCACCTCAGTTCTGGAGTAGATGCTGAAAGGGGGCAGGGAATGGGAAATGATGCAACTCTACTGAAAGCAAAAGTATTTAACTGATAACTACAACTGTCCATGGGAAAGACTAAGGAAGGAGAAGGAATACATCTCAGAGTCACAGAGGCCACGCAGAGGAGGAAGCAGCGTGGTCAGAGGAGCAGAGGAGCCATGCATTCTGGGGTTCAGACGATGAGTCTACGTGCTCAACTGGTAACAGGGTGTGAAGAAGAGGTGACCATAGAGTGGAGTGGTCATGGAGAGAAGTGAGGGAGGCAGCCTGACTGCAGGAAGTAGAGAGTACCCTCAGATACATCTAAGGTTTGCCCGAGGGGAAAGTTCCTTCAGATACATCTGCGGTTTGCCCGAGTGGGAAGGCAGAAAAGCTACTTATTATGCTAAGGGAATATGCCACCCACAACTGGCCACAACCTCAAGAATGGCAGTGGTTTGAGAGCATTGATAGAATGTGGTCATAAGACACGATCATCGTGTTAAATAAAAGGAGCATCATTAATGGTCACTGTCTTGGCAAGGCTGCATCAAAAATAGCAGGTGAGTGGGCATTGGTTTGTCTAGTAACACGTTTGTTTAGATTGGTGGAAGGGTAGCCAGGTAGAGACAGCCATGTTGGAGCTGAGAAGAAAGTGTGAGGTTGGGGCAGAAGGGTCATATTTGCCCAGTCCATCTTCTGAGATGGAAGTATGGCTGAGAGATGGGTTTGGTCAAAGGTGTAGTGCAATGTCCAGGAGTGACATTATTAGGGCAGACAAGGCAAGTACTTTCGAGTGGCAATAATTGAGCTTTTGAAAGTCCTAACAAAACTTAAAAATATTTTCTCCTTAAAGCAAGATGGCTTGCTGTTCCCATGGAGAGATGATATTCTGTAATGCTGGTTGAAGCAATCTCTTTAATGCCCTTGTATCAACCTGCTGTGTGACAGGAAGATAGGACATTATTTCCTGCATTTCCAGCATTTTAGCCATTTCTGCACTTACATGACATTCACCATCTCCATTTATTTCATCAAGAATCATTTCATGGGCTGAGATGAAGGGTGGTTGACTGAAGTGCTTGACATGCAGTATGAGGCCCCTGAGAGGCCATGTATAAAAGTCAGACAGACTTGGAAAGCATCTGTGATCCTACCCCCTGGGCTGCAGAGGATGATGACCCGAGGGGAAAGCGGGTTACCTAGCCAAACTGGAATTGGCAAGCTCTGGGCTCTTGGAGAGATCCTTCCTCAGTGAAGAGTAGAGCTACAGAGGAAGGGACCCACTCTCGGCTTTGCACATGCCCACACCTGTACACACATTCATCCACAAACGTGCTAACACATTCACTCCCACACATGCAAACTCATAAACTTACACATGCAAAAATCTTCATTTCAAAAAAAATGCACAATTAAAAGGAGAAGCTCAACCCACTGTCTCACAAACAGACAGCAAGTTTATTCTATAGAAAATGAAAGAAGGTTATCACCTTATATGTAAATGGTGTTCCCAGAATTCTGCCCTGTGTAGTGGGTTGATTGTCTAGTTGGTATACTATCATGACATTTTCCTTTTTGATGTGGCTAGGAGAAGAGACAGATTAAAAATTATGATGACATTATCTCAATGGGATTCAGCAGTTGGATATTCCCAGTGTGATGATCTCATCAAGCCCCCAGTGCCACGATGGTAGTGGTCTCAGTGTGGGAATGGATGCTTCATTCTTTAATTAAGAGATGGGGCAGCAAAACCATTGGCGTTTAGGTGTTGGGGCTGTAGAAACAAGCTTTGTGAGAGGTGTGTGCCTCAGTGATAGACTGCCCATAGCTCATAAGCCTATATTTCCCTGTTTATACACAGATATCAGTGGGCCACAGCAGTGGGGACAGAGTCTGAGGGTGAGTTGGCAAAGTGCAGATGCAGGGTTTCCTACCAAGGATGCCTTGCTCAGGTTGAACCTGATGAAGGCATGGAATTGAGGAAACTCAGATAAGCTTCAATTCTAGGACCCAGAAATTATAATGCTCTCTTCCTTGGCCAACTGAGAATGCTACAAGATGCTAGAAGTGATTTTTTTTCTGGGAAGGGCCAGCATACCTAGACGCAAACATGTTTTGAATGTAGTCCGGAGTTACTTGGTCTTCCTCATCAGGGTCAGTAGAAATACTGGCTTGAGTTCCTCCATGTTTGCATTTTCCAGACCAGTCTATCCTCTCCACTGTCTTGACTGTCTATCATAACCTTCTGGCATGTCTTCTTGACCTAGCTTATACCCACTGGAAGACAGCTAAATTGCCAAATCTGAAAGGTGTGGGATACCAGAATGCCCAGACATAAGAAAATCATTCCTCTGTTTCCTAGAATGTAGGTGGGATGCACAGAGAAGGTGATCGGCTTGTGCTTTGTCCACCAAACCGAGTATGCATTTAAAATAGGAATGGAGGTTAGGGACATAACTGGGCTCACTCTAGTCAACTGTGAGCAAAAGTCTCCAGTGAATAATTAGGTGGCAAATGAAGACCTATATTGAAGTATTTGACTGAGGCCAGATTGAAGGAAAAGCCTGGCCCCAGTTCTCCACAGTGAAGCTAGGCAAAGGTCACTGGGTCACTAAAGGGTTGTGTGTTTCTCAGCTTTCTCTCACTGTAACAAATCCTTGAGATAAACACAAGGGGGTATTTATTTTGGCTCATAGTTTTAGTAGTTTCAGGACTTGGGAAGATTACTTTGAGGTAATACATCACGGTAGAATCACATGACTAGAGGAAACTGTTTATCATGGAAGACAAGAAACAAAGTAGGAAAAAATAGTTATCCTTGTAGTCCCATCACCTCCCTAGTGACTTCACTTCCTTCTTAAGACTCTGCCTCCTGGACGTTGCACACACACAGTGGTACCAGCCGTGAGAACCAAGCTGCCAACAAGAGAGCCAGCCTTTGTGAGACATTCAAGACTTAAAAAGCAGGAGGCTATTTTATTTGATTAAAAATTAATTGCTGGGCAGCAAATGATAACGTAGATAACTAGAAATGGGTAAGATATAAGGATGGGCAGCGATGTGAAACACAACCAAGCCAGCCTGCTGGGTAGAGCCCACACGTCGAGTGCTGAGCCTGCTTCTGGCTTGAAGAGCTGTGTGTGCTCTCTGCCATGGTAGGACGCGTACTAGATGATCAATGCGTATTTGGTATAAAAAGAAAGCAAAGCAAGATGTGAGAAAAACCAAGCTGATTTCGTGCCTGATACGCTTGAATGTGCTGCTAGGAGCTGATGACTGGCAGGGGGAACAGTCCAATTTCAGTCAAACCTATTTTTTTCCGTTGGTGATAATTACCAGGATTGTCATTAATTTAGCCTTCTTCTTGCCCCTTTTTCCCTAATTCCCCTGCCTTTATAAACTTTTTCTCCACCCACACCTTGGTTTTCATTTTCTTTCTAATGGCTCACCCATGCTCAAATGGCATCTCTGTTCTGTGAGCGCACCCCAACAACAGACTATGAGCTCAGCTTCTTTCCATGTACCCCAACAACAGACTATGGTCTCTGTTTTATTTCAAGGCTTTTCTTGCATCAGTCCAACTGAACTGCCAGTCAAAATCACTCTGAAATTTGAGCTGCTGGAAACTCAGTCTTTGCACAAACCCCGGTGTCCTTGAATGTCTTGAGAAGCTCCCTTGAAGAGAGTGGAGAAGCAAGATCTGCCCTTAGGAAAGGACATTGAATACCAGTGATCAAGATCACCTCCCCCCATGGCACAAAGAGTCCATTCCCAGTGCTCAGATTTGTCCCTGTGGGACACCAGATGCTGGCACAAAGCCGGTGTTCAAATCTGTTTGCTTAGAAATTTTTCCTGTTTCCTCTCATTCCCCTTTTCTTTGATTTCTAAAGATTATATTTCTGTCTATTTTCATGTGTGTAATTATGTCTGTGTGCAAATATACACATTCAGGTTTTGGAGACTGAAATCACAAGACTTTGTAGGAGACCTGGTTTATTAGGTTGGTGCTGGGATCCAAATTCTGGTCCTTGTGACTGAGAAACAAAGCTTAGAAACTGCTGGGTTGTGTCTTCTCTGTCTCACTTTTGACAAGTTTATGTCTTTAACCTAAGTTTTTAAGCAATATCATACTGTGTGCAGTTTATGTTGGTCAGATCACTCTCCTTACTTTCTTCTCCTGGCCCCTTTCTTGTCGACCGGCTTCCTTCTCACTTTCATGCCTTTTCTTTGACCTGCGGAGTTTAACCGGGGCTGCTCACATAAGTGAGAACAGGATATGGGAATTTAGACATTTCACGAGTTGATTCATCATTTCTACGCCATTTGAAACTACATATTATTTTAAAAATTGTTCTGTCTTTTAGGATGAAACAGAACCAGAGATTACCTATTTACAGACTGGCCAAGCAACTTGAGAAAGCAATCTTGACATGTCAGGCCTTGACCTCCTCTTTCATCAAAGAAGGGGTCTGAGCATCATGGAGGCTCTCCCCAACTCTCTGTATTCTTCTACCCCAGTGTCTGTAAGTTTGCACAGGTCAAAACTTGGAAAGCACAAGACTAATGACTGCTATTATTCAGTCATTTGCCCATGGTCTTCTGAAAACTCATCTTAGAATGTAGAGTCTCAATAGAAAAGGACAAGGCTAGGTAATACCATTTTAAAGGGTGAAGTGAAAGTACAAATGCTGCTATTAGGAGTGGGAAGAGTGTGTTCAAAGCCCTTAAGACTGCCCGATGATGCTGCTGGCTTGGAACACTTCAAATGCACAGGGGGCATTTCAGCAAAGCACGTAGCCTGTCTTTCAGCCCGTCTCTTTATCAATGAGTCGTGGGCACCAGTTGGAAAGACTTGAATTAAATTGTAAATGGGATGATCACGCTAATTAACCTAAGCCTTGGAAACTGCCTAAAAAACATTATTTACTTACCACTGCCCCTTTCAGAAGAAGTAGACATAAAATAGATGCCATCGTGTGATAAAGCATTGACCATTTTAATTTTCTCATTGGTAGTTGAGTTCCTTTTGAGAAGAAGATAGGAATGTGATACTTTTTCTCTTTTATAGTGAAAATGTTTCTTCTGTTTGAAAGACTGAAGTAAAAGGTTTGGTTTTCAGTGTATTGGATTCAATTATTTTAAGGCATTTGGGGAGAATAGTTTGCTTTCATTTAATTTCCCAGGATAAACCACTTATATCCAGTTGCAGAGTTGGGAACTTTGGTCTATTTCTCATCAATATTTATACACAATACACTGAGCCAAGCAAGTGAGCAGGGGCTGTTTACACAGAAAAGTCAGTCATCTAAGTGATATCATAGTAAAAATATCAGACTCCAACTCAATCTTTAACAGTTCCAATTTCTACTAATAAGTGGAACTAAAATTTCTCAAAATGAATAAATAAATTAGAAACATTTTAAAGTAATTTTCACCTTTAAAATGTCTTGAGTGCTTTAAAAAGCATCCCCTTTAATTTGTTTCCTGTGTTTAATTAAACTGATAATATTTAATTTATTTAACAAAAATAAGTGGCTATTGTGAAAATACTAGTAGATATTGAGGTGTTTTGAATAATAGAATTTGTACTTCGCATATACAGAGCCCTGGGTTCAAACCCCAGATACCACAAATAATGATAACAACAATCACAACACCCAGGAAGTAGATTGATGGGGAAATAGCCCACATTTTTTTATCCTTTTTATGCTGTTTTAAAAGCTATCTCACCAGGACTTGGGATGCATTTCATTTGGTAGACCCTACCCAGCGTTCACCAGCCTCACACCTGATCCCCCAGTGCATCGCTTTGGTGGCTAAAGTCTATAAACACAGCACTCGGGAAGTAGAGGCAGGAGAATTAGAAGTTCCAAGTCATTCTTGGCTACATAAAAAGTCTGAAGCCAGCTAGGGCTGTGCAAGAACCTTGCACCTTTAACAAAGAACAATAATAATAACACTTTTAAATTTGCTTTGCAAATTTTGTGTCTTTACTTTTCTTCAGAGCCAAATATACTTCATTTTCGTTGGCCACAAGCAGTGTTCAGTTTAATTCACATTGATGAGATTTTTCGTTATTCATCTGTTGATGGATAGCTAGGGTGGTTACATCCCCTTGCTATAGTGAACACAATACCAATAGACATGGGGTCTGGGGTGAAAACATCTCATTTAACTGATAAAATTGTGACCCCCTCATAACTTTTGATAAAGGAGTCAAATATACAGCCTATTCAGCAAACAGCATCAGCAAAAGTCAATTATCCTTCTGAGTGAAATTAGATTCATGTTTTTCATGGAAAGAACAAATAAACATGTTCTTTTTTTGTAATGAACAAAAATAATTCCAAAACTGACTAAAGACTTTATCATAAAACCTAAAAATTTTAGACAAAAGAATGGGAACACTCTTCTAGACATTGAGGTTAGCAAGACATTTTTTTTTTGTTTCACTTGGTTTTGTTTTGAGATAGGGTTTCTATGTGTAGCCCTAGCTGTCCTGAACTCATTCTGTAGATCAGTCTAACCTCAGGCTCACAGAGATCCTTCTGCCTCTGCCTCTGCCTCTGCCTCTGGAGTGTTGGAATTAAGGGCGTGCACCACTGCCACCTGGCAAGAACTTTCTGAACAAAACTCCCACAGCACAGGAACTACCACAAGTACCCAGAGACGGGCAACATGAAATCAAACATACTCTACACAGCAGAGGGAACCATCAATAGTGTACACAGGCAGCCAGCAGAAAATCTTTACAAGCCACAGTTCAGACACAGGCAGATGGCCAGAATTTATAAAGAACTGCAGAAATTAAATCACAAGGAAACTAAACTGCCCTTCAACAAATGGACTAATGAGCTAGTCAGTTTTTAACAGAAGAAAAACAAATGTCCAATAACTGATTTACAAAGTGTTCAAGATCCCCGGCTAACAAGGAACTACAAATTCTAATTACGTTAAGACGTCACCTCATCCCAGTCAGAACAACTGTCATCAAGAAATCTGACAACAGATGTTGGAGAGAACTAAGGGATGGAGGAAACCTAGTCACCAAATTAAGACAGCCATTGAGGAAACCAGTTTGAAGATTGATCACCTCTCTAGAGACTGGGACCTGGGAGAAGGGAGCCGAGAAATAAGTCAGAATGAAGTCTCATGCAAAAGCCAACTTATTCAGAGCCTCAGAAAATTATCCTCTGAGGATAAAAGGTCACATAAGTAACGTTCTCATGAGTCCTAGCTGTGTACAATCATAAGGGCAAGCCTCATGCAGCAAAACCATGTTTTTCCTCATAGGCATATGAAGGATGGTTTAAACCCTCTATTGAATGACACCAGCAAGCATTGATGAGTAATCTGGAATACAGTCATTCTGATGGAGGAGTGTCTATGTGTTACTTTCATTGATTAATAAAGAAACTGCCTTGGCCCTTTAAGAAGACAGAAAATTAGGTAGGCAGAGTAGACAGAACAGAATTGTAGGAGAAAGGAAGCAGAATTGGGGAGATGCTTCAGGCAGTCGCCATAGGCAGTTGCCATGCTTCTCCTCTCCAAGATGGATGCTGGTTAAGATCTCTCCTGGTAAGCGACCACCTTGTGGTGCTACACAGATTACTAAATATGGGTTAAAGCAAGATGTGAGAATTAGATAATAAGAGGCTGAAACTAATGGGCCAGGCAATGTTTAAATAAATACAGTTTCCGTGTAATTATTTTGGGTAAAGCTAGCCGGGTGGCGGGATACAGCCCGCTGTTCCTTCTACATCATTCCAATCTGCTACACCTGGGAGGAGCATGAAAACATGTTCCAAGAAGGATTTCCTATTTATTACGAAACTGAGGCCACAAGACTCTCGTTTGCTCACAGGCACTCAGAATTCGCCACAAACGACCTCATTTCTGGACTGTGTTCCAACAGTGGTTCTTTAAAGAAAATTAAAAATAGAATTACCATGTAACCTAACCATTTTGCTCCATGGCATATACCCAGATAACTCCATACCTTATCACAAAGACATCTGTCAGCATTTTTAATTAACAATTTGTATAAAAATAATTCAGTTTTGCATAATTTATTTAAGAGTATATGCATATGTTTGTCTCTTTGTGTTTCCATTATATATACATGATATATAATATAATGTATTGCATAACATACATAATATCATTCATCATTTATCATCATTCATACCCCAGCAATGCTTAAGTGTGCATGAGCAGACTGTTTATGGTACTTCTCCAGTTGTTCCTACCTGGACAGTTCTAGATGCTTGTGTTAAATATATATAATATAATATATTATATTTTATATATAGGAGGTAAGATTGTTGTGCCTGATTCCTAGGACCCCCAGGGAGACCACCATGGAGCCACACTTCCAAATGCAAAAGCGAAGTTTTGTTTATTAAGTATGAGCTAGCACTGGTCTTCTGCCTCACAGTCTGACACAGCAGATGGGGGAGAAGGACCCCATCTATTTTTGTAAGGGGTTTGTTTACAAGGAAAAAAACCACAAAGCAGTCACAAGGCTTCAGTCTCAAAATAGAAAATTACTTATCTATATCACAATTGACTATAGGTGAGGTAAAGCTCAACTGTTAGCTCCTGATCGGCTATTAGTATCTAAGGGGGATAGCAACAGCCCCCCTGGTTACCTCCTCTAGACATCTGTTGACCCTTTGCTAACATAGGGTCTTCCTGGAGACTTATCTGATTGGTCCATTGTTACTCAACCAATAGGGTAAGTTAGATGGTCAGCATCTTGTCAGCAGTTTTGTGTAGCTTGGGTTTTTCCCATTAGCTAATACTTCCCCTAAATGAGGGCTAACGACCCCTGGCTTTCCTCAGGGGTGGGGGTGAAGTTTGAAGTCCCACAAGGTCCCAGCATAAAAATGGAATCGTTTCCGGCCTCACAAGATATTGTTCTGAAGATTTTGTGTTTAATTAAAGCTTATATAATGATGAATTGATTAAATCACCTTAATTTAAAGATTTATTTATTTTTTGCCTCTAAAACAATAAAGCTATTTTTAGACATAGCTTCCATGTAGACATGCCACGTAAAGAAATTAAATTAATTTCCGAAATTGTCCATAGGTATTTGTTTAAAAATATTGCTAAATCAGTCAACTTGCCTATCAAATCCACACACTCCAAAAATAAAATTTGAAGTTTAATAAGAATATAAAAAGTTACGAGTTTTATAAAGCTTCCAAAATAAAACACCATATTTGATATTATTTTTAAAAGAAATTATTAGACATGAAAAATAGGTAAATACTTAGCAGGGCAGAAGCTAAACATAAAAATAGCATATTACAAATGACTTCATCACCTCCTCAATCCCATGCCTTCCTATTGCTCATACACTGGCAAGCTATGGCCACCTGCTGTTGAGGGTGTTCTGTTAGCGGCTACAAGCCCATCTCAGAACTCCACATATGTCTGCATTGTTTGAGAAGATGACTGTGTAGCTCAGGAATCAACAGCTGTCTACCCTCTCTCATTTTCCTCAAATAGCACCAAAATTTTCATTTTACTCTAGCATCCAGGTATTGATATGTATTTACTCATATAATGTACAATGTGAACAGAAACATTATTGATTTGCCTTCTGTGATTCTTCTAAAATCATAATTTCTAGTCTGATACTTGCAGGGAAAACCATTACTGGAATTAATAAATTAATAAAAACATTCGGAATTCATCAGAGGATGAGATGGAACACAAAATCATGTCTCCTGTCTGTTTTTTTTTAAAAAAAAAACATAATAAGTAGTAGACTCTATCTAAAAAAAATGCACACCTACCAGAGAGCATAAGAGTTCACTCAATACTATCTGACTACGTTATGGTATTGTATATTGTATTGCATAGCTATTGACAGTCTCTGAAATTTGAAATTTAAATAACAACACAATCCACAGCTTCAGAGAGTTTAAAAGAAAAAAGCCTTAAAAATGGCAGTCTGGGTAGGAAAACAAAACAGAACAAAGACACCAAGCGTTGATAACTTTCCCTTAAGAATTTAAATCTGGGTATGTGAAGGTTCATCCTAGTCCTCTTGATTGACTTTGGAGTCATCCGAGGGTCACTGTAGGAGTCAAACCTGTGAGGTGTTTACAAGGATGTTACTAAGGAGGGACGATCCATCTCAATGTGGGCGGCACCGCTGTGGACAGCAGACTTAAGCAGCGAGAACTCATGAGGACTCAGAGGGCAGACAATCAGAGATGAGCGTCTCCCGGAGATAGCCCTCATTTAGCAAGGCGATTAGGAATGCTGCCTTCTGAACACATTAGCTGTCCTCGTTGCAGATTTCTTGTGTGAAGAGTTCTTCACATTACAGTTTGGGGAGTCTTCCCACAGCACTACAGTGTGCTAATTGCTCACTGGGCACCTATATCTGTGGGTGGTCAAAAAATGACCTTTCATTTAGTTATATAGTTTTGGTATATAGACTATATACTGGGACATGCTTCATAACTGGATCTACTTGTCCCATGAGGACTGTGGACACCAAAAAGCCTGCTTTGTTCTTTTGCTCAGACTAACTGCACACAATTCACTGTTTCACCTCAGAGCGAGTTCAAACTAGACTAAAGACCTTTTATAAATAGATCATAAGTTTGAAACCTTATAGATATGTACAAGGTCAGAGCCACAGATGTCCAACCAAGGTTACTAAAAAAAGCATGTCAATTCTTCACTTACCGGTCTACTACAATGGATCTGTGTCTCAAAGTTGTTACTGAGCATGATGCCCCCCCACCCTTGTCTGGTCACGGCTTTGCTCCTATGGCCTTGGGATCTTATGTTGCCATGGCAATGGCTCTGCCCTTATCGCTTAGCCTAGGAATGTGTTTCTGACCAATGAGAGCATTTTTGTAATTCCTTCTTTTGCTTCAAGCCTCTGGAAGAAGGGAGATTTGAAGAGATTAGACTAAGGAAGGAGCTAGAAGGAATCAGAAGTAGGACAGGATAATTAGAGTAGAAACAGAACAATAAAGAACACATGAAATGAAGAGCATGACCTTCAGATTGTGTGAGAAGTTACCGTAGAAGCCTTTTAACCTCCCCGTTCACTCCTGAGATGCATCTCGCTTTTGGAAGCCTGGGTAGGGGCTGGAGGCAGTCTCTTAGCTCTTATATGGTACCATTCCACCTGCTGGGGTCCCAAGAATAGTGGATAAGGCGGGCTACGACCTTCCCAACCACAAATGCAATGTGAGCAGCCATCTGCCATCCTTCTGCCACAGCTGAAAAAGCCACATGCATTTCCTGCCACGATGGACTGAACCTTCAAACTGGAGGCCTAAGCAGACCTGACAAACATTGCAACAGGAAAGGAATAGACACAAGGTGTTGCCACCTGAAGGATTCATATACTAGGCTCCTAAAAGCACAAAGTAAACACATATGTTGAATTCAAATATGTGACAAGTCCCCCAGAAGGCTGAAGGGGCAAAAGTGGTTTCATTTCGGTTGCTAGAGGAAGTGATAGCACCCTTATCCATCAATGAAACAGTTTCCAGGAGGTCTCTGAGTGAGAGTGTGTGGTTGGATTTGGAATACACGGTTGCCCCCAGATTCCCAGAGAACTTTCTCATTTCTGCAGCAGTCTCCATTGCTTCTGAGTGAGGGTGAGAGTAGGAAGGGCTGCCTTCCCCTACGCATTTGCATGGAAACTTGCATTCAGCTGCATGGGCAGGAAGGTGGTGATCAGCTGCTGCTGGGAGCCAGGGGGAAATATGCTCACTGTGTGTGCTTTTCCCTGACACAAGACCAGTGATATCCCTGTAGGCCACTGGGAGATGCTCCCGTAGGCTATTCTCAGGTGAGGATCAGAAACTCCAGGCATGTGGGAAGGCTGACATCCCCACCAGGCTACTCTGTAAACTAAAATGCATCCACTGCAGGAAATACAGGAGAGTCACTTGACACAATCATACATAAATACAGGCATCAGCTTGATGGACACTGTAGAGGAACAAAATCTCACTATCCTAGGCCTGGTCCCCTTAAACAGAGAGCAGAGTCTGGTTACCCTGTGGAGGAAGAAGAACCCAGTCAGCTTGTGTAACCTAAGTGCACATGACGAGAGCAGGACCAGGGATGGCGAGGTGGGAGGACGGTGCTCCCATGCCCTCCTGGTTAGCTTCTCAACAGAGTGAATGTACTGAGCAATTTACAACAGCCAGCTGCAGTGAGAAATGACCGTGGACACATGCATACCTCTGCTCAACCATAGAAGCTTGTAGAAGAGTAAAGTAGATGCATGGGCAAGGAGCAGAGGCTTTTCCTGGGACATGCAAAGACACCAAATGCAGCACTCACAAATCTAGAGGAAAACATGAACTATAGGGAAGATAAATGGAGAGAAATCTAACAAATTAAAATACCAGGAAAGAAAAGAAATAATAAGATGGAACAAAAACTCCACAACTTCTGAGCAAGGCTCTTCTGTCATTTAATTAAAATTCTAAATTGAGACAAGAAAGTGTGCAGGGAAGGGTATTGTCAGAGACACGGTGGCCAGGGATTTCACAAAATCAATGGAAAGGAGAGAAATAAATAAACAAGAGTGAGTGAGAGAGAAAGAGGAAAGAAGGTAAAAAAAGGAAGGGAAGAGGAAGGAAGGAAGAAATGAGAAGGGAAATGAATGGAGAGAGGGAGGGAGAGAGGGAAGAAGGGATGAATGAAGGAAATAAAAAGAAATTTCAGATACAAAAAGCTCACATGGTCAATAGTAGAAGCAAAACACAACAGGATCTGACTATAGTCAGACAAGTAGAAATCAAAGTAAAATTTTCTGAAGAAACCTGGAAACAAAATGCTAAAAAGTACATACAGAGAAGGATAAAGAGATCAAATTACCCAGAACTGTGCAACAAGACAAGAATCCAACCACACAGAGAAGAGTGAAAACCTAAAGGCCAACAATCCTACACATCCTGTGGAAATATCTTTACAAATGGAATAGACTAGTTTTCTGGAAAATCAAGAACCAAGTGCCAACATGGCCTGTCAATCTAAACTAAAAGAAAACGAGTCTGGGAAGGTAAGAGTAACAATGTTTTTAAAATTAAGATTGAGATATGTGATAAAAAAAGGATCTGATGAAAATTAGGCAGTATATAAAGTGAAAACAGGAAATTTCTTGCAATTGTTGTGACAACGTAGATTTTTTTGCATATGGACTGTGGTAAGTTAAAGAGATATAACTGAAGAATCCCCCTCGTCAGTGGTTAACCCTCCAGTGAAGATTGATGTAGGATGCTCCAGCCCACTGTGGGCAGCACCATCCCTAGGCAGGACAAAAAAGCCATCTGAGCATAAGCCAGAGAGTGAACCAGTAAGCTGTGATCCTGCAGGAGCTGTGCTTTAGTTTCTACTTCAGGTCTTGCCTTGATTTCTCTAAATGGTGGGCTGTGATCTGGAAGTGGCTGAAGTAATCATTTCCTCTCCCACATTGCTTTTGGTCATATTTATTTATTTATTTATTTATTTATTTTTTCGAGACAGGGTTTCCCTGTAGTTTCTAGAGCCTGTCCTGGAACTAGCTCTTGTAGACCAGGCTGGCCTCGAACTCAGAGATCCACCTGCCTCTGCCTCCCGAGTGCTGGGATTAAAGGCGTGCACCACCACCGCCCGGCTTGGTCATATTTATTATAGCAACAGAAATCTAACTAGTATAGCACAAAATAAAAATACACAGACATCCACCTTCTGTGCATATAGGGTTAATTTATTCAATAGCCCACATGGCTTAAAATACAGCATCTCAGACAGTCTATACGTGTTCTTAATTTGAGTAACTGGATATAGATATCCAGAATTTATATTTATATAGAAGTGAGATAGTTCATTTATATTTGAAAGTTATATTTGTAACAGGTTTTAAAGCTGAAAAATGTATATCACAATTATAGCAAGTGATTCCCATTCATATTTACCTGTTTTTACAAGGGAGAGCAGAAATATATCTGTCTGGGATACTTATCAATAGTATAATAAGTGCAGAGCTTAGAGTTGCAAAGCTTACCTATGCTCTGTGAAGACTTTTAAATTCTGTTTTATTCATGAGAATATTTTGGGTGAATTTAAAAACTGGTCTCTGATAAAACCTTCAAGGCAAAATATATATTTTCTTTCCCAACAAACCAGGAAATCTTGAGTAAAATCAAGTAAACTCATATATGTGGGTATTGACAAGATAGAAGGCTCTAAGGCTACAAACAGAAGAAAACTGGACACTGATACCCATGGGTACAGGCTGCACACTAAGCCCTTATATTCACAGTCTCCTCTGGAGGTAGTCTGCTCGTCAGAGGGATGCTATCAGGATGCTCAGTGGGATTGAGAGCAAATGCTGGCTCACGGAAGATGCGGAGGGGAGAGTGAGTCTACTGACCTAAATCAGAGACCTGTTGGTGTAAGAGTGGGCTAGAGAATGCCTTCAGATCAAAAAGAAGTCCCCAGGGTGTCTTTTTGGCCACCAATGCTATTATAATGAAAAGGAGGCATACATATATATATCTAAATGAAATGCCCATAGGAGCTGGGAAACTAGTAAGGGGCTATGACAAGGATATTTCAAAGAAAGTGGGATAGAAAACAGATAGTATGAAGTGGGCAAAGGAATAAATGTAACAAGAAAAATTAAATCTGTTAGAGGTGGGAGAGAAGGGAAGAAGGAGGAGGATAGGAAAAGGGATAATTAACACAAAAGATGTTTAAAAATGCCACAGGGAAATCTATTATTGTAGAAACTTCCTAAAATATATACATATAAATGTTTAAAAGAAGTTTAAACAGAGATACTATATGATGGGGAGGACAGTCTTATTCCTAGATACCATAGACTATCAAATAAAAAGCTCAGTGTCAGATATGGCTTACTTCTTTTCAAGCTGTCTACAATAGACCTTCTGTCACTAAACTTACAGATTCATGCCATTCCCTTTTATATATAATCCCTAGAGATTGACAGTAAGGCCCTGTTGTGGAAGACATCATATATTTGCATCATGGGAAGTATAGAAATCACACTTATATTGATCTTGAAACTTCATCTATACTGGCTAGCTTTTCTAGAGCTAGACAATTCAGTTGTATAATGGTTTTGCACTTTCTTCTGAGTTTATCTATACCCAGAACAATTTAGAGACTATTGACTGAGATGATCCAGTCTCCCAGAATACTCCAGTCAGGATTTGACCATAATCCTACATCTTCTTTGGGTTGCAATAAGATTATCAGTGCCCTCAGTCAGCAAGAAGTAGTCTAGAAAACTATGCCCACATTCTCAGAAAATGGGTTATGGATGTTTGTCTTTGTTTAGCATGTTGGTTACAAATTGTTATGAATAACGACTAGAAAATAAGTTAAACAAAGGTGATTAAATTCAGGATTCTTGTTTTGAAAAGAAAAGGGGGAAATGATGTGGGATGAAGCTCTTGCACACTGTAAAGATTTGTCACTCATATTGGTTTAATAAAACACTTATTGTCCAGTAGCCAGGCAGGAAGTATAGACAGGGCAACTAGATGAAGAGAATTCTGGGAAGAGGAAAGTCAGAGAAGCAGTCACCAGCCAGACACAGAGGAAGCAAGATGAGAATGCCTCACTATTAAAAGGTGCTAAGCCATATGGCTAACATTGACAAGAATTATGGGTTAATTTAAGTTTTAAGAGCTAATTAATAACAAGTCCGAGCTAATAGGCCAAGCCGTTTATAATTAATATAAGCCTCCCTCTGTGTTTTTCTTTGGGATTAAATAGCTGCAGGACCAGGTGGGACAGAAACTTCCATCTACATAATGGAGAAGAAAATATTCAACAATATTGCTCAGCTGTGAACTCTGCTAAAGTAATAACTGGCCTGGTAAAATATGCCCAGGGGTAAAGCAGTGGCACAGACATTATTGGAGCAACCAAGCACTTTATTATGTGATTAAAGTCCCTCTCACCAGATGAAATCCATGCCTGGTGCTATTACCTGAACTACAAACTTGTGGCTGGCTGGGCCATACGTTCTATGAAAGAGCCCAGTACTATGGATATTCTATTAAAATGTACCTGAACTTCTTATCTTCATACACATTGATTAGTTTATCTCACAGTCTTCATCAAAGTGTCTCTCTGCAGTAGATGGCGATTAATACAAAGACCCACAACTAGTTGACATGCAGAGAATAAGAGACTATGTACTTATTAATACATGACAAGAGAATAAGTACTCAGTTCTAAATGGGACATTTCTACAACTAGCTGACATGTAGAGAATAAGAGACTGTGGAATACTTAGTTCTAAATGGGACGTCTCTAAAATGTTGTCTCCACATAAAGATCACGGATCCTCATGGAAGAAGAAGTGAAAAAGACTTTTAAGAGGCAAAATCAGTAGATGTTCTTAGAGAAACATCATTTGCTGGATATGACAGGCCATTGTCCACATGAACTCACAGAAGGTGTGAGGCATATACAATACACACACACATACACACACAAACATGCATGCACACAATGCACATATACACAAACACACACATATACAAACACACACACACACATCAAGCCAGTAAAAATCCCAGCATGGATGAAGAGTATCTCATGAATCTCTCCCCCTAGCTAAAGCTAATGATAGCTGATGAATGACTGGGGAAAATGTTTTCTTCAGAGATGTTTTCCCTGAAAGACTACAAATACTCCAAATTTGACAATTTGTTGGTATTATTAAATATTATTTTTTTGAAACATACTAAAAGAAAATTTCTTACTACCCCTATGGAAATCTAAGAACTATTAAATTAAAAATTTTATATTTAATGAAATACTTTGTCAAGTTCACTGGATGTGAGATTAATATTTACATACAAATAAATTATTATGTTCAATGATAGGTGATCTTTAAAGTGTTTGTGAATATAAACAGATATAACAGTGGTGACTATAAAAGCCTCAAGTTGTCCTCAGTGGCAGTCAGAGCAGTTCTAGATTATGTCTTAAGCCCACTTGAGGTCCTAGGTTCTACCCTTCACACAGAAAAATAAAGATACACATTTGGATTGGAAAATATATAAGACTTATTAAAAGGAATGGGAAAAATTATCAATAAACACATAATATTTCACATATAAAATACCTTAATATCTTGAAAAGGTCAGGTTTCTGTTCACTGCAGTGTCTATGCAAACACAGTGATGTCAAAAGGATTTCCAATGAAACTGGGTAGATAAAACTGAAAATTAAAAAATGAGGATTATTAGTTTACCAAACTGCATAAGCTCCATATAAAATTATAGAAGTTATAAATATAAACAAACAGGTAAGTAGAAAAAAGAAGATCCAGGGACAGAGTGGTGCATGGTACATGACAGGTTGAAACTTCAGATCAGTGAGGAGGAAGGCTAGGCTATATAAGAATTACTGAGATACCTGTCATCAGTAAGATAAAGAAAAATTAATTATATTGTCATATCAAATTACACATGAAAATCAGCTCTATGCACAATGATTACAGAGTCATAAAATATAGAATCTTATGATAGCTTTGCAGGAATTTCCTAAACAATATCAAAAATTACAGAACTTAGAGATTAGAGTGACAATTATGACTACATCAAAAGAAGTAATGCATGGACACCAAGAGACACCCAGAAAATTCCAATCTAAACCCTCACAAAGTTTGGACAAATGTGTATTAGATAATGGTTACTATTCCAGAGGAATAATGGTGCAAGGGAAATTTTGTAGAAGCAACAACTGTAATAACAGATGACGTAATCTATACAACCACCAATCATAGGTGACTCAGTACATTTTATAGAAATGGGTTAGAGTTAGGGATCTGGCCATATTGTTAAATTAGTATGTTGACTGAAAAATAACACAGTAACTTTTTAAAAGTTGTATCTTTTTTTATCTCTGTGTGTGTGTGATTATGTGCTTATGTGGATAAGATCAGAGGCATTGGGTCCCCTGGAGTTCCAGATGTGAGATGCCTAATATGGATGCTGGGAATGGAACTCATTTCCTCTGGAAAAGTAGCAAGCACTCGTAACATTTGAGGTGTCTCTCTAGCTCCTAATGTCCTAGGCCTGTCCTACATCTTTTAAAATGTAAGGAATTTCAGCACATGTTCTAGCTTGCTTTTTAACACTGTGATAAACACCATAACCAAAGAAACTTTGAGAGAGAAGAGTTCATTTCAGCTCACAGTTCCAGGCCACAGCCCATCACTGAGGAAAATCATGGCAAGAGTTCAAAGCAAAGCAGGAGCCCACAGGCAAGAGCTGGAGCAGAGGCCATGGAGGAGTGTTGCTTACTGACTTGATCTCATGGCTTTCTCAGGCTGCATTCTTCTCTAACCCAGGGGTGGCACTGCCTACAGTGGGCTAGGCCCCCCAAAATCAGTCATCAATCATGAAAATGCCTAATAGATTTGCCTATAAGCTGATTGGATGACATTTTCTCCATTGAGGTTCCCTCTTCCCAGTTGACCCCAGCTTGTGTCAAGTAGACACTAACCTAGACACCTCACCACCCTCATACTGATGACAAAGTCAAGATTCAAAAGAAAACACGTGGTACAATCCTCAGGAGGCACACTCACACAGTAAGAGAGCGAAGCACTAACTAGAGAGATTCTGATCTGTGTCATGATGGCCAATTCTCAGGAGCAGACGGCTTCAGTTCTGACAACAGGTGCACACTGTTCTCGATTGTACCACTCAACCTGAAGACTGACTATGCCAATTTCATTTCATTGTTTGATACATTGTTACATATTTTAAGTACTGCATGATAAATTAAAACACACACTCAGGTCCTTGTTCATAGCTTATTCATACTTAAAGACAAAGTGCCAACTCCCTGGAGACTGACATGTCTGATGAGGTAGAAACCAAGACTGTGAATTCTGTCAATGTCATGACTGGATTTCCTGTCAGGCATCTGATTAACCAGTCTGATATTTAAATGTTCTTGTTTAACACTTTAACTCTGTCTTCTAAAACTCCCCATACAGAAATTCATGAAGCTGTGTTTTCATTATGTAGCCCTGGATGGTTTTTCAATGAACTGCAGAGCTAGCAGAGTTCACAGGGCGCAAAGTCCAAAGCTTGTTTGTTGGTAGTTCACAACCCAAGCTCCTGGATCTGAGTCTATGCAGGTTGGTGATACTTGGCATCTGAAAATTGTTTTCTGTGTGTTAAAGCCAAGAGGAAAATGTAAATTCATGAGCATTAATATTGCATAGACTAATTAAAATTTCTTATTTCTTTGTTTTGTCTATTACCATATCAATTCAGAGAGAGTAACTCCTAGTGTTCATGATAATTAGTGGCTTTGGTTGGGACTATAAATGTCTCTTTGACAATGAACAGTAATTTTGCAAATGTGGGCTGCCTAGTAATGAGCATACTCCATGCTGCACAGTCCAAGAAGAGATATTTGTTTAAATTTCTGTTCACTTTTGAGAATTCTCAGAACATTGATCATCATAAAGATTTCTCTTCTGTATTTAGTAACTTTCATAATTAAGAAAATATTATCTGCCTTTCAGCATGGTCAATCTACGAGTACCAGCTTCAGGGTTTTTGTGTTGTTTTGTTTTAACCTTTTCTCAGGAAAGTCATGTACGTAAGGTGAGAAAATTTTTTAAATTAAGAGACAGAACATATCACAAAATGCATGTTCAGCCAAATCATGAAACAGCAAAGGAAAAAATAATAATACAAACCTTTTAAAATTCCTAACAGCAAGTACCACTATGATGGGTAGACAGCCACAAGGCAAAGCCAATGGAAGTCAGGAGAAATGAAAGGAGAAGGAACCTATTATTGGAAGGTATCAGAAGTGTCTAGACAATGTAAATTGGCCACGTAAAAGAGCTATATTTGATTTAGAATTGCTATGAGTGGGGGAGAAGGTGACATATTACCACAGTGGGAAGATGAAGAACTTGCTCAGGTACCCACAGTGTGGAGGCAGATCATGGAGGAGAGCAACTTCCGATCAGTTGAGTGACTTGGCAGGCAGTGGTGTCTGCCAAGTCATGTGGCCAGTGAAAGGATAGAGAAGGTGTCCAAGAACTCTGTGGTCACAAGAGCAGCTAGCAGGATACACTACACAGAGAATCCGTATTATCCAGAGAAAGATTTGTCACCATGGAAGTGAGTAGAAAGCACCCGGCCACATAGTCTGCCAGGCCCAACTGCTTCTGCTCCTGCAGGAATCACTCCCCAATACCCAGGTATTGCTTATGTTAAAACAATTAGCAAAAGGAATAAGGACAACTTCTGCCTTAGTTGGTGTTTCTATTATTGTAATAAAACACTGACCAAAAGCAACCAGAGAAGGAAAGGGTTTGTTTAACTTCACACTTGACAGTCCATATTGGAAGTCAGGGCAGGAACTCAAGGCAAGAACCTGAGGCAGAAGCTGAAGCAAGGACCATGAAGGAACACTATTTGCTGACTTGCTTTCCATGGCTTGCTCAGCTTGCTGTCTTATAGTCCACAGGTGACACCTCCCATTGTGGGTAGGGACCTCCTCCTACATCAGTCAAAAGTCAAGAGAAATGTCCCACAAACTTGCCTGCTGATCAACATTATGGAGATAACTCCTTAATTGAAGTTCTTTCTTCTTAGATGACCATAACTTGTGTCAAGCTGACAAAAATCAGAAAGAACAACAACAACAACATTCCCACAAACAAAACCCAACCAGGCATATATTTAAAAAGACAGCATAAGAGACTATGTGAAAGAGGAACAGCGTGGCATTTTCTGCACAGGAAGGGTCAGCAGACCGTCCTGAAAAGTCTGCACAGTAAAACTTAGAATGGAAATAAGGGGAAAGGTGTCAGTGGGACAACAGCTCTAAAGATATTTGAACAACAGGGGAAATGACAATAATGAAACAACAGATAGGTGCAAATATTAGGTGTGCACAGCTGTGTGTTGGATGTGCAGTGGAATACTTCATCAAATGCATTGTATCTCTCTTAAAATCCTTGTGTGAGCCGGGCGGTGGTGGCGCACGCCTTTAATCCCAGCACTCGGGAGGCAGAGGCAGGCAGATCTCTGAGTTCGAGGCCAGCCTGGTCTACAAGAGCTAGTTCCAGGACAGGCTCTAGAAACTACAGGGAAACCCTGTCTCAAAAAACCAAAAAAAAAAAAAAAAATCCTTGTGTGACATGATTATCTCAATAGATGTAGAAACGGTCCTTGACAAAATCCAACATATGTTCCTGATAAAAGTCCTGGAGAGATATGGACATAAAGGACATAAGTAAACATAATAAAGGTAATTGACAGCAAGCCCATAGCCAACATCACATTAGATGAAGACAAAATCCAAGCATTTTTGTAGTGGCATTTCACGTGGATTTTAATAAATAAAGCATGCCTAAAGATCAGCATGTAAAACAGCCCCACTGGTCAGCCTTACTACCAGGCAGTAGTGACACACACCTTCAATCCCAGTAGTTACACTAGTTGACATAGAAACTGGAAGGTATTGGTGCATGCCTTTAATCCCAGAACTAGAGAGGAATATAAGAAAGGAGAAGACAGCTCTCAGGCACAGTCTCATTCTGAGATTCCAGGAGCCAGGATCGTCATTGCAGACTGAGGTGGAGATAAGAGCCAGTGATGGCTCCTTTGCTTTTCGGGGATTCAGGTTGAACCCCAATTTCAGCGCCTGGGTTTTATTAATTGTGCTTTACATTTCCAATAAAATCAGGAACAAGAAAAGGTTTTCCATTCTCTCCATATTTGTTCAATATAGTACTTGGAAATTGAGCTAGAGCAATAAGATAACAGAAGGAGATCCAGGCTATTCAAATTGGAAAGGACAAAGTCAAAGTATAATTATTTGCAGATGATATGATAATATGCATTAGTGACCCTTAAAATTCTTCCAGAAAACTCCTACATCTGATAATAACTTTCAGCAAAGTAGCTGGATACAAGATTAACTGAAAAAAATCAGTAACCCTCCGATATATACAAATGCCAAAGGGACTGAGAGCGAAATCATGGAACAAAAACCTTCATGGTAGCCTTAAGTAATATAAAAATATATTGGGGTAACTCTGACAAAGCAAGTTAAGACTTCTATGATAAAACTTCATCTTTGAAGAAAGAAATTGAAAAAGATATCAGAAGATGGAAAGATCTCGCATACTCATGGATTGGTAGAATTAACATAGTAAAAATGGCCATCCTGCCAAAAGCAATTAAAAGATTCAATGTCATTCCCATAAAAATTCCAACATAATTCTTTACAGGCCTTGGAAGAACAATTCTCAACTTCATATGGAAAAAAAAAAACAGGATAGCTAAAATAATCCTGATAATAAAAGAGCTACTGGAGGACTCACCATTCCCAATGTTAAGTTGTATAAAGAGCAATAGTAATAAAAGCCTCATGGAACTGGCATAAAAGCAGACCCTCAGAGCAATGGAATTTAATTGAAGATCCATACATAAACAAACAAACACATCTATGGACTCCTGATTTTTTTATATATAAAGCCAAAAATGCACAGTGGGAAAAGAAAGCATCTTAAACAAATGTTGTTGGTGAAATCACATTTGTAGGTAAAGGAATACAAATAGTTCCAAATCTATAACCCTGATTACAAAGATTCCAAGAGGATCAAACACATAAACATAAAACCAGATACACTGAACCTGGTAGAATAGAAAGTGGGGAACAACCTTGAACTCATTGGTACAGGAGAAGACTTCCTGAACAGAACACCAATATTATAGGCACTAAAATCAATAAATAATATATGGAACCTCATGAAACTTAAAAGTTTTTATAAGGCAAAGGACACTGTCAATAAGACACCTAATGTGACTACAAGTTCAATTGTAATATGTGACTAATTGCTAACATTTGTTTCCTTATTATCTTAAATTGTTGGTAATAATAACTTTCAAAGGCTAGAAATCACATTACATTGTTAAATGACTTGCATAGGTACCACACCTTTGACAATATTATAAATATATGTACAGTATGTTCTAACAAAAATAATTTCAACTCTATCAATATACAAAAATTCCAAGCAAATGTAAATTATTTAAACCTAGTAGTTGCTTTTTTTGGTTTAAAAGTAAATCCAATAATCTACCTTTTAATTCTACTTCTATATCCTCCCTTATTTTTTTCAGAGTAGACTCAATGATCTACTCTTATATACTATAAAATGTAGTCATGTTTTCAAGGTCACACAGAAATATATTTTAGATAGGTTATCATCAAACATTTTAGAGATCTAGAGAACATGGCATCTAAAATGTTTTAAGAACATAGGTTATTTTCTTTTTATGAAAATGAGACAAGTCTTTTTCTGACTGCACCAATTTGTTTCAGAGAAGATGATGGACATTGAAGAAACTCCACATGAAGCTTACTTTCTTTGTGGCAAAGGTTAACCACTGGGTAAGAAGTGCTCTTGCCTCAACTGTTGACAATATGTTGTTCTAATTGGACAAGCAGGACACAAAAGAAAGGACTGCTGAACTTTGCTGAGACAAGGTAGGACAGCCCTTCAGAATATGCTGCTTCACAGGAAATTATGTAAGATATGCTAGGCCTATAGGCCAAAGATGGATGTGCCAGCATTGCAGAAGAACATTACAGAGAAACAGGCAGTCAGTAGTTTCTTATCATTTTTCACATTTTTTGGAAATTGTTTGCTTATACTTGCTGTTTACTTTAATATTATTTCCTTCTTTGGGTCTGTGATGGAGTTGAAGGCTTTGTAGTTATAGTTTTCTTGTTACCAGATTCAGAAAGAAACTCACTAAAGAAATGTAAAGTATATAAAGTTGAGAGACATAAAAAGATAGTTTGGGTAATGCAAGTTAGATAGAAAGTAAATTAGCTACAACTTGGACTCACCAAGATAGGATAGACACTAAGATAGGAGTCTTTTCTCAGAATTTGTCAATTGTTAATGGACTATACATTGTTGATGTATTTATTACCTATATATTTTGTATAGTTATTGTACTTATTGTATATAGTTTTTCTTATATTAGTTATAACCTTCCTTTTAAATTTTTAGACAGAAAAGAGGAAATATGGTGATACCTTTTTTGTTCAAATAAAGGAATGCCCCTTTGTTTGTCTGAGCTTTGGTAGAGGAAAGGATTCTCTAATGGCTTGGCTGCTTTGCTTTTCTGATCTTCCATTTGAACCCAAATATCTGTCTCTGGGAATTATTATTCATGCTACAGAAATCAATATAAAGGTTCCTCAGAAAGCTGGAAATTGATCTATCTCAAAGTAGTTATACCACTATTGGGCATATACCCAAAGGATGCTCCATTCTATCACAAGGACATATTTTCAACAATATTTACTATAGACTTATTCAAAATAGCCAGAAATTATCTACAACTTCCTCAATGTTCCACAACATAAGAATAGATAAAGAAAAAATATGACACATTTATACTATGAAGTATTGCTCTGCTGTTAGTAAATGATATCATGAAATTTGCAGGCAAATAAACAGAGCTAGAAAAATCATCTTGAGTAAAGTAACCCAGACCCAGAAAGATAAATATGGCATATTTTCACTTATAGGGGTTATTTAAAAGGCGGTGTGGAAATCGAGTGCAGAGTACACCTCCTGGAATCTAGGATGATGGGGACTTCTAGTAATAGTGGATACCAAGTCTCAAGTGCCCATCTCTTGCAGCCAGGAGAGGCTGCCAGTGGTGGGAATGGGTTGAATTCAGTTGAGTTGTTGGTCAAGAGGGTCCTATGGAAATTCCAAACTAAATACAAATGTGTGAGGTGGTAGACTCAAGAAGAGAGTGGCCATGGGCCAATGGAAACATTTTAAGAGAGACAAACAGGGATTTTACAAATAAAGTGAAAATATCAAGGTGTAAGAAAATTTCAAAGTTTAGAAAATATGAAATGAGATAAAATACCTAGGTATTTCACATTCCCATTGATGCATTTGTCAGTGTAGAAGTCACCTCAAAATATAATTAAGATTTCAAGCAGAGGTTCCACCCTGTCTTATATAGACAGCAGTAGGCCAGAATGAAAAACAGCATGAAGAAAAATCCTCCCAGATTTCTGTAAACAAGGCATTTGTATTTCAAAAATGAGGAAGTGAAGAATTTTCCAGGCAAAGAAAAGCAAAGGAAGTTCATAACTGTCTCCTTGCCGTAGCTCACGCTGAAGGCTTTACCTGAGGCAGGATTAGAACTGCAGATGTAAACTTTGACCTGAGCGTGGAAAGAAAACACCATTTTCCAGCCTTGGGCAGCTGAAGGATCAACCTACAATAGACGGTACACTGTGAAGTATTTGACAGCCTTAGCCTGACCATTTTCCAGCCTTGGGCAGCTGAAGAGTAGACCGACAATAGACAGTACACTGTGAAGTATTTGACAACATTAGTCTGAAGCACGACACACATGACGGAGCCGCCCCGTGTCCAGTGAGAGCTGTTCCTTCAAAGCCAAAGGCAGGGATAGAGTGAGATTAACCGAACTTTTGTGAAGAAACCCAAGACAGGCTTTTATACTTTAAAAAAAAAACCCTATAAAATTAGCCAATATCAGAGATAAATGGCTTATTAAAATATTTCCTGTTACTTTCTTTTGGTAGGTACCCTGCTTGATAAAGTGAAGGTTTCCACACGGAAATAAACGTGTGCAGGTAAGTGACAGAAGACAGTTTCTCTGTGTGGTGGCCAGAGAGGCAGAACTACACATCCTCCCAGTCTGAGCCCTCTTACAGACATTGTGAGCATTTTCTGTGTGAGCAGTCTATGGTTGAGCCCTCTTACAGACACGGTGAGAGTTTTCTATGTGAGTGTATTTTTCTCAGCCTTCGGGATAGTGTATAAGTCAAAGGACAAAACTAATGAATTATTGAGCTCTGACCTTCTGCAGTACCATGTCGCCAGGCTTCTCTCCTCAAACCCCTCCCTGGGGACGGGGTCCTGCAGAGTCCCAGCGTTTTCCCACACTTCCAATGCCTTCCCGGGGCTGCAGAAGCCTCACTTTAGAACCTGACTCACGGAGTGGCTCTGTGTCATTATTCATTATTAAACACCTCCAAGAGCAGTTACTAATGCAGATAGAATTTGATTTATGTGCTCAGGAATCTAGGAGGATAAGCCATAGTAGGGTAATCAACAAAATATCTTTTAGAAATCTCATAACAGTGAGGGGGGAGAAATCACAATAAAACAGTAAAGTATTTAAAGTTTGCATTAGAAAATATAATGCCAGCGTTGAAAGTATCCGTCAGTGCAGGTGATTTATTGAATAAAGGTTTGCATGCAAATTCCATGTCATTCTTTACTCTAAAGCAGCCATTATTTGTATGGAAATCATTTGGGAATCTCATTATAGGGAAAAAATATACTGGCAGCGCTACATCTTGGGAACATAACTCTTGGAGGGAATGGGCATTAATCAGCGTTCCCGTAAGTCTCAAACATTAGGAAATTATTTCCCAGACTGCTTGGCAGTCTCAGAAGATTGTTTAGAAGAATAGGGAGCTGTGGAGGAACTCTTGATCAGGACGGACTTGGTGGCCCAGAGTCAGAGTGCAGGTTGGACGATGGCCCTCAGAGGTCACAGTCTGCGTTGATTTTGTAAGAGTCAGGGACCTTTGTGAAAGGGGCTCACCTGTTAGTTAGAACATTCTGTTGAGACTAAGGAAACTGAAATTTTCTTAAGCTTGTATGGGGGATCAGTGCCCAGGCTCCATTGTGGCTCTGGGAAACAGAGTAAGAATGCAGAGTTCAGGACAGCCCGCCACCTCCTCTCTGTAATGTTTCTCATTGTATCTGCTCGTTTCTTCTTGCCACTTCCTGCCTGCATAGCCATTCACGACCCTGAGTTCTACCCTTTACCATATAGGGAGACATGAAAAGACCCCATAAGACACAAATGCAATGAGATTAATCTCTGTTCTTATCTGGTACCTTTTCTTGTAGAAGGAGCTGCACAGAGGTGGAAAGGAACCGAATGACAATCTGCTTATGTCCCCAGTAGAATGTGTCACAAGGTGAATGTTTCAGTAATCCATTCGGATCAGAGAGAATCGGACAGACAGTTTAGGAAATCATGTTTTTTTTTCTCTCTCTACACGTTGCTAGGAGCTGTTAATTGTAGTCTGGGAAATTATTCACTTTGGTTCCAAATACATTAACAGTTGAGCCTGGGAAACTGTGCCAGTGACTGAGTGACCTATTTTAGATGAACTGTTATGTGAATTAGTAAACTGCGTGGTCAGGAATAAAAGAATCAAGGTTTTTACAAATGCCTTATCTTCTCTAGGAGGTGGGGTGTCATAGGGCTAGTGCGAGCAGGCACAGCCTCAAGCCTGGCACTTTCCCCTCTGATCTGTTCTTCCCCTAGAGAACTGGTTTCAGAGGCTAAGGGATTGTGGACTCAGTTTAAGAGCATCTGTTGTTCTAAGACCCTGGTTTGATTCCCAGAACCGTTGTCAGGTGACTTACAGCTGCCTCTAAGGGATCCAATACCCTCTTCTGACCTCTCTGGGCATGAGGCATGCACGCAGTATGCATACATACATACATGGAGACAAATACTCATACACACAAAATAGATCTTTTTAAAAATGCTGAAGGATTGCATATGTAAATTATTGTGTAAATTATTTTATGTAATATTCATACAAACTTATAATATGCTTTGATCAAATCTTCCCCTGATTGCTCCTTTTCAACGCTGTCCTTTCCTCCACTGCTCTTCCGTCCCACCTGCATTCTCTCTCTTATCTTTGAACACCTGCTGAGTCCACTTAGCACCTGAATGACCCAGCTGTGGAGGCTCTGTCCTGGAGCCATTCAGGAGCTAATTCCCTGAAGAAAACCAATTCTCCATCCCAGCACTCATCAGCTGCCTCTCCTCAGAGGCCAGGACTTCATGAGCCCCTCAGTGTATGATGGAATTTTGGATGGCTCGATCTTATAGGGGTCCTGTGCATGCTGTCACAATGATTTGCAAGGACGTGTGTGTGATGATCCTGTCATGTCCTGTTTGGTTTGTAGGGAGAGACTTGGGTGTCTCCATAGCACTATGTTCACAGGGGTAAAAAATAGGAGGTGGAGAGTCGTACCCTTCTTCTAAGGCACAAGCAATGTTTTCTTCTGTCTTTAGAATTTGATTAAAATGGAGTTCTTCGGAGAATAAAGAAGAATATTACTGTAGTGGCCAACAAAGACAGCAACATTTTCTGCCCTAAGAAAATACAAAACTCTGCATGCATTAGTGACGGTCACTCTCTCAATGTGGAAAGATTCTGTTTACTTAGAAACTTTGTGGACAGGAAAGATGGTTTCAGATCTCTGAAAGGGGAAAAGAACAGTTTGAACCAGCAAAGGGCAGGGGACCGGGCATCCATTTGTCTGAAAGAGCCAGTGAGGACGAGGACTGCTTTCCCTCTGGACTTTGCAGACTGGAAGGTTGCTAGTGATGTTTTCATTTGGACGGGATCTCCAAATTTCCAGACAATCAATCCACACAGGAGATGCTTCCATATGGATCTCAGCTCTCCATTCTTTAAGCCTCCGTGATACGCTAGTGACATGCTGGAGCACCTGATGAGTTATCTCAGGGCTTCCCACATCAGTCCCTTAGAAGAGCCATGGACAGCTCAATCTGGGATTTACCAGTGTTTAAAGGAGGGAAAGTGAAACTCTTCATTGAGCCCCACTCCGCTGGGTTTACAGTTTATGGAAAGATATTCACTATTGGTCAACTGAAGGACAGAACTATGGCTTAGCCTTGCCTGCTCTCTAAGCAGGGTGGACGTCAAGGAAAGACAGACCTAGATCTGTCCCACCATTGCCTGCTCTCTGGATGGCTGAGTGTTAAAAGAGAGTAGACTTAGTCACACACATGTCTGTTAACATGAGAAACAAACCCACAGGGAGACATTATGTGCCATCCCAAATGAGCAGTTGATGTAAGGACAAGTCACTGACCCAAGCACAGGACCTGCTTTCTCTGTCTTGTCTTTTCTGTTCACATGTTATGTCTCTTTGCTGAAATGTCCATATTTAACCACACTTTAGATTTAACCTCCTCCATGTTAAGAAACTTCTACTGGCTTATCTCATGTTAGTGTTTCCTTCTGTTATAATTCAGAGAGCCTCAAGGAGAAAACTCAGCATGCAGAGAAGAATACATTTCTGCTCTCGTTTACATTTAATTGTTTGTTTATATACATGTATGTGGTATGCATGTTCCCTCGTGAAGAGGTGCACCTGTGTGATGGTGTGTGTGTGTGTGTGTGTGTGTGTGTGTGTATTTGTGTGCAGGCCAGGAGCTGATTTTGGACAGCTTTCTCCATTATATATGTAGTGAGTAATGAGACAGCGCCTCTGATCACATCTGCATCTCTCTCTTCAATCAGTCTAGCCTCTTTAAATAGCTGGTCCCAGGATCCCCTGTCTCCATCCTCCTAGTGCTATGACACACACACACACACACACACACACACACACACACACACACACACACACATATATATAGACTATAGCCAATCTGCCTGCCTGACCAAGCATGTGAGTGCTGGGATCTGAATTTCAGTACACAAGACATTTTTCTGAGTCACCTCTCTGGCCTTGCATCTGGCTTTCTCCTCCACATTCCCTTCTAGGAATGAAGTTTTCGACAGTCATTAGGCTAAAGGTTAAGTCTTGAGAAGTAGAGCAGAGCACACTTTGTGTGAGAGCTGTCTGTCCTACAGGCAATGTCAGGCAAACTTCTTTGCACCTTTTTCTTAAGAGTCATTCCTGGCTGCCTCACAGAGAAGCAATCTTTGTGGCCTTTAGAGAAAGCATTGCTGCCTCTCACTGCAGGGCCGAGATAAGTTTTAAATCCATAGCTCTTTAATATTAATGGAATATTCATTAACACTTGAACACTCATTGTGTCCACAGCTGTGCCTTGGACCCCTAAGTCTGATGAGAATCTGCAGAGATAAGTGACATAAAACATCCCATTAACAGTCTGTCAGTGACAGTCCCCCGCCCTTTCTATCATGCTACTTGCTGAGTGACCACAGTAACAACATGGCTTTCCTTTTTAATTACACTCAATTAATTGCAGTGGTCCCTAATCTAGTAGAAAAGAAAAGGCTCAAGATGCTATCAGTTGAGTGAAAAATACAGTTTTTCTTGATTCTTTTTCACTTGGCACCTTCTGTGAATAAGTGTGTTAAAGGTTCAATTGGTTTAATTATGCTAAACCAAATCTAGAAGGAATATGGTAAATGCAATTAAAATTTAATCAGTCTATCCAGTTTTCTTCAAATCAAACGAGCTTAAAAGTATGTTGCTGACCTACTCCGGGCATAAATGGGTTTGTGTGTAATATAGGCAGTTACAGTCTTGGTGTCAAATATGTGTGCTGGTGTGGCATGTGACTACGTGGCTCAGGAAAACCACTAAAATGAGAAATCTCTGTTGAATGTTGATCTATACCTGGTACTTTAGGAAACATCTTAAAAAAATCTTGCTTCCTGCTTTGTTGAAATAACTTATTTATATAGCAAGCAATTTAAGAATCCTTCTGAACTACCAAATTGAGATCTGCAACTATATATTTGCTCACATACTGATATTCAGAAAGACTCAATTTTAATTTTAATTTTCCCAGGTTAAATTTTATACTGCATGATTTTATTCCTCCTCATATAAATCAATGAGGCATTTACCTAAAGTGAAAGGTGCGTAACTTGAAAATATAAACCATAAATTCCTTAGTATTTGTCTAATCATAGGTTCAATGATTACTCAATGATTATGTTGGCAATTTGATCACATGAATACAGACATCACAACAGCTGGGATATAATTGTTTTTCAAGATAATAAATTGTTGATGATGACTATGAGGGCACTTATTTTCCTTTCTATTTTTTTATTGAGATTAAGAATAATTTTTAAAAGTAGCATAAGAGTTGAAGCAATTAAAACACAAAGATCTAGATCAATAGGGTGGTGCCTTTTGTTTCTATGGTTAGTTGACTCCATGGGCAGCTGTCTATAAAGCTTGATACATAACCTATGGGAGCCAGTGATTTCCCCCAAAGGCCCATGAACTCTTGGGACTCTGCAAATATGTCTGTAGTACATGAAGTCAGAATTAATCTCATGAGTAATCAGTTGCCTTTTTGAGGTATTGACATTTGAATGAAGCAATGGCACATGAATTGCTGCTGGCTGAGCCAAATCAAGGAGCAGCCATCTGAAGGGAGAGGCATGGCACGCTGCATAGCCATGGCAGTGGGAAGACATGCCAGGTCCACTTAGCAAGTTCCTTGTTGTAGCAGAAAGCATTAATATATATATATATATATATATATATATATATATATATATTCCAACCCCTGGGTAGTTATCTTTTAGTTATCCCATGTGAGGAAATGGGAAGTGCATTTGAAGCACTGTTGGTGCCAAAGCAGGTCGTCTCCAGGAGAACTCACTCTTTACACTACTTCATGTGCAAATTGGATAAGATGCTTTCTATCATTAAATATTACTTTTTGTTGGAAGGGCTGACTGGAAAAATCATAGCCAGTTTGATTTAAGTATTCATAAACAGTTTGCCACAAAGCAACAACCAAACAAAAAAGAGGAAAGTAAGCATACCAAAACAGAAAAACATTGGTGATTACTTAGAGCAGATGGTTAGAGCAAAGGTTTCATGTGAAAAATCTGAATTTGTGGAAAATTCTACCTACCACTGTGAATGAAGCAGCTTTCCAATGTTTTAAGACTCACATGTAGAAGTTTGGTAACACTGGATTTACCCAGCTCAGATCAAACATTTCACATGTTCATCACAAGATGGAAGAAATATAAGCATCCTTTGGAAAGACTAGTATTTTTTTAATATAACAGAGTGTGAGGATAATTTGGTAATTCAGATTTAATTGGCCCCCATAAACCCACAGGGATTGGCACTATGAGGAGGTGTGGCTTTGTTGGAGTAGGTATGGCCTTGTTGGAGGAACTGTGTCACTGTGAGGGTGGGCTTTGAGGTCTCTTATGCTCAACCAATGCCTAGTGACCAGTTACTTTCTGTTACTTATAGATCAAGATGTAGGACTCTCAGCTCTTTCTCCAGCACCATGTTTGCCTGCAGGCCACCATGTCCCACCATGATGAGAATGGACTAAACTTCTGAAATTGTAAGCCACACCAATTAAATGTTTTTCTTTATAAGAGTTGCTATGGCCATAGTGTCTCTTCACAGCTGTAGAAACCCTAATAAAGACAGAAGTTGGCAACAGAGACTAGGCTATTGCTGTGATAGGCCTGACCATGTTTTTGTTTGAAAGAATTTGGACTTTGGTAGTTTGAATTAGGAAAACAGTAGAATTCTTTAAACATTGCTTACATGGTCATACTAGTAGGAGCATGGAAGATTTAAAGGGTTGGGGTCTAGATAAAGGGGTTTCAGAGGAGAAGAATTTTAGTATGTTGCCTAGAGATATTTTGGTGGAGCATGTGTTTACTTTTTGTTCTTGTCTGAAGAGTCTGACTGAGGCTAAAGTGAAGAGATATGAATTAATTCTGTTGGCAGAGAAAAATCTCAAAACAGAGCCTAGTATAGACTCTGCTCATTGGTTATTATTATTAATACTGATGAAGATATATAATGAAAAGGAACAACATGAGAAAGGAAAAACACAAAATGAACAATTTGAGGAGAAAAAGAGTACCAGGAAGTGGAATAGAGTTAAATCCTGCATTCAAGGATATAAACAGATTAAGAAATGGAATAAGGGAGTGGTGACCTCAGGGCAAGACCCCACCCAGCTAAGTTTCCAAATTGTGAAAATGAATTGATGAAAAGCTTAGTGCTGTGAGATAATGTTCTTGCGCCCTGTAAAGATTTTTCACTTGTATTGATTTCATAAAACACTGATTGGCAAGTAGGCAGACAGGAAATATAGGTGGGGCAACCAAACTTGGAGAATTCTGGGAAGAGGAAAGTCTCAGTCTGTAGGTACCAGCCAGATGCAGAGAAAGAAAGATGAAAATGCTGCACTGAGAAAAGGTACCAAGTCTGAACACAGACAAGAATTATGGGTTAATTTAAGTTGTAAGTGCTAGTTAATAATAAACCTGAGCTAATAGGCCAACCAGTTTATAATTAGTATAAACCTTGGTGTGTTTTGTTGAAACCAGTCAGGACTAAAAACCTCTGTCTACAGCTTAGGCAAAAGCTGGTAGATCTCATGAGGCCAGCCTGATCTACAGAGAAAGCTCCAGAACAGCCAAAATTAGGCAGTGAAGGAAACCATCAAAAACAGAAATCTGGTGAAGATGTAACTGAAAAAGCAGGCCATGTTGGAGCAAGCAGCAGAACTTGGCAGCTTCGGCCACATGATTCTGGCTTTAGAATTAAGGATGGAAGAAATGAGTTATGGAATTTGTCTACATGACTAAAGAAAGCTGCTGAGGCCTGGCATGTGTCAGGTATGTCCCTGAATCGAGGCCTAGAGAGGACATTGTGTGTAGCTATGAAGGTAGAGCCTGAATTGCCTAAGAAACCCCAAGATGTTGGAGATGCCAAAGCCATAGCTTGCCGGCCAAGGAGAGCTGTTAACAGAGTGGAACCTGCCCAAAAGAGACAACTGTGTTGGAGTCGGAGTTCTGAAGAGCACTTTGACAACAGACATGGATTTTTGAGTGAGTTTGGAGTTTGCCTGCCTGGGTTTTGGTCTTGTTTTGGTCCAGTATTTCATAACTATGCTCCTTTCCCTGTATTTTGGAACAGTATTGTACATCCTCTTAGAACAATATTGTATACCCTATGATGTTTTATGTTAAAAGTATATGATCTGCAAATGGGAGTTAAGACTGCTCTGGCAGAAGCACAGAAGACCAATCCTGTGTTCCCTGGTGTGGCTCCAACAAGGTCTGCAACGTGAAAAAATTTCTCTATGGAAGAAACTGGACCCAACCTCTGCTGGAGTACTGTCTGTGCGGTTCCACGGTCATTGCTCCATACACTGGGGTTTTGGAGCCCTGGAGCAGGGCACTCTGACAGTTTCCCTGCTGTTGATTAATGGTACATGGCGGAGGTTTCCCATCTATATCTGCTTTAAAGAAGCAATCTTTAGCCCAATGTGTTCCCCTTCTGCATTTAGGGCACATGCCAGGTTTCCTCCTTCCCTTCATTATCAGCTGTGGGCATTCCTTTCGAAAATGATCAGGAGTTCCACAGTTAATACAATTACAGCCTCTGGCCCTCAGTCCCTGTCCTCATATGTTTCTCCAAGGTTGAATAGCTGCCACTATAACCTGGCCTTGAATGAAATTCCCTTCTATCTCTCTGCATATCCTGATATATTCATTTAAACTCTTTGTTTTATGAGGGTGTAATGCTTCCTTACAATATCTATTGGCATTTTCAAATATAAGTTGCTTTATTATAAAAAAAAGTATATGATCTGTTTTTTTTTATTTTATAGGGAATTATAGTTAAGTGGTTGCTTAACTAACAAAGTCTCAGAAGAGACTTTGAAATTTGAACTTTAAAACATTGTTGAGACTGTCATAGACGATGGTGACTTTTGAAATTGGACTAAATGTACTTTGTATTATGATATTGTTACAAACTTATAGGGGCCAGGGAGTAGAATGTGCTAGATTGAATGTAATTAGTTCTCATAAGCCCATAGAGATTGAAACTATTAGAAAATGTGGCTTTGTTGGAGTAGGTGTGGCATTGTTGGAGGAAGTGTATCACTGTGGAGGTGGGATTTGAGGTCTCCTATGCTCAACCTATGCCCAGTGACACAGTTCACTTCATGTTGACTGTAGATCAAGATATAGAACTCTCATCTCCTTCTCCAGCACCATGGCTGTCTGCATGCTACCATGTCCCATGAACTAAATCTCCAAAGCTATAAGACACTCCAATTGAAGTTTTCCCTTATTAAGAGTTGCCGGAGTCATAGTATTCCTTCACAGCTATAAGAATCCTAATAATTAAGACAGATTACTAGTATAAGAACACAACTTAGAAAAAGGGTAACAGAGTACATGGAACCTGAACGAATGACCTAAGGAAACATCAATAATCAAACAGATCTCTTCAGTCTCCAATAAATTATAAAAGGCAAGGTTCAGCATAAGAAAAGGGAGGTTGGAGAAGATGGATCAGTGGTAAAGAACACTGGCTGCTTTTCCTGAAGATCTGTGTTCAAGTCCTACTACCCACCCAGGGACCACAACTATCTACACAGGCTCTGATACCTCTTTCTGGCCTCTTCAGGCACTGTGTGCATATGATCTGCTGATACACGTGCAGGCAACATAACCGTATACAAAAACTAAACTAATAAGATAAAGTAATCTCTGCAAAGTACAAATATAAGAAAAAATAAGTAGCAATGAATAAATAATACAAATGAACTGTAAAGTCCTAGAACAGGGAAAACTAATGAAGTGTTTCAAAAAGAGGGGGCTGGAGAGATGGCTCAGAGGTTAAGAGCATTGCCTGCTCTTCCAAAGGTCCTGAGTTCAATTCCCAGCAACCACATGGTGGCTCACAACCATCTGTAATGGGGTCTGGTGCCCTCTGCTGGCCTGCAGGCGTACACGCAGACAGAATATTGTATACATAATAAATAAATAAATATTTAAAAAAAAAACAAAAAACAACAACAAAAAAAGAGGAGCAGATCTGTCAGCAGTAAGGAGGGATTGATCTAAAAGTAAAATGACAATAATGTAAAACCTTTATTGATGAGGTGGCCGGACATTAAAGGAAGTTCACATAAGCTATAAAGAAGTATCAAAATACATAAAAACACTCTCAATAGAAAGGTATTAGTCTGTAATGTAAATTCACGGTTTCCGGAACCATGTACAAAGAGCCCCAAGAAAGTCTGGGGAGACTATGAACTCCATTAATAAGCAATTGTATGAAGAAATATTCAAAAAATTGGATAAACATCAATTTGAGAGATTTTGCTAACCAAGTCATCGGTATAATAAAAGGCAACATTCTGGAATTCAGAACATAAACTTTTGACTTTTTTTTTCTGAGAAGTAATTATGATAATGCAACCAAAGATAAAACAGAAATTAAGAATTTGCTAAAAGTGTAGTAAAACAAATGACTGGTTCTGCAAACTGAATGGATTTTTTAAGATGACAAAATGTTGGGCCACAGAGAGACCACAGAGCAGGACTGTGATTTCCATACCCTGGGGGTTCAGATCATTGTGATAAGAATGGATTCTTGTGGTTATAGAAATATAATAAATCCACGCATTAAATTTTCCACCTTAGCTTCCAAGGACTTTTTAAAACTAGCAAGCTCTACCTAAGCAGCATTGAAGCACTGCATATCAGTGTCACCCATGTGATTGACGTCTCTAATAGACACATTGCATTTTGTACCTCAGTGAAAAAACTCCTGCATCTGCTACACAGAACCCATGAGTTGGGGACTTCTATAATCTTCATAATGTATCTGAAGAAATAAAGGCAGAAAATTAGGAACACAGGTGGGACCTTATAGGTGACATCATACAGCTTTCCAAAAGAAAAAAAAAACAAAAAAGAAACTCTGTATTCTTATGAGGTAGTGCTGTTCAACTTTTGTAAGAATGCCCTGGTTTGATGTGGGAGTCCTCTCTGTGTGCTGTGATCACCATTAATGAATAAAGAAACGCTTTAGATGTATAGCAAGGCAGAACTTAGGTATGAAGGGAAAGATAGGCTGAATGCTGAGGAAAATATGGCCTGAGTAAGAGAGATGCCATGGAGCCACCAGAGACAGATGCAGATGGGAACTTTAGCTGGTAAGCCACTGCCACATGGCGATACACAGATTAATAGAAATGGGTTAAATTAATATGTAAGAGTTAGCCAATAAGATGCTAGAGCCAATGGGCCAAGCAGTGATTTAATTAATACAGTTTCTGTGTGGTTATTTCAGGGGTCTCAGCTGCCGGGTGGCTGGGAAATGAACAAGCGGCTGGGAACAAACAAGCAGCCCCCTCCAACACTGCCTTAACATGAAGCATCTCGATTCAGGTCTCGCCATCTTTAGACAGAGGTGACTTCATATGTAGAAACTTTCCTACAGGGAAAATCAGCCCCTTAAGCTGCCCGACAGTGAGATAATCACAAAGCAAATGCGTGTTTGCAAAAACGACTCTATTCTTGTGAATAAGGTGAATTCCTCTGGAAGCAGCAATTGTCAGTACCTAAGAGAGTCCCTCAGAAGAAGGAGCAGAGCAGAGGCACCTTCTTGGACTCAGACACTTGGGCAACAGTCACAAAACATTTATTGATTGGCTGTTTTACCTGGACTGCTTTCAGATCAATGCATTCAATGTGCAATGTCTTTATTTTAAAATCGTGTGTGTGTGTGTGTGTGTGTGTGTGTGTGTGCACATGTGACATCGTGTGTATGTGGGGGTCAGAGGACAACTTCAGGTGTCTGTCCTTGACTTCCACTTTGACGGAAACAAAGTCTCTTCACTATAGTGGATGGTAGGCTGACTGTCCCTCAAGCTTTGGGGAATCTCTTTTCTCTACTATAAATTCACCAGAGATGTTCTGGGACTGTAGATGAGCGTGGGTTCTGGGGACCACAGTCAGATGCTCACAGTAGTGCCGAACTCACTTCACCCATTAAGCCATCTTTCCAGCCTACAAACATAACCTGAAATAAGGCGAGAAAAGTCAACTTTCTTTTTCCTTTAGATGCATTTGTGTCTTACATTAAAGTGATGAATGAAACCAGTTTTCCCAGAGCCAGCCTCCACATCTGAGCAACTAGCTACAAGTAAAGCATTGTCTATAACAGGGAATGAATAGCCTGTGTGGAAGCAAATGCCACCTAAAAGCCTACGACTGTGAAGAGGAATTGTGAACTGAGTCTTAACCCTTCCTGGAAGCTAAACTTCCAGTCAATCAGAGGCTGAAAACTCCCAAAGTATGACAGTATAGGCAAATACCAACTCCAGCCAATCAGCTGGTTTCCATATGCTGTGTATGGAATCTATGAAGTAGAGGTGGGAAATTCTGAACCGCAACTCACTGAGTTCTTAAAATGCTTTCCAGGGCCTTTTCCTTTGCTCAAATAAACATTGTTGCATTGAACTCATCTCAGATTTTTTGAAAGGCTATTTGCTCTTCGTAACTAAGTGACAGCTAGATTATAAGGTTGGTGAGGAAGGGCTGTGTGTATGAAATGGTAGTCATGGCACAAAAGCAAAGGTGTGGGGAAAGTAATTTCTCAATCAATATTTTCTTAATTTCTTTGATTTAAAAGCTGTGACCTCAGGCAGATAAATTGTTGCTCCTCAAAGGAAAATGTTGGCTTTCCATGGTGCTCAGAATCCTGTGTCCCTCAGAGAGGCTGGAAAAAAGGAAAGTAAGCCATTTTCACTGGGAAATGATGGGGGCTTGGATTAGCCCAATGACTACATACATGGGGCTGTAACCCACATACCGCAGTGTCTGGGAACTAATGTGACCTTGGATTAGCCCAGTAACCACAGACCTGGGGTCATAACTTACATACCCCACTCTCACAAGTAAAAATTTTGAGAAAAATCTGTTGTTGGGAGTTTAATATGGTTCTTGACTACTGGCGATGCTGTTTAGGAACCCTGTCTACACCCCCACACACATGGGGCCAGATTTCACAAAGGGGTCAATTAGCACAGGATATGTTGAAATATTTCTTCTTCGTCTTTCTGGAATATTTTGTTCAAAATTGATATCACTTCTTTACACAGTACATACAATTTACCAATGAAATCATTGGAGACTGTGAATTTTAATGAGAAAGATTTTTCAACTACAAATTCAATTTTATTAATAGATGTGGCACTATCTCATGTATTTCTTCTGAAATCAGAATTAGTTAAGGATGAACTCTAAAGGATTTGGCTATTTCATCTGTGCTTGCTCATTTACTAGCACGAGGTACCTTCGATACTTTATTGACTCCCTTAGGTGTCTACAGAATGTGTGTTAATGATGACATTGGCTCCCTTAGGTGTCTGTAGAATGTGTGTTAATGAAATTGCTATCATTCCTAAAATGTGTCTTTCTTTTCTCTCTGACCACTTTGGTGGGCGGTGTGTAAACTTGACTGATATTCTTGGCACATGAGCTGTGGGCGCCAGCGCTTTTCTCTGTTGCTTCCCATTCTATATTTTATCCATCATTGAATCTTTATTATTTTTTCCTTCCCCTTCATACCATGTTTACTCTTTTCTATGAATTATGAAACAGAAACTGAGGTTATTGGTTTGAGGCTTCTCTTCTTTCTTAAATAAATATATATGTATATTCTGCTGTAAATTTAACATTTGCCCCAAGTTTTGATTGCTAACAATATAGTTTATACTTTCATTTTCACTCAAATTTTATTTTTATTTCTAAGTTAATTATAGGTCATTCAGAAGTATGACTTAGATTTCCAATTAGCTGAGATTTTTCCAGAACTCCAGCATTGATTTCAGAAAACATATAGGTTTATTTAACCTGCTTCGCAAGATTATTCATATTAGTGACTATGCACATTTTGAAGGCAGAATTCTATGAAAATCATAAATTGAGGCTGAAAGTAGTTTTTGGTTCTTCCACATTATTGTTGAATTCCTCTCTACCTGTGTCGCCATGTTTGAGAGCCCTCTCTGAGCAGATTCGCCCACATGAATATTTTCTTTGCAGATGCTAAAGGGTTAGATGCTTTAGATACCTAAGAGAGAGTTCAGCGCCCTTGCCTCCTTGCAATGAATTGGGCCTTTCTCCATTCAGAAAATCCTGCCTTGTCTTTGGTCATGAAAACCTATGTTACCTGACACCAGTTTCCTGTCTCAAGGTCTCCTTTCACTAGTGATAGCTTTACCGTCATGTATTTTCTGTCTTTCACTTTTACCTGGGCTCATACCAAGGATTTTCTTTCAGCCATGTGTAGCTCTAATTTCTGTCACGAGCGGGGTGCTTAAACTAGTATATCCAGCAGGACAAGCTTGTGGTTTGGTTTTCTGCTACCATCAACTGCCGGCTTCCCATATCTCATGTTTGTTCTTGGCTTTCTCTTGATCCTCCCATTTGCTTCTAAGGGGCTATTGTTATGATCTCACCTTCCTTCCCTCGCTATTTTTATTATCTATAATTTTTGTTTCTTAATTCAATATTTCATTAGGGGTTAACATACAATATTAGCCTACTAAATTAAAACTAAAATGCCACAGAACTCATCTCTGGGAGGACCTCGGTACAGAATATTTCATATCTTCTCTCTCAGTCACTAAAACATTCTGTGCAATTGTCTTAAATCTTCTCACATTATTATTGCTTTTATTTAAATATCCAGTTATATTTTGAATTATTTAAATGATAAGAACAAATTTACATATCTATCTAAGTAGTTGCTATTTCTGGTCTCATTGTTTGTGCAGATGGATATTAATATTTGACATTTAAATGACTGCTATTCCCAGCCCTTAGTTTGCGATGCTGTTGAGGATGGATTGATTTGGCTGTGTATATCTGGATAAGCATTTATCCTTTGCTTTATAGAACTATTTCATATGCTATCAAGTCCTAGGTTGATGGAACTTTCCCTGCCATTCTATCAAAATGCTGCAAGGAGTCTGTTGTCTTTCTTCTCTTAGTTCTGGGTTTTCCTGTGTTTATTATTTTTTTACTCTTGATACTCTTATGCTTGTCTGTATTTTATTTCTGTGTGGTGTGTATATGTGTGTATGTATGTGTGTGTATGTATGTATGTGTGTATGTGTATATGTATGTGTATGTATGTGTGTATGTGTATGTATGTGTGTATGTGTATATGTGTGTGTATATGTGTATGTATGTGTGTACATATGTGTATGTGGGTATGTGTATGTATGTGTGTGCATGTGTGTGTATATTTTGTGTGTTCCAGGGCCTTGCACATGATTATTACTGCATAGCCTCATCTCCATCACAAGATGCCTTGCGTTGAGTTGATGACATTGACCATGCTGGTCACATGCTTTAGGATTCTCTACTTCAGATATATTTGTGCTTGGGTTTTATTTAGATTCTTAGATTGTGAGTTCCTCTTTCAGTCATATTTTGAATATTCCTACTTTTAACTCTTAAAAATATTTTCATTTCCCCCCTTTCCTGAAACAGTCAAATCACACCTGCATGTTCTATTGTTTTCAGGTTAATCTATTGATCTCATCATGTATGCTTTTCACATCATGCATTACAGTTATCTCTAGAACTTTAACTTTTATCCTCACTTTTTTCTTTCATGCCTCCACTAAACACATGGCACATATAAGATACTCTTCTGAACACTACTTGCCTTTGAATCTTGCTTCTAAGATTCATCTGGTGGTCTCAAAGTGAACACTACTCTACCCAGCTGACCAAACATTTCCATCCACCCAAGACCTTAGTAACCCACTCAAGTCCCATAAGTAAGTTCTCCATGGCTGAGGGGCAAACTCTCCTCCCAGCCCTCTGTGAGGCTGGGTGCTGTTTTCATGAGGTCTTTGGGAAATCCTTCTCTAGGTGCTGAATGCTTCTCCCACATATGTGATCATGAGTGCTTTGCTGGACACACCATGGGGAAGGGTTCTCTGTATAACTTTAGGGCTATCTATCTATCATCTATCTATCTATCTATCTATCTATCATCTATCTATCTATCATCTATCTATATCTATCTATCATCTATCTATCTATCTATCTATCGTCTATCTCTATCATCTATCTATCTATCTATCTATCTATCTATCTATCTATCTATCATCTATATACCTATCTGTTTATTATCTGTCTGTCTGTTTGTCTGTCTGTCTATCTATCTATCTGTCATCTATCTACCTCTTGTTTTTCTTCCCTGTACTCCTTTGAAATCTTAGCCTTCCTTCTTGGTCTCTCTGTATCGTCAAGCAGTCACTTCAGTGCAGATGGTCCACTGAGAAATCTGGGGTCCCCTCATGTGACCTACCCTGGACATCTTCTATAATCTGGGAGTGATTCTAGATAATTCTGTAGTAGAACTGCAAAGGAGGCATGGTGGCTCTCTCTCTCTCTCTCTCTCTCTCTCTCTCTCTCTCTCTCTCTCTCTCTCTGTCTCTGTCTCTGTCTCTCTCTCTGTGCGTGTGTGTGTGTGTGTGTGTGTGTGTGTGTGTGTGTGTGTGTGTGTGTGCTTGGTCCAAACCTGATTAGAAGAATCATGAAAAGTCTTGAGTCCAGCGCAGCAGCTCTGGTCAGCTCCTTTGCACACCTGTTAACCCACCACAATGAAGCTGAGGAGCGAGGAGTGGGCTTAGACTAGTGGGTTTCAGTGCTTGAATTTAGACTACAACAAATTTGAACTTGAGTTTTTTGTCAAGGCTTTTTATCACACCCCCTTAAATCCCAGAGGCACAGAGAGAATTCAGGCTCTCCACAGAAAACTTGTAACATTGGGGAAACAGGTTTTTTTTTTTTCTTTCTCCACGCTGCTTACAGAGGAGCCATATATGGGGAAGAAAGGTTTTCATAGGGAGGAAAGCAAGATTCAGAGTCAATTCCCAGGACCTGAATACAGAGGAGAGCGTGAAGGAGGCATGTGGCTGTGCAAGGCAACCTTGCCTTCCATCATAGGGAGGGGCATGGGAGCAGCAGATCGTCTGTGCAGATTTCTTCACAGTGTCATCAAGCCCAAGCGTTCTTTGGGTAAAGACAGTAGAAGTGCATAGAAGCAGCAACACGATTCCACATTTGATATTTAACTGAGAAAAAAAAAATCTATCTGGAGCTATTCCAGCAGCATGGTAAATACAAGAAAAGAAAAGAAAAGAAAAGAAAAGAAAAGAAAAGAAAAGAAAAGAAAAGAAAAGAAAAGAAAAGAAAAGAAATAAATGTTGCCTTTAACGAAGTAAGCAGAAAGGCTTGGCTTTCTTTGGTGTGAGGACAGTACACTCATAAGAGCTCATCCAGGAAGGTGAGATGAAAATCAGAGTACCACTGGTTTTTCCAGAGAGAACTTTTAAAATGGAACACTTCAAGCTGGGGAGTTTTCTCAGTGGGTCAAGTGCCTAACAGCAAACACCTAGCACCCATGTAAAAAGCCAGACATGATTTCATGTGCCTGTAACTCCAGCAGTGTGGGAGGGAGATAGGGGCATCACTGTGGTTTGTTGGACACCAGTCTAACTCCAGGTGAAGTGAGAGACCCTGTCACAGTAATGAGGGATAGAACAGGATATTGGACATCCTTCTCCAATTCCCTGTATGTATGTAGGGACACACACACACACAGACATACACACAGACATACAGACACAAACAGACACATACACAGATACACACACAGATATACACATACATACACAGACACACACACAAACAGACACATATACAGACACACACACATACACAGACATACACAGAGACACACATGCACACAGACACACACACACACACACACACACACAGAGAAAGAGAGAGAGAGAGAGAGAGAGAGAGAGAGAGAGAGAGCCACATACAGAGACAATTTTAAAAATGAGAGCACATCCACACATGCATTCTGAATATGCCTTGCAGGCATCGTCCTCATGCAGCAGACAGGGAACACGTGAGTTAGAGAGGTTGTCCTCATAAGTCAAAATCCAGACTTTGACATTGGATTGAAACTCCCTACAACTGGTGAATTTTATAAAGAGGAGAAAATGGATTTGAATAATTCAAGAAGAACTTATAATCCTAGAGCTAATCAACAAGGGAGCAGTTGAATGACTAAGCCAACATTTGATTACAAACAACAAAGGCACAGTCGGTGTTTGGAAAATGCAGTAGAAAGGCCTCTTGCCGAAGCAGGAAGACTGATACCTAAGCACTCAGGTTTATTTCCAAAGTCCCCTAAACAACGCCGAGGAACTTGCAGATGATAATTTATGAGACGGTGACTCAGTGATGGCCTTCTCGAATGCAGCAGCTGTTCACACTGTAAAAGCAAGCCACAGGGGCCTGGAGCAAGGCACAACTGAAGTCCAACTCATCGTGCGCCTCTTCATTTGGGAAAAATGAGAACATTGGAAATACAAAAGACATCATTCAGGTGACTTACAAGTCTTGATGGCGTCATTGACCAAAAATAATATGGCAGGTTTGATCCATGTTTTAGCTAATTTCTAAGGTAGAATTTAAAGTTGGACCTGCTTAGGGAACAGATCCTGTGTGTGGACAAAATCACTTGTTCTCTGCAGAAGCCTCTAGGAGAGAGAGGCAAAGACCAGCTGATGAACTCCAGGTGATCTGGTGTGAGTGAAGCTGGGCTTGAAGGTGACAGACTTTCTTTGGACTAGTTGTTCAAGTTAAGAGCCTCAGCTGGTTTGAAATAGATGAGGTATCATAGAGATAAAGTTACTGAAATGACAAGTGTTTACTTGAAATAAAGCTATATTCCCTTTTAACTTGAATTCAGCAATTGGCTTGGACCTCTTTTTAATCTTGTTTTTATTAATCTTAATTATATGAGGTATTTTTTGTTTGTGTATGTAGACGGAGACTGCTTGTTCATTTTCCAGCTCTCAGACCTGAATAATCACACAGAGACTATATTAATTTCAACACTGCTTGGCCAATAGCCTAGACTTCTTATTATCTAACGCTTACATCTTAAATTAGCCCATTTCTATTCATCTATGCATTGCCACAAGACTTGTGGCTTACTGGTAAGGTTCTCCAGCATTTGTCTCCTTCAGCAGCTACATGGTGTCTCTCTGAATCTGCCTACTTTCTCTCTATATCTCTGTTCAGATTTCCCACCTGGCTTTACCCTATTAAGCCATTGGCCAAAACAGCTTCTTTAATAACCAATGGTAATAAAAATATAGTCATAGCATACAGAGGGGAATCCCACATCATGTGTATGTGTGCACATATGCACGCCTCTGTGGGTATGTGCATGTGAGTGAAGACACCCTGAGAGACCAATCAGATGCTCTGGAGCTGCAGTACGAACAGTGTGAGCTGCATGGCATGGGTGCTGAGAACTGAACATGTGTTCTTCACCACTAAGCCAGGCCTCCAGGCCTGACAGCTGGTTTTCACGGTTAATAATAGAACCAGAACAAGAGACATACCATTTATTCAAAGACTTGATTTTGTGGATGGATTAAAGCAAACACTGACATTTGTCAGCCAGCCACAATAAGCACATATGTTAGGTATTAAAAGAATATTACAGCCACTGAACCACAAACCACTCTGAAAACCTGAGGAGAAAGAAGCGGGGTGGAGAGGCACTTACAGAGGCTTCGAAATTCTAACTCTAGGTGGGACTTCATTATTTCCCCACTGCAATCTCTCTTGGACTGCTCGCTCTTCCACAACCAACCTTTACTATCTCTGCTACTTGCCTGGGGTCTGGAACTCATTCTAAGTTGCTGGTAATGTTCTAGGTCAAGGTCCACAAGAGCTTGTCAGGGAAGGACCTGCTGGGGTGATGCTGTGAGCCTTGCTGTCTGTCATAGCTAGTCTATTCTACCATGGCAGCAAGGACAGAGTGACCAACAAGACATGAAGAGATAAGCCCCCTGAACACCCATAGGAGGAGGCTCACAGACATGGAACTTTAGATTCCTGACATTTGTGTGCATAATGAGTTGTTCTTTTGATTTTGTTTTTATCAACTATTTTGCCATGCAAAAAGCTCACTCAGATTGCAGGCTCTGTAAATAGTTGCAAATCAGAACATGGGCAGAGGCTGTAGTGTGCTGACCTCTCCTCCAGGCAGTTTGGCTCTTGTTTTATTTAAAAACTGGAAGAATCATGATTCAGAAATATAAGAGAAAAAGGCTCATAATGGATCTATTCAAGCACAGAGGTGCCTGAGTCCTAAACAGAAAGCTTGGTCTTATAATGACAGTTCCTAAGCATAGAAGAGTGGGCCCACAGTTTCCTTTAGAGGTTGTTTGTCTTCAACAATGCAAGGATGGATGGAGATAGAGACAGAGACCCACATTGGAGCACCGGACTGAGCTCCCAAGGTCCAGATGAGGAGCAAAAGGAGGGAGATCATGAGCAAGGAAGTCAGGACCATGAGGGGTGCACCCACCCACCGAGATAGTGGGGCTGATCTAATCGGAGCTTACCAAGGCCAGCTGGACTGGGACGGGAAAAGCAAGGGATAAAACCGGACTCCCTGAACATGGCGGACAATGAGGGCGGCTGAGAAGCCAAGGAGAATGGCACTGGATTTTGATCCTACTACATATACTGGCTTTGGGGGGGGTGGGGAGGCTGGACTGTTTGGATGCTCACCTTCGTAGACCTGGATGGAGGGGGGGGACCTTGGACTTCCCACAGGGCAGGGAACCCTTACAGCTCTTCGGACAGGACAGGGAGGGGGAGTGAGGGGAGGGGGAGGTAAATGGGAGGCGGGGAGGAGGCAAAAATTTTTAATAAAAACAAACAAACAAAAAACAATGCAAGGCAAGCACCCAGCCTGACTCACCCTTCCTCCACACAGTCAAATGCCAAGTAAACCATAAGGAAGTCTCCAGACAGCCATTTCCAAAGAGCATGCAGTCCCAAATGGGAACCTGGAGTGAAATACACTCATATATAAAACCTTATTGAGTCCCAGACATGGAGCTTGTTCGATGTTAGAGAGATTCATAGCAAATCGGTACAAACCAGTTATTCTCAATAGATAAAATACATTTACATGCAATTAAGTGGAAAAGATTCATTAGTGGGAGCTCTTAATATTTAAGAGCTCGACTTCTCCTCAGTAAGAAATTCTATGATTCACTCTATGAGAGTTGAGAAGGGGAGGAAGAGGCAGGTGGCTCAAAATGCTGAATTCAGTTTCCTCCCTGACACAGAAATGTCTCAAGTGCTGCGTGCTCTAGTGGGACTTTTAACTGTCTTTGGTTTTGTTAGAAAATGCTCTTCTTTCCTCTGTTTTAACTAAATGGCAGGGACCAATTAAATTAATGAGCCTCGCAGAAGTATTTCCCTTGGAAATGGCAGGCCATATTAACGTTTGCACGGTGCAGTTTGGAGCTGTGAGCCTCAACGTTGAATGCCTGAGTTGCAAACAATACCTTCATGTAGGACGGATTCTACTGAGGACCAATAGGAAGGTATGCAGTTAATGTTTAATGACATTAAACATCTACACACAGTTTAGACATATATGAAAACTGTGACCCAGTTAGAGTATCAGAAATGTAAGTCATGTTGTTATGCGACGTTGGTCAAGTTAGTTACTGAGGTGTGAAAAGCAAAATTTCTTAGCTGTTCTAGAAAATCTTAAACACACAGAAAGGATGACTGTTCACAGGGTTTCAACACTGCACACTTCGGCAATGATCCAATTAAAGGCTTAGTAAAATACCCTGAATATTATATTTTGACTTAGTAAAGACTTAAGAATGGATATACATTTATTGCACGATCCTTGCCACATTAAAGCATAATTGACGCATGGTGGAGGTGCACTGATATATGGAGGAGCTGCAGTTATAATTAAGATCTTTAAGAGTATATTATTTTTTCTCTAATGCTACATTAAATGTCTATTTGTGTAGAAAAAAGAAACAACAAATATGTTTGTTTGTTTCAGTATAACCCGTACAGACCCATATCTACTTCAAACAATATTGTGCACATCGATAGCCACACAGAATGATCTAGAGATTGCATGACTAAGAAATATTCCTGATAGAATGATCTTATTAGAAAGTGCTATAGTGACTCACTTTCTTCCAGAGACCCCACAAACTTCACACTTTGGGGGATGGGGTTCCAAGTAGAATACCTGTGCTATCCTTCGGTCCTTCCATTCTGGTCACCCTAGAGAATCTCTAGACCCGCCACTGCCAGCCTCAGCTCATTTTCCCAGATCACCTCTATTCCACTGTGAGGCGCTGCCACATGTGACAGCCTTAGATCTGTATCCATCACCCTCCATAAAATTGGATGACTATTAATACTGCAAAGACCTTCAGAGACAATTCCCTTTCTCCACATGCTAGCTTATCACCCACCTGACCCACTGCAAAGAGTACCAACCACAGCATCTGATTAGGACCAGTCAGAGTTTGAATCTTGACTCAGAGTGCCTGAAGATTGAAAACCAAACATCTTCCAGTTGGCCCACAATCTTTAAGGTTGGTACAAGAGCAGTCAAAGAAATTAACACCTACCCAACAAAGGTGAGAGCAGATATCCATATGAAGAAATGTCATAAACATCATAGCTCCAGATGCCTAGATCCTTATACAAAAACACACGCATGAATAACAAGGACAACATACCTCCTCAAAAAACCAGTATTCCAAGAAAAACACCATTTACCTGATGCACAAAACAAAAACTTAAAAATAACTTTTATGAATCTGCTAAAGGACCTTAAAAAGCAAATGAATGAATGCCTCAATGAAGACTATAAAAACAGAGAAAGTTATTCATGATATAAAAATAGAATTTAACCAATAAGCAGAATAGCAAAAGAAAAGTCAAACTAAAAAAAAAAGACTCAGGAAATAAAACATAAAACTCAGAGGACTGTCTCACTCACAGATTAAATAAAGTAAAAGGAGAAGTTCAGGTCCTGGAGACTTGGTAAGAGAAATGAGAAACTCAGCCAAAGAAAATGTTGAATCTAAAAAATCTAGGTAAATCCAGAATATCTGGGACACTACAAAAATACCAAATCTGTGACTCACAGGTATAGAGGAAGGAGGAGAAAAAAAAGGTCAAAGGCACAAAAAAGAATTTTAAGAAAATAGTAGAAGAAATTTTCCCCAATCTAAAGAAAGTGATGTCTACAGAATTTCAAGAGCATGCAGAACACTACAAAGGCAGGGTCAGAAAAGAAATCTCCCACAACACATAATAATTGAAACATGAAATATACAGAACAATGAAAGGATATTAAATAATGCAAAGGAAAAGGGCCAAGTCACATACAAAGAACACATTACAGTAGCACTGGTCTTTTTGTGGAGACTAAAAAACCAGAAGAACCTGGACTGATGTTCTACAACTTCAGAAAGACTACAGATGCCAGTCCATACTGTTATACCCAGAAAAACTATCTATCATAATTGAAGGATAAAGAAAAACATTTCCTGATAAAAGCAAAGAGACAATTTATGTTGAATAATATAGCTCTCCAGAAGATGCCAGGAGGAAAAAATTTCAATCTAAAGAAGCTCAAGAGGATACAATAAATAAAAATTCTAAGAGCAGTCGACCAAAAGAGAAAAAAACAGAACATGAATAACACAATAAAAATGATAGAAAAAAATAACGGGAACTCATACATACTGTTCAGTAATAACTTTAATTACTAATGGTCTGAATTCCCCCCAGAAAACACCCAGACAAACAGATTAAATAAGAAAATGTAATCCATCTGCTGTGTGGAAGAAACACACCTTACCATCAAGGACAGGTACTACCTGAGGGAAAAAGGATACAAAGAGGTATTCAAAGCAAATGGAACCAAGAAGTAAGCAGGCCAATCTATTTTGTTATCTGACAAAATGATTTCAAACAAAGACTAATCAAAAGGCATGGGGAGGACACTATATCCTCATTAAAGAAAGAAATCACCAAGATTATAATTCTAAATATTTATGTGTGCCAAACACAGGGCATCCAGTTTCATAAAGAAACACGATTGCAGATAAATCACATATTGACCTAATACAGTGTTAGTGGTGACTTCAGTTATCCACTGTCATCAGTCGTTGGGTCGTCCAGACAAAAACTAAACGGAGACATTGGAGTTAGAGAATGTCATCAATCAAATGGACCTAATGGACTTCTAACAACTTTCAACGCAACACAAACACTAATATACTTAATAAAAAGTATACTTTCTTCTCAGCAGCTTATGGACTTTCTACAAAACTGACCACATATTATTAGGACACAAAGCAAATCTCAACAAATATAGGAAAATTGAAACAAGACCTTGCATCCTATCTGACCAACAGGTATTAAAGCTGGACAGCAAGAACAATAAAAGTAGCAGAAAGTCCTGCAAACCTGCAGAAGCTAAACAACTCATTACTGGATGAGACTGAACAGAGGTAAAAATCCAGAAGGAAATTAAAAAACTTTTTTGAAATTAATGAAAATGATAAGGCAGCATCCCCAAATCTCTAGGACACAAAGAAGATAGTTTGAAGAGGAACATCCATAGCACTAAGTACATACATCAAAACACTAAGGAGATCTTATATCAGTAAGTTGAAACACTTGGAAACATTAGTAAAACAAGAAAAAAAACAACATTCAAAAAAGTTTAGATGGGAAGAATTAATCAAATTCAGGGCTGAAATTAATGAAATAGAAGTAAGAGAAACTATACAAATAATATATGAAACGAAAAGTTGGTTCTTAGGGGAAAGAACAACAGAATTGACAAACCTTAGCCTATAAGAAGAGAGAGAAGGAATACAAATCAGTATGTTCTGAGAGGAAAAAGGAGTCATTCCAACAGACACTGAGAAACATTAGAGAATTTTAAGGACATTCTTTAAAATATATATTTCACCAAGCTGGAACACCTAAAAGAAATGGATAAATTTCTTGATATACATAACCTACTAGAGCTAAATCAAGACAAAATAAACAATTTAAAGATACCTACAACCCCTAGTGAATTAGAAGCAATAGTCAACAATTTCCCAACTAAAAATAGCCCATAGAGACAGGTGAAGAATGTGCAAAATGAACTAACATCAACAATTCTAAAATTATTCTGCCAAAAAGGAACTGAAGGAACATTTCTAAATTCTTTTTTAAAGTTACTATTACCTTCATAGCATAACTACACATAAAAACTCATAACCAAACACATAAAAATCAATTTTGAAAAAAAAATTGATTTCTTGATTTTGATTTTTTATTTTCCCCAATGTCCCTTAAGAACATAAATGCAGCCGGGCGGTGGTGGCGCACACCTTTAATCCCAGCACTTGGGAGGCAGAGGCAGGCGGATCTCTGTGAGTTCGAGGCCAGCCTGGTCTACAAGAGCTAGTTCCAGGACAGGCTCTAAAAAAAAAAAAAGCTGCAGAGAAACCCTGTCTCAGAAAAAAAAAAAACAAACAAACAAACAAAAAAGAACATAAATGCAAAATTCTCAATACTTGCAATATATAAAATAAAATACTTGTAAACCAAGGGTGGCAAAAAGGATCTGGAAGTAATTGAGGGGAAACAATATGATAAAAATATACTGTATGGAACTCCCAAAGAATAAAATGAAAACTAAAAGAAAAACATAATTTTAGTGATGTTTACAAAAGAAAGAGACTGATGAAGGAGCAATGCTGCTGCTTCAGTCTTGGCAAAAATTCCTTCCAAAACACTGCAGGAGAGGGTTGCAAATCACATGCATTTTGAGAAGCGCCTAGAACCGCCTCATTTAAGACAGTAAGGAGTTACATAGATGGAGCTGTTTACAACTGCATTGTGTTCAGTGAAAAGTTGATTGGATGTCAGTCTTCATACTAGAGGGGGAAGTACTTCAAAAATGATCAAAAATGAGGGAGAAAAAGAAAAAGAAGGAGAAGGAGGAGGATGAAGAGGAAGTAAAAGGAGAAGAAGGAATAAAAGAAGAAAGGAGGAAGAAGGAGGAAGAAATAGGAAGAAGAAGAAGGAGGAGGAGGAGGAGGAGGAGGAGGAGGAGGAGGAGGAGGAGGAGGAGGAGGGAGAGGATGAAGAAGTAGAAGAAGGAAGAAGGAAGGAGGAGAAGGAGGGTGAGGAAGAGGAAAGAGAAAGAAGAATGAAAAGGAGAACAAGAAGGAAAAGAAGGAAGGAGAAAGAGGGGGATGACCACCATGACTTGGAAAACTGGGAAACTCGAAAGAAAACAATTGCCAGAGCTCACACATGGTAGCTTTCAGAACCCACCTCTGCTGACTCAGAAGTTACACACAAGATGAGAGATGAACCTGAAGGGAAATGAAGCAAGTACATCATTACATCACAGGCTCTTCATGATGTTAAGAGACAGAGTACAAATGTTTCAAGGGCATCATGGCAGAGCAAGTTGAAACCCAGAGGTAGTTCAGACATGATTTTGAAAAATGGGAGGCTAACATGAAGGGGAAGTATTGTTTAAAAGATAAGCTGTTGTGTTACACCTGTATCATTACATGGAGGGTGAGTGTTCATCACTTCTTCACATTGCAAGCCAAAACCTATCACAGAATGATGGCACAAAGCCAAGTGAAGAGCCAATCAATCACTGCAGCTTCTGCAGAAATACTCTAGATAGCAATATGCCTATGAGGGAAGAAGAGGAAACAAGGTGAAATGGGCACACATGGGGAAAGAGGACAAACTGACAACAGGGAGAACATGAACGAGGGGTTTACATTAAAATAAAAGTCATTGCTCATCAAAAAAGATCCCCGAGGCAAGGGGTAAGTGGGAAACTGAAGGATCATCTGCCTGCCTGCTGTATGTTTGCTCAGCAAAGACCCTATATGCAGAAGACATGAAGATCCCTAACACCCCGCAAGACAAGCGACTGCCTGGCCAAAGAGTAGCAAAGCCTAGGCATTCACAGAAGAGAACCTCAAGCATTGTTCTCATTGCTTAGTTAACTAATGAGAATTAAAAGAAAAACAGGATAACAATTAGCAAAATAACAGCACTGTTAAATGAAACACGCTCCAACCCCACAGTGCTCTCAAAAATGTAAATGAGCAGGAATTCAATGATGCGGATGGAAATACTCTACCTGCTTGGGATAGTGGCTAGGCAATATCAAATTAGTGAAAACTCACTTATTTTGTAAAATGTCCAGCAATATCACTCTGTATTCTACACTCCCAAATGAGTACCTATCTTCACTATATTCCACACAAGTCACAACAACCAAAATTTGGGACTAGCACATAAGATTGATATAATAGTAAAGTAAAACTTTAAGTCTGAGTCTTGTTCCAGGCAGGGTTTGTTTCATTTTATTTCTTTTTTTTTTTTTTCTTATTTTTTTCACATTTAAAAATTTCCATCTCCTTCCCTCCTCCTCCCCCTTCCCTCCCCTCCTCCTCCCCCTTCCCTCCCCCCCTTCTTCCCCTTCCCTCCCCTCCCCTCCACCCACACCTCCCCTCCCTCCCCCTCAAGGCCAAGGAGCCATCAGAGTTCCCCACTCCATGCCAAGACCAAGGTCCTCCCAACTCCCCCCCCCGCCCCCCCCGGTCCAGGAAGGTGATCGACCAAGCTGAGAAGGCTCCCACAGAGCCCGTCCATGCAGAAGAACCAGAGCCCAGCACCATTGTCTTTTGCTTCTCAGTCAGCCCCCTTTGTTGGCCACATTCAGAGAGACGGGTTTGGTCGCATGATCCATCAGTCCCATTCCAACTGGGGTTGGTGATCTCCCATTAGTTCTGTCCCACCGTCTCCATGAGTGAACGCACCCCTCTAGTTCCTGACTTTCTCCTTCATGTTCTCGCTCCTTCTGATGCGTCAGGGTCCGGCAATACAGTCTAGACTGGCCTAGGACTCACAATGCATCCCAAACCAGACTGGAACTCACTGACCGGCCTTGATCACAGGGGATTATTGGTATCCATACCACATTCAGCTTCAGGTTTGTTTGAATTTTGAACTTGTTTAGTTGATTTAAACTATCAAAGTATAAATTATGTGTCTGTGGATTTGCCTTCTTTCTGATTGCTGAATTTGGGGAAATCACAGAGAAGAAATTACAGATAGCCGGGCGGTGGTGGTGCACGCCTTTAATCCCAGCACTCGGGAGGCAGAGGCAGGCGGATCTCTGTGAGTTCGAGACCAGCCTGGTCTACAAGAGCTAGTTCCAGGACAGGCTCCAAAGCCACAGAGAAACCCTGTCTCGAAAAATAAAAAAAAAAAAAAGAAATTACAGATAATATACTCAGAATTGAGCCAGCACTGATATGGGATTTCCCTCAGTATGCTGTGATTACTATTAATGAATAAAGAACTGCATTGAGCCTATAGCAGAGCAGGGTTGGGTGGAGCAGAGCTAGGTGGGGAGGACTAGACTGAATGCTGGGAAAAAGAAGGGCTGAGTCAGAGAGATGCAGCGTAGCCCCACTGGAGACAGACACCTGAACTTTACCTGGTAAGCCACAGCCACATGGCAATATACAGATTAGTAGAAATGGGTTAAATTAATATAAGAGTTGGCCAATAAGAAGTTAGAGCTAATGGGCCAAGCAGTGATTTAATTAATACAGTTTCTGTGTGGTTATTTCAGGGCTAAACTAGCTGGAAACCAACAAGTGACCTCCTCCTACAACACAGCATGGTCACCAATTCTTTCCGACACACACGGCAGCTTTCTCCTCTCAGTCATAGCAAAAGATTCCATTGTCAACATGTTGCATGATCTCCTGCTAATCTAATAGAGGAAATTCCGAGTTTAGTTTTAAATCGAATGCTTAAAGTCTCTTCTATGAATCTGCACATGATTTTTGCTTGTTTGTGTCCTTTCTACCCACATTCCCAAGCCCATGCCTGTGTCCCCTGTAAAGCCCTGGAGACATAGGGTTCTCTTTCTTCTGTTCAGATTGCACAGCCCATTCTAGCACAGCACCTGCCTTCCTGTTCTCGAGCACTGTATTCGCATCTTCAATGCTGGTGAGTAGAAGGGAGGATGTCAGACAAACATTTCATGGGACTAGAAATCATTCTTTTTCAAGTTGTGCATCGTGGAAACATATCTGAGAGAAGACTGCCCACACCAGCCTTCCTGCCCCCTCAACCTAAGTGACACTCAAGCCATTTGGTTCGTAATAGCATGGTCTGGAGAAGGTGTTGCATCCTCACCAAGTGAGGAGAAATGGTCCGTGAAGATGCAATTCATCATGACACAAAATCCTAAAACTTTAGGATTTGATTATAAAGAGATTTTCCTTGAAATAAGTATGTATTGTGTTGATATTTAAAACAACAACCAGATGCATGCAGAAGCAATAACCTTACTTGCTGTCTACTTACTTGCATTTCTGACCACAGGGTCCAGGCATTGTGCTTGTTCCCTGCAGGGTCCTAGTGAGAAGAATCAAATGATTCCTGGTGACAGAGTAAGACAGAAAGTATTTGATCTAACCTTCATATCGCTTCTCTCTTCCTATAGATTTTAAAAGACATATAGTGTAAAACTATTAAATTAAAACTAAAAAAAAAACATTCCCCTCACTCTCCAAGTTCCCCTCCCTGCTTGGTAATCTTTCAAGCTAGCCATCTGTGTCTCCTACTCAAGGAACCCCTGATTCATTTTGTTTCACAACAGACTCATTTGCATTTTCTAAAGGTCTGCATCGATTATGTAATATAGAAGCTTTTCAGATCTGGATTCTTTCACTCAGGGTAATTGTTTTCATTAGCCCATTCCTTACTAATATGTATTGCTGAATATATATTCTGCTATACAGGCCAAAAATTATTTATCCATGTAACTGTTAATGGCCATTTGAGTTCTTTCTAGTTCTTTGGTTATTCTGGACAAATGGTTACATGCATTCTTGGACAAGTCTTCCTTGGGAAGTAAGCTTCCAGTTCTCTTGTGGGAAAGTTAGGACCTGTGCTGCTGTACTGCTGTACTGTATGGTGAGCACATGGTTAATTTTTAAAAAACTATAAGCTCTGTGACCTGGGTACATCATCTCTATTCTCACCAGCAATACACAAGTACACAATGTTCTATGCTTCTTCCAACACATGACATGGACAGTCTTTTAATGTCAGCCATTCTTGTAAGCATAAGGTGACACCTCATTTTAAGTTTCATTGCTCTTTGAAAGACTTTCAATTGCTGTCTGCCAAGCAGATGTGTTCTTTTATGAAGCGTCTTTTGAAATAGTTGTGTTTTCTTTTATTGTTGCCTAACTTTGTGGAGTTTTGTTAAAAAGGTATTTCTACTGAAAACAGACTGGCTAATATATAAAACAAATCTCTAAATGGCAAAGCCAGGGCTGTAGGAACTGAGAGTCAAGCCTGGAAGTCTAAGCTTGTTGAAAGGCTGATAAACAACTGTGCCAGACCAGTGAGCCATTGAGATAATTAAAATTAGGAGGAGAATGTTTGTTCGTTTCCTGACTGCTCAGACCCAAATAATCACACGGAAATTATATTAATTACAACACTGTTTGGCCAATAGCTTAGGTGTCTTTCTAACTAACTCTCACATGAAATTAACCCATTTGTATTAATCTGCATATAGCCACTAAGCTGTGGCTTACTGGTACCAGCACATTACATTTTTGTGTCAGCTACTTGGCATCTCTCTGACTCTGCCTACTTTCTCTCTATATCTCTGTTCAGATTTCCCACTTGGCTTTGCTATGCTAAGCCATTGGCCAAAACAGCATTATTCGTCAACCAATAAAAACAACATATACACAGAAGGACCTCCCACATCTACTCTACTAAGCCATTGGCTGAAATAGCTTCCTTAATAACCAATGGTAATAAAAATAGCATGTAGAGGGGAAACTCACATCAGTTAAATGTTACAATACAGATAAACAAAGTTGGATTAATCCTCAAGGCAATATACTTACATGTGAAGGTTTGGAGTTTTAACTTTATGTCTATTATCTTTTCTGGTCCTTCAAACTCCTCTCTCTGTTATCACTGCATGTCTTATTTTGGGTTATGCATTTGAATGCATCTTCTGACTTTGAAATAACTTTAGATGTATAGAGGGTTGCAAAGACAACAAGGAACATGAACAGATACTCCTACCTGTGTTCCTTAATGGTAACATGCAACGCTTTTCAAATCTGCAAAACCAACCATGGCATGTTACAACTAACAAATCTAAGTACTGTGTTCTAATTGTATCAAGCTTGCCCATGGTGAGGGTCTTTTGTTGTATATTAAGACATCATGACCTCAAAGTTTTGTTTTGTTGTGCTTATTTTTTTTTGGTACACATAATTCTAAAGCTTTTGTTTCCTTGCCATTTGTGACCTGGGCAGACTCCAGGAAGCCGGATCATAAATGTGTACATTGTCTACAGATTCAGGTTTGTCAGACGATCTTTTAAACATACTGTGTCTGGAAAACTAAGATCAAAGAGCATCCTCTAGTATAGTTGATAGAGGACCATCCTCTATTATAGCTGATATAGGACCATTCTCTATTATAGCTGATATAGGACCATCCTATATTACAGTTGATATAGGACCATCCTCTATTATAGCTGATATAGGACCATCCTCTATTATAGTTGATATAGGACCATCCTCTATTACAGTTGATATAGGACCATCCTCTATTACAGTTGATATAGGACAATCCTCTATTATAGCTAATATAGGACCATCCTCTATTATAGCTGATATAGGACCATTCTCTATTATAGCTGATATAGGACCATCCTATATTACAGTTGATATAACCATCCTCTATTATAGTTGATATAGGACCATTCTCTATTATAGTTGATATAGTACCATTCTCCATTATAGTTGATATAGGACCATCCTCTATTATAGTTGATATAGGATCATCCTCTATTTTATTTCACCTTCTACAAAGCTCTTGATATGATACAAGCTTAGAAATGGAGTGACCCAAATTTGGGGCATTAGATAAATCCTACTACTGACTTTCTGGGTATCCTTGAGCAATGCCCAGACCTCAGTGGACTTCATTTAATTCAATATTAAATGGAAAATTTAAAGTAAAAATTTAAAATGGGACTTCCTGAAACTAAGATGTATCTGTAAAGCAAAGGACATAGTCAGCAAGACAAAACAGCAGCCTACAGAATGGGAAAAGATCTTCACCAACCCCACATCAGACAGAGACTAGTCTCCAAAATATACGAAGAAATCAAGAAACTTGACATCAAAAGAACAAACAATCCAATAAAAAATGGTGTACAGACCTAAACAGAGAACTCTCAACAGACAAATTTCAAATGGCTGAAAGACACGTAAGGAAATTCCCAGCATCCTTGGCCATCAGAGAAATGCAAATCAAAACAACTCTGAAATTCCATCTTACACCTGAAAGAATGGCCAAGGTCAAATGACAGCTTATTCTGGAGAGGATGTGGGGTAAGGGAAATGCTCCCCCATTGCTGTTGGCAATGCAAACTGGTACAGCTACTTTGGATATCAGTATGGCAATTTCTCAGAAAATGAGGAAACAATCTACCTCAAGACCCAGCAATACTCAAAGACACTCGTTTATACCACAAGAACAAGTGCTCAGCTATGTTCATAGCAGCATTATTTGTAATAGCCAGAATCTAGAAACAACCTAGATGCTCCTCAACTGAAGAATGGATAAAGAAAATGTGGTACATTTACATAATGGAGTAATATACAGCAGAAAAAATAATGACATCTTGAAATTTACAGGCAAATGGATGGATCTAGAAAACACCATATTGAATGAAGTAATCCAGAAAGACAAATATAATCATGTACTCACTCATAAGTGGCTTTTAAACATAAAGCAAAGAAAAACCAGCCTACATGGTTACAATCCCAGATAAACTAGACAACAGAAAGAATCCTAAAAGAGACATACATAGCTCTATCTACATAGGAAGGTGAAAAAGACAAGCTATCCCAAGTAAATTGGAAGTGTGGGGGTCATGGGAGAGGGGAGAAGGGGAGAGGGGAGGAAGAGTGGGGAGTGGAGAAAAATGTGTAACTTAATAAAAACAATAATAAAATAACTCACTGGGCGACCCCTTCAATATCTAAGCAAAGAGAAAAATGAAATGACAAAGGGCATGTCACTTGTGTTTGTTCCCTGAAGTTAAACCAGCTCCATGATGACAAGAAGTTATGACAGTCCAGACAGATAGAAATGGACCCCTGAGACAGACGTACCAAAGCCCAGAGCTCTGGAGTCATCCGGGGGCTAAGAGCAGAAGGATGTAAGGTGTATGCAGCCTACCCAGGCTAAACTAACACAGAAGAGGCTTTGCCAGGGAAAGCCCCTGGAAGAGGTTAGGACTTTAAGGAAGCTTGCAGGATTTGGTGATACAGCTTGAGTCTCACTAGCAAACACCCCTGGTATCACTGAACGGCTCTGAATTACAAGAGAAAAATGAAAGAACAGCACCAGCCCAAGTCTTCCTTTGTCTACTGAGGTGTAAGATTAGGAAGAGACCCACGAGGAAGCAAATCTCTGGGCCTCTCCACTCCAGATAAACAGAATGCAAGTGTCCTGAAAAATGTTAACGAGCTCTAATCAGCAAAGAGGCTCAGTGACCAAAGAAATTTGCCAAGTTGTGGCTGTGTAACACAAAGGAATTCTTCAGTGAAGTCTCACAGAGTCTTTAGTGTGCTGTTCATAACTCCCCAGTGCTGTGGGGCGTTTCCCAAACCCATTTGACTTGAGAATAGTTTTTTTTTAATACTTCAGAACCCCATTAGCATTGGACATTTGTGTGTGAGTGCCTCTCAATTTGGGCAACAGTGGTGCAGGTCCATTAACATTTCAATGGCTGCCTTGAGAATGTTCAGACTCTGCCTGCTTGGCACTGAAACCCCAAGGAAGCTGACAGGACAGAACATAAAAGGACCAGTGTGCAGCCCCAGGCAGAAAACCTCCACACTGGCAAGCTTGTTCCCAAAGCATTAGAACTGACAGTGTGTTGGCTACTTACACTCAGTATTCAGATCTGCAAAGAGCCAAGTTGGCCCATGGGAAGTCACTGTACCTAAAGAGACAACTGAGACAGGAAGTAGGCATGAAGAAGGCAATTGGTAAAGGGGATCGTGGAGGTGTCAGTGCAGGCAGGGAACCTCAAAAAGCTGATATAGATTGATCAGATCCTCAGCCTTGATCAGGCTTCTAGGAGTTGAATACCAGGCTATTCATTGTTAGCATATTTAAAACACAGTACAGTTTGGGGAACGACTTCTAGGCCAACAATCTTTCTAGTTCCAGGTTCACAGTAAAGGTGTGACTATCTAGAGACTCCTTTATAAAGTAGATGTGACCATGAGGGTGGGTTCTATAGCTAAAGGGCCTAGAATCTAGTGAGGTCTCTGACCAATAGCATAGTGATTAGTGGATCATAAAGAACACCTGTCACATCCCCTAAGGATGGTTAACCATCTTGGGAGGGAAGAGTCTTAGATAATTATTGTGGGGAAAGTGGGTGTCTGTCTCCACAAACAGAAGAAAGGTCACCAGGTCATTAACAAAATCCACCCCCAGCCTTCTGCGCAGGAAAGCAGGTATTTTATCTCCTCCATTGAGAATTGGCCTCGTGTGTTTAAAATTCCTGGCTTCTCTAGTGATCTGTGGCATAAGTACCTTTGTGTCCCAAGCATGTAGGGGCAAGGGATTTGAACATAATGGATTGTTGTATGATGTTTTACTTTTTTGGTTTGTGGGGGGGGGTTCCACCATCCAGTACCCAGATAAGTCACACACAGAGACTTACTCTTAATTATGAATGCCTGGCCTTAGCAGTTTTTCTTATCTTATGTTAACCTCTAGACTTTTATCTTTCCCTATTTCTGTTTACCTTTCCTTGCTTCTTTCTCCTTGGCCTGTCATGTAGCAGGGTGGCTGGCCCCTGGTGTCCTCTTCCCTTGTTCTCTTGCTGCTCTTTGTCTTTCTCAGTTTTCCTATTTATGCACCCTGCCTGTTAGCCTCATGGATCCTTGCTCCTGCCTTGCTATTGGCCATTCCTGTCTTTATTAGACCATCAGGAATTTTAGACAGGCACAACACAGCTTCACAGAGTTAAACAAATGCAGCGTAAACAAAGTCACACACCAGAAAATAATATTCCCCAACAATGGGTTGAAAGAATGGGGTAGGCCGCACAGTGTATGGTGGCCTGAAGTTCCTGGCTATCAATCCACAAAGCCTGCAGGAGAACCTTGGAAAAGAGTCATGAGGGAAAGAGTGAGGAGAGACATGCGGACAGAGGGAGGGAACTTCCTGCCCCTGGAGATCTTGTTTTCTGATCTCTCACTGAAGGAGAAGGAGGCAGTTCACACAAGAGAGCGATACTGGCAAGCAGTCAGAAAGCAAACGGGGAGGCTCTGGCAGCAGGGTGACCTCAAGGGAGTGGAGGGGTCAGATGTGGCTCATAAAGCAGATGCCATGATGTTCACTGGTCTCTGGGCAACAAAATTATAATGGTTATGGTTGAGAGGAAGACAGAAGAGAACTCAGAGCAAAACAAATTCAGAAAAACTCATGCAAACTCATCATTTGTAAGTGAATTGAGGAGCATGTCTGTGTAAGTTACACACACACACACACACACACACACACACACACACACAGAGCCTTCATATAAAAAATAAAATAGCAAAACTAATGACTAGAAAAATGCCTTTAGCAATAGCTATAAAATTTCCAGTAACCTGATAACTCTGTTGAAAACAAGTCTTCATTCAAAGGAAATTATAATACTTCATCAAAACTCACCGCAATGTAACTAATTAATAGATCTGCCATGGTACTGAGAAGGCTTCTATCGTGAGCCTGCTTCCTCAACCTGATCCTGGCCACTATGCCAACGATAATTTCAACAAGCGTTCTGTGCAATTTAACAAGCTGAAAGAGCATTAGCTAGTTTTTCCTGGAGGAGAGAGATAAGAAGGCAAAGTAGTCAATATGTGGGCGTGGCCGGGGCATATGTTTCCTTCCTGTGATTTTTAACTTGGTTCTCTCTGAACTCCTAATATGGTTGAAGGTGTTCCTTGCATTATTTTTTTAACCTTTTTTTGTTTTTCTCAACAGAGTGACCAGTTTGACTTGCCTTTGCTTTGTGATCAATTGACTCATTTTTAATATTCTGGATATTTTAGTTTTTCAATGATAACCCAACAAATATTTTCTACAAGTTTGTGGTTTCCTTCCTAATTTTACTCTTGGTATCTTTTTGCAGGGGTTAAGGGTGTTAGATAGGGGATCATGTAGACCAGGCTGGACCCAAACTCTTTCTGTAGCTGTGGGTGACCTTGAACTTCTGACACTCCTGCCTGACTGCTGGGATTACGTGTGGGCAGCACACTCTTGGCTTAACTGTGGTATCTTTTATGTACAAGTAACTGTTGATACAGTGACATCATCTGTTTTACATCTCAATGTGTTTTCATAGCCCATGATTGTGAAGATACTGTTTTAGTCTGTTCAAGCTTGTTGAACAAATGAAGAATGCACTTTGGAAATAACAATAGTTTCACAGAGGAAGGGCTAAGCATTCCAGGCAGGTTTCTATTCTGGCAGGCTCCTCTTCTGTTTCACATGTGGCTGTTTCTAGCTGGGCCTTCACACAGTGAAGGACTGGAAGCTCCTTGGGAATGACAAATCCATGGTGAGGTAGCCACATTTCTACACAACCACCTTTTGATACCATCACTCTGGGAAACAGAGCTCTAAATAAAATATGGTGGGGACGCTAATGTTCAAGTTAGAGTCGCTATCTTGATATACTTTGGGAAGTTTGTCTTTTCATGTTGTTATTGAGATCCATGGAACTGTAAGAAAGAAACACAGTTCCAGCTTCTTCCTATCAATGACAATTTCTCAGTATCATTTACACCCTTGCCCGGTCCGTGTTGAGAACAGGAGAACTGCCCCCGTCAAGCGGCTCAGCATTTACAGAGAATGCTCTAAACCGTTTAAGATCTGTCTCTGCCTTACTCCCAGACCTCGCAAAGGAACAAGATGCATTAATTTGTATATTTTTCTGAAAGTAGCTACTAGGAATTTCTAAATATATGAGGCTCACATTGCATTTTATTTTATGGGATGGTGTAGCTCATTAAAGAAACCACCTCTTCCTTCCCAAGGTTTGGTGAGTCATTTCTTTCCTTTGCTATGCTGCCTGAATGCTCAAAATCCACGTTAGAAAGATGTACTGATGAGGAAAATCGGTTATATTTCCATCTGTGCGAGAGAGTGTAGCATCTCACCACCAGAGAAGGTGTTTATGCAGAGCCTTTGTGCTGTCTGTATCACTGTGAGACAGTTTCCCTCCGTTCCTAAATTACTAGGAGCTTTTTGCTTTGTTTAAACTATGCTGGGATATTGCACTATATCTGCATAAACCTGTTATGCTTTGTTCGTTTGTTTTCTAATGTTGAAAAACCTGTCAGTCCTGTACCACTTCAACCTTGGTCAGTATGCGATTAATACACATGGATTTTGTTTACTTAGTTGCCTATTCTCAAGACTGAATGACCTCAGCCTCAAATTTCAACTCTCACTACTCCTATAATGGTATTCACACTCATATTCACATGTACATATACATACACTCATGCATGCACTCACATGCCAATGTGCAATCATACAGGTACGCATGTACTCACACACATGCATATATATTTGCACCTGCATGTTCATATTCACACAACGAATATGTACATATTGATATTTAAATGCAATACATACATGCATGTTTACACATGCATACATACGATGTTCATGTATACACATGAAATCGTGCATGAACCTACACATACTTTTATGTGAATATACTTGGACACACAGATAAACACACATGCTCATAGACATGCACATACAGGCACACATACAGGTATGTGTTTATATGCACACACACATGTGTGCGTGCATGCACATGCAAATGCTTGCACACACATGCATATATATTCATACATACAAACACTCATTCTCTGCACACATACATATACACATAATCATGTTAATGCACGAACATATATGCAGATATGTATACACACTCATTCTCAAAAGCGCATATATGCACTTGCACACACCTGCCATTCTTACATATTATAAAATCCTTATTTATGCTTAGTCCAAAATTTACCTTTATCTTATTTATTATTTATCTTCACATGACTCTCCCTTCTGGGGTAATTTTCCTTTTTTGGAAGCATAGCCTTTCAAAGCATAAAATGCTATCAGTAAGTGACTAGTAAAATTTTTCTTTAGGCTTGTGGTGATTTGAATAAAAATGCCTCCTATATATAGGATCCTAAATTTAAATGCTTAGTCCCAGCTAATAAACTACTTGGAAGGAGTAGAAATGTAGCCATGTGGGAGGAGGTGTGCCCTTGTTGGAGGAGGTGTTCCCTGTGGGAGGAGGCGGGTCCTTGAGGGAGGAGGTGTGTCCTTGTGGGAGGAGGTGTGTCCTGTGGGAGGAGGCGTGTCCTTGAGGGAGGAGGTGTGTCCTGTGGGAGGAGGTGTGTCCTGTGGGAGGAGGTGTGTCCTGTGGGAGGAGGTGTGTCCTTGTGGGAGGAGGTGTGTCCTGTGGGAGGAGGCGGGTCCTTGAGGGAGGAGGTGTGTCCTGTGGGAGGAGGTGTGTCCTTGTGGGAGGAGGTGTGTCCTTGTGGGAGGAGGTGTGTCCTTGTGGGAGGTGGTGTGTCCTTGTGGGAGGAGGTGTGTCCTTGTGGGAGGAGGTGTGTCCTGTGGGAGGAGGCGGGTCCTTGAGGGAGGAGGTGTGTCCTGTGGGAGGAGGTGTGTCCTGTGGGAGGAGGTGTGTCCTTGTGGGAGGAGGTATGTCCTGTGGGAGGAGGTGTGTCCTTGTGAGAGGAGGTGTGTCCTTGTGGGAGGAGGTGTGTCCTTGTGGGAGGAGGTGTGTCCTTGTGGGAGGAGGTATGTCCTTGTTGGAAGAAGCAAGTCCTAGTTTGAGGAGGTACATAGTTAGGGATCAGCTCTAAATTTCAAATGCCCACACCAGTCCCAGTATCTCTAGCTCTCTCTGCCGTGCTGCCTGTATACAAGGGTGTTAAGCTCTCAGCTCCTGCTCCAGCACCGAGCCTGTCTGTCTTCACCACGAAGATAATGAACTAAGCATCTAAAACTGCAAGGAAGCCCCCAGGTAAATGCTGTCTGTTTATTAGAATGACCTTGGCCACGGTGTCTCTTCATGTAATAGAACAATAACTAAGACAAGGATGTTGTTGGAAAACAGCTTTTGTTTTCACCCCTAAGAGGTGGATTTACTCAGTTTCTGTCACTCAAATTTAATGTGTTCTTCTGGCGACCTGCTCTCTCCTGCTTCCATTGCTTCCAGTTGCCGTGTCTGTCAGTCAGGCAAGCAAGCAGTCTTCACGGGGTCTTACTGTAACTCATTTTCCCTTGTCAGTCAGCTACTTAACCATTCAATATTCAAGGGTGCAGACTGTGAATCTGTGCTTTTATTTCACTGAAATGTTGCATCTGCCTTTCCTTCTTTGGTGCTGTCTCCCAGCCTCTGCGGGTTTTCTATTTCTAATCTCCCATAAGGCCTGGCAGTTCTAGCACTCATGTGTATGGTTCCTCTATCCTTGCTGCCTTGAGTTTGTTCTTAGAGGTTCCATTTAATTTGTTATTAAGTACAACTGGCCCCCTGGGGTGTTGGCTATCACTTATTTCTCAGTTCCCATTTTATTCTTCATATTTAGCTCTGTTCACTATTGAATGATCCCAGCAGCTGCAGCAAGGTTCCTTCAATGGTCGTTAGTTCTGCTGTCAGCTCACATCTGCATTTGGTAACTGATCTCTTTATCTGCTACGCTGAGATGTTTAGATGTTATTTTATTTTCTCTGCCAAACTTAGGAAGACCCTATCAAGTAGTTTAAAAATATTGATTATAAAGTGCTGCTTTCTAAGTTAATGAATGCAAATTATTAGAGCATAATATCCTGAGCAGGTATGTTTTATATATTTCTTAAAATTATCTTTTCATGGAAAAGATGTTATAGATATGGTTTTTATATGTAAATTCCTCATTCCTTGTCAATCTTAGCATGTGTTTGCTATGCTTGCCCTGGGAAGTGTTCTAGAAGTAAGTGGATGTTTGAGTCTAATCATGAGAGGGGTCTATAGAAGTCACAGGAGTTGTGTCCACGAAGAGCCTGGTGTTCATCTAGTGGCAGATCCTGGGGTCCATCTGAAGGCAGATCCTGGGGTCCATCTGATGGCAGAGCCTGGGGCCCATCTGATGGCAGATCCTGGGGTCCATCTGATGGCAGAGCCTGGGGCCCATCTGATGACAGATCCTGGGGTCCATCTGATGGCAGATCCATTTTGTTTCAACTATACTCAACTATCAACTAAATCAACATTGTTCAGAAATGTATTCCCTAAAGTGACCTAGGCCATCTTCAGAAGTAAAGCTGATTTTCCTGTCTACACAGATTCCAGGGGAAGGCAGAGAGGCCTCACAGAGATCGGGACAGATGTTTATGGACAAGGGCAGCTAGCTTTCCCTCACAACGAACCTGCTTTCAGTTGAGGGCTAAATAGGACGTCCTTTGATGTTATGAAATGGCCTTTATCAAAGGGAGAGAAGATCGTTGCTCAATTTACTTTTATTTTTTTATAGTTTGTATCCAGGATGTTTTTCAAATGTCTGTTTGTTTGGTGTCTGACGTCCATCTGAAACACGCTGACAAGCGGTGAACTTTTCGAAGGTAGAAGCTGGATATCAGGTTAGGTCACTGGAATACATCCTCAAAGGAGATCCCTCCTTTCATCTTTTTAATCCACTCCTTAGCTACTATGAGAACTATCAGCCTCCGCTATCATGCAATGTTATCATCATGTCCTTTGCCACCAATGAGCTGAGCCACTATAGACTGAACACTTTGAACCCATGAGCCAAAAGAACTCCTTCCATTTAAGCTTATTTTCTCTGGTCTTTTACTACAGAAATGGAAGACTAACATTTTTCCTGAGAACCACATAAACCATGGGGTTTGTCTAGGAATACCAATGAACTTGGGGGTTGTAAAGCAAGAAGTAGAGTATAGAATCTGTTTTCTGAACTCTCCATAAATGGAAAGTCTTGTGGGTTTCCTAGTCATGCTGCTCTGACCAGATACGGCTAAGTTCTCAAAGAAATGGGAAGAGAGGTTTCCTGGGTACAGGGAAAGGTAGGGAACCATATATAGCCCTTGTTCAGATTAGCAGTGCAGAGCGTTCTGCACCCTACACCATCAGCTACACAGGGCAATTAGAGATGTCAGGGAACAGAAAGGGCCCATACCAAGAGCATCACCAGACTTTCCTCCTGCTGGGGAACTAGGCTTCTCCAAAGAACATGAATGGTTGCACCATACAGTGAGCAAAACTAAAATAAAGTTTAAATTATGTGATTTTGTGATTTTTACTTTAAATGGCTTATGCTATTTGGAAGACAAACTAGAAAATCCAGATGAGGGAAGTGGGAAAACAAAGTCCATTGCCTATCCTACGCCATGGATACAACAAATGTTGATATTCTGATATGTTTTCTTACAACATATATTCATCTGTCAACAGATTCAAATATCCCGGTTTGCCTCTCTCCTTTATGTATCTATCATCTCACTATAAAAGATAAAAACAAAAAATGGCTTACACATCTGTTTTGTTACTGTCTGACTGATTTTGGTTTGGTTTGGTTTGGTTTGAGAGAAGATGTTCTTACACAGAAGAACCTGACTAGGATAATGTTATATGGTTCAAGCTGCCCTTAAAAGTGAAATCCTCCTGCCTCAGCCTCCTGAATGATAGATACCATGCACCAGCACTCTGGCAGATATTCTGCTTTTAAAAGAAATAACATATAGATATTGCTTTCATGGAAATGGAGCCATATATGTTTTATCATTGCAAATAATACCTGACATTATTTGGTGCACATCCTGCTATTTGAGAAATTGCTATGAGAACTCCTTCAGCTGATAGCCAGGTAACGATTCCTACAGGAAATGATCTGCCTCTCTGGGGCCCTGAGTTTCTTCGTGGCATTCTCTGCTTTCCAGTGATGTGGTTTCCAGACTACAGAAGAAGCCTCCCAGAGGGATGGTGATGTCATTTGATGACCTCATCTCAGAAGCAATCTGTCCATCCTATAGTCCTCTACAATTCAAAGCTGTTATCTAGTTCATCTTAATGTCAAGACATGAAAACAGTTTTTCAGAGTGCTCATCAGGGCGGGGCACATTTTTGCAATGATCTTTGGGAAGTAGAATCTACCTGTGGGTCTTATTGAGCAGAAGTCTAATGAGAATTGTCTCTTCAACCCTGGAATGTGGAAGACACCATCAGCTTCTCACTTCGGTACTGCATTATTTTTAACTTTTAACTGGATTATTTTTAACTTCATTTTGCTTAGAAGATGGTTTGCATTATAGGATAATGAAATAAATATGTAAACTTAAAGGAAGCACAATTCACACACACACAAGAATTTTGAAGACCAGAAAGAATGAGCCATTGTTTTAAAACTTTTTTTTTTGTGATGTCCTTGGTGACAAACAGCAGAAGACACTGAGTAACCATTCTGGAGGTGAGTCTACTGGGTATGCTCTTGCAGTCATGCTTTGTTATATGCCTGTGATGCTATGACCCATACACCCCTTGTAACAACTTACGAAGATAACACTGAAGCCTTGGTGAACGAGAGTTTTGGCAATGTAAAGCCTGGTTCTAGGAACAACAAATATGAGCTCTAAGACAAAGCACTCCTTACCGAGAACTATCCAGATATGTGAGCCTAGGAGGAGCAGTCAAGCTAGGCCTGATGTCAGTGAGCACCCAGGCTCATGCAAGCCTCCTGGAGAGAAATGCTGTCCCTCTCTGAACAACTTCTGACTCTCAGGGATTTTGAAAAGCTCTGGCAGAGATACGGAGGCCATATCTCCCAGCTTCTAAACAGCCTGTCTTCAAATAAAGACATGCTATTCTTCAACAGCGCATGCCTCACACCCCTCCTGACTGAGCTGCTAAAGAAACGATACTTGTCAGCAGTGAATTCACATTTTTCCAGTGAAGAGCCCTGTGCTCGCTCTTCTGAGACATTCGACAGCCTGATCCTATACCATCACTCCACTCTCTACTCGGGGTCTTTGTCAAGAGAGGAAAGGGAGTCATTTCTCTAAAACTGCTTCTAATACTGACCCTGGGTGGACTCGTCATTTATTTAGGGAAGGAAGCAGACATTATTATGAAATGTTCCTTGTCGACCCTTTACCCTGGGTTAAATGCCATGATTCCAATGAAAGCATTTTATTTTCAGGCATCTGTCAATCGCTTGCATTCCTTGTATTTACTCTCACTGTTTTATGTACTCACAATGTAAACACTCATCATACAAGATGATTGATGTGGGATTCCCCTCTGTATGCTATGATTACCATTAATGAATAAAGAAAGCTGGCTTGGCCTGATAGGGTAGAATAGAGGTAGGTGGGGAAACCTAAAGTGAATGCTGGGAGAAAGAAGGGTGGGGTCAGAGGGACACCACCGGAGACAGACACTGAAACTTTAGCCTGTAAGCCACAGCCATGTGGCCATACACAGATTAATAGAAATGGGTTAAATTAATATGTAAGAGTTAGACGATAAGTTAACCAACAAGTGGTTCTCTCCACCAGCGGATGATGATCTGAGTGGAAGGAAGGATATGGTCCGTTCCTTCCTCTGGTGAAGCACCCTGTAGTCTGCACAGCTTTCCCGACATTTGCTTCATTTGTGTGTTTCTTTCTTTGTTCTTTAGCATTAAGACCTGTTTTCTCCTTAGGCTGATGACCAAAAGACCTCAAACCTATGGGCCAGGCCACCTGCTGATGCACGTACTAAGTAGAGATAGATCACCCAAATGATTCTGAAAAGTAAAGATCTAGCTGGAAATGTTGGAAATACCATTCCAATATTCACATCAATGAAGACAGGACAAATGAGACATTAAAAAGGCTGTGGTAACCTTCTAAAGCAGATATTACTCAGAAACACAGAGGAAAAAACATAGTGATGATAGAAAATGGTGTGTTCTGTAACCAACAGGTTTTGTGCAAATCTTACATGATGATGTAATTATTAGGGTAAGTTGCTCATTTGCCACAGATGCATTTCGCATGGGAAAAAAACACACACATTTTAAAAAAAGTCTTCCAGGTTCTCTTCCACTTTCCTATTGTTTCTCTAGGAGATTAGAACAAACATCTATACTTAGTTCTTTAGATAGCACGGTGGGATAACATATAGCCACCAAGTGATTTCAAATTTCTCCTAGTATCCTAGAGGAAATTAACTCAGTTAGGTTCATTAAATGGTGAATAGTCCTGTAAGTTGGAGAGACAAACACTCATCAGCTCTCTAACCAAACTGTAATTTTTTTGTTAAAAACCCTCTCACCAGAGCCTGTTCCCTTCATGGTGTTTCCAGGGTTGACTCTGGAATGGCACGGTAGTCATGGCAACTTGGTCTCTTTCCTCTCCTAGGCTATTTTCACCTCTGTCCACTGTATTCTGAGGATTGGGGTGGAAAGGGTCAGTAAGGAAAAGAGAATATTAGCTAGTGGAACTGTGCCCAGTGCAACTGGGAAATAAAGGTTAAACCCCAAGAGAAGATGACAGAATATGGGGGCAAGAGAGTCCAGGGCACCTGGAGCTAGGCAGCATGGTGGATGTGATGAAAATACATTGCATGCATGCCTGAAATTGCCAAATAATAATTTTTGTAAGTGTGTCAGTTAAAACATCCCCTCTTCTTGGAAATGAAAACGACCCTACGCACAAACATATATTTTCTCTGTTTCACATCTCCGTGTTGACTCTTTCAGAGTCTGTAGTCAGTAACGACAAACTCCATAGACACACGTCACTCTCATTTTGCCCCTCTGTATTCTGCAAGGCACCCAGTAATGACTTACTTTGAAATGTGCCCAACTCGACCCAGATATCAAGTCACTGTGTTCATATCTAGGGAACACATAGGTTGCTCCTGGCACTCATTCACCAAGGCTGCCTGGCCAGGCCTATGTGAAGGAGGAAGGGGAAGCAGCTCCCTTCCACTCTGCCTCAAGTGGAGCAGGGATCACCCAAAGCACCCACAGAAGAAGGCTTCGTCAACTCTCCTTGGTAATGAAAAGGGCAGAGCCATCCACTTGGTGCTAATACACAGGGGCAATATAGACTTAACTTGGATGTTTGGATAAAACAGCTAGAAATGACCATATTTAGAAACTAAAGACTTTGGAAATTAGTATGGGTTCTAAATGAGATGCCTTTTTATTTTATTTTAAAATGGGGTGCTCAAACTGACTGAAGATAAAAATAGAGTAAAGGCGTTATCCTCTTGTATGCATTAAATCTGTTTAAGTATGCACTGTGGCTTCAATATCCTCACCAAAACTCATTTCACAGTTGAGTCTCCATGATGAGGGAGCCAGAACTGAGACCATATGGAATATTCAAGAAGGGACTGAATTTCTCCGTTATTGATCTATTTCATGAATATGATTCTGAGCCTGTGTTTATCCTGACACTGGGTTTGTCATAATCAATAGTTTGCCTCAATATATTATCTGTGCCTCCGATGACACAACACAGCATGCTCTGTGTCACCCCAGGACCCCTCAAAGAGTTCCAAACAACAAGAACTTCATCAAATACAGGCCGCTGTCTTTGGACTTCGGGATCATGAATGGAATTGACTGTATTATCTATGAATTTCTGCCTGTAGCATTTATGGTAGCTATGTAAAATGTAATAGGAGATGATAAGAGAAAATACATGGATGCATGCTTATAATATTTATAAGGCATTAACATTGGTAGTTTTATGTGGCAGAAATAAGACATTTATTTAGCTATCTTTCTTGTCTTTACTTTCTTATTCTCAACAATATATTTGAATAGCTTCTGTAACAGCAAAAAATGTATTAAAAGAAGGGAACAGGTAATAACTTTTGCCTAAGGAAAATTTTTCTTGGTTTCCACATTATTAAAAATAACTATTCATGGCAAGATAGAGTCAAAGGTCTTTTTAGAAAGCAGCTATTTGGAAACCAAGGCTTCTACAAGTCACCTAGTATCTCACATTGGAATGGAATTATCATACCCATTCTGTGATCCAAATGTCTGTGAGACAGATAGAATATATTCATTTGCCCATCTGATGATGCTCACTAATTCATTTCTTAGCAAAGCTAGCTAGAACTTCAGATGTGTATCACACAATGCCCTAAATAGAAATCTACAGAGGGATGGTCCATGACCTTGCCTATAGCCAAAACAGCAACTCTTAGTCTTAGGTAGTGGACACAACCACCTAATGTCCTCCAGTGGGCAGTGACAGCAGTGTCTATGAAGATGATCAATATACAAGTGCTCACCCTCCAACATAAAAAATATAGTGTGCTGTGTCTTCTTATCTCCATAAGGAACAATCTGGTCATGCTCTGTGCAGAGCAGTGCCATCCCTCTGCTCATCAACAAACTCTGACATGGTCCCACTGCAACTTGAGTATGGACTGCATGCAGCTCTGCACGTTCCCCCCTTTCTACCATCCCTGTCCTCTTCTCAACTTTCTTTCTGTCACCTCAGAACCTCAGATGTCATCACCGGTAGTTTGTTTATTAGTTATGGCCACTTATACTATTTTTGTTTGCTTGATTGTTTTCTTTCTCATGGTCCCTGATGACCAGATACAGATCTTCCCTACCCCATGACTAATTTACCTCCCAATACCTGACATGTTGTACTATAGTGGCATTAATGCTATGGGAGTTTCCAACACGTTTTAGAAATGGATTTAGGTCCATTCTATGAGATGGAGCCCATACCTGACACTGTGAATGGGGCCAATAACCTGAAGTGGGATATATCACAGTCCCTGGGGAAAAAACCTACTATTAATATTCTAAAAAGAAATAGCAACAAAGTGATTCCTAACAAATTATTGGTATACCCATAGATTAATGCATTATTCAACACTCATCAGAGAAGCTTCTTCATATAGTAGATGTCAAATAACACAGAGATAGAGGTCATTTTTATCTGAATTTGTCTTTGTTGTATATCTGTAATCTTTTTTTGAGCAGGAACACTTCTTAAAATATTAAATGGCTTGGTTAGTATTAAGGCTGCTTTGTCTTTTGGCTCTGCCCAGTCTGGCATGGTAGAGATCCATTCACTGCCACTGAGACTGCTGGGTGGGAGTCATTCTCACCACCTCAACTCTGTTAACCAGTTGGCCCATGCTGCCATTAAGTAACTTACAGCACGCTGCCCATCTTCTCCTAAAAGAGCCAGAGTTCATGCTGCCAGCTCTGCCCAGGAAGCTGCCATTTCAAAATTCCCCCCCTTTTCTGCTACTGTTGAATCAGAAAAATCTTTCTTAAAGAAGCTTCAGCATGCTGCCAGCAGCCAGCAAAATGCTGGTAACCAAGAAGCCATGCTTAACTCTGTCTTTTGTGCCTAGAATTCCTTTTTAAGCCCTCTCAAGTTTTATGTGGATTTAGGTAGCACATGTTGGAGTACCAATTGGTTGTAAGATTGCTGCTTGTTTGTTCCCGGCTTCTCAGCTCCAAAATAATCACATAGAAACCATATTATTTGCAGTACTGTTTGGCCAATAGCTTATGCGTATTTCTGGCTAACTCTTATATCCTAAACTAACCCATCTCCATTAATCTGTATATCGCCACATGGCGGTGGCTTACTGGTAAAGTTCTGGCATCTGTCTCCAGCAGGGCTACATGGCTTCTCCCTGACTCTGTGTTTTTTCTCCCAGTATTCTGTTTAGTTTTCCCTACCTGCCTTTATTCTGCCCTGCTATAGGCTCAATCCATCTTTCTTTATTCATTAATGGTTATAACAGCATACAAAGGAGAATCCCACATTACCTAAATGTTTAAAAAATGTACGTAGGCTTGGGAGAGAGAAAAAAAGATTATAGAAATTATAAAATGAAGTAAATTGTTTTATAAAAAATAAGACAAAGTCTTTAAAGAGACAGAGTAAACTTGTAGAAAAAGTAATAGAGTTAAAAAAAACTACATAAAGATGGAAAATACACAGAGAGTCTGGATTAAGTATATTATTGTGGTTTCTTTGAATTTTTTGACTGTGAAGGAGCTAAGTACAGAGAGCTATTTCATTGTTCAGGCTGCTAAGCTAAACCAACATAAAGGTATCTTTATTTTAAAATTTGAGTCTGAGAATAGGTTGCTTTGGAAAAGAGGTTCTTCGTTTGTTTCTACAGAGGATGAGAACCTGTGGAATTCTTCCAGACTAATGTGATTTGATGGACTAAGACCCCCTGACAGGTCCTCATGAATACCTCCAAAAATACTTTGCCCAACAAAAAAGCAGGAAGCAGTTTGGAGAGAACTATGCCCAAATTCCCAAATATTGTTTATAAATGTTTTTTTTTTACATTTAAAGGGGGATAGGCTATAGAGATTTGCATTGATATGTATTGGTTTATTGATACAAATTTAAGGTTAATTTTGTTATACTGAGTATATGTATTTCTGATCTTGATTAAGGTATTGAGTTTGTTCAGCTCATTTAAAAATGTAATGTATAGTTAAGAAATATAGGTTAATAAATAGCCATCTATAGGAGTCAAACTTGTAGTCATGTTAGTTAGGTTTTTAGATATATATAGATATATTTCAATTAGATAGGTATTCTTCAAATCTTTCAGAGACATTCAGAATATGGCATTTAAAATGTTTTAAGAAGTTAGCACTTTTCATGACCATGAGACACATCTGCTCCAGGCAGCACTAACAACTTAAAGAGGATGATGGGCATTGAAGAGGCTCCTTATGGAGTTTGCTAGCCATTTGGGCAAGAAACTGCTCTTGTCTGGACTGCTTGATATTGTATTGTATGAACTGGACATGCAGGACCCATGAAGAGATGACTGCTAAACTTGCCTAAAGATGAGATGGTCCTTTGGGCTTCCTGCTTCATGAAAGGGACTGCCAGACAAAGGACACGGAAGATAGTGACTGACAGACTGCCAATATAGGCAGAACTGTCTTTGAAATTTCCTGCTTCATGAAAAAGTCTGATGGATACTATGGGCCTTTAGGCTAAAGACAAATGCTCCAATGGTACAGAAGAACTCTGGGTGACTGTGCAGGTAGTGAGATGTCTCTGTCAATTCTAGAGTTTTGGAAGTTGCTTACAATGTGCTTTCTGTTTACTTAGCCAAATTATATCTTTCTGGAGTCCTTGGTGGAGTTGAAGAATATATAGTTATAGTTTTCCTTAGTTATGATGAAAGATAAAGTAAATATATTATAACTGTAATTCTTGCTTGATAACTGTTTTGTTATATGTAATATTTCTGTGTTAAATTTAAAGCCTTCCCTTTCATTTAGACAGAAAAGGGGAGGTGATGTGTGATTCCCCTTTATATACTGTGACTACCGTTAATGAATTAAAAAAAGCTGGCTTGAGCCTATAGCAGGGCAGAACAGAGGTAAGTGGGAAAAAAACTAATTGGAATTCTGGGAGAAAGAAGGCAGAGTCAGGGAGAAGCCATGTAGCCCCACTGGAGACAGATGCCTGAACTTTACCCAGTAAGCCACAGCCTCGTGGTGATATACAGATTAATGGAGATGGGTTAGTTTAGTATATAAGAGTTAGCCAGAAATATGCATAAGCTATTGGCCAAACAGTATTGCAAATATTATGGTTTCTGTGTGATTATTTTGTGGCTGAGCATGCAGGAACAAACAAATGGCACTCTTACAACACAGAGACCCACAATTGGACAGCATGTAAAAAATAAGAGACTTTGGAGTTCCAGCCCTAAGTGAAATATCTATTGTCACACCCGCTCTTCAAGACTCAGGTTGATAATGCAGAAGAGGGGGTAGGGAGATTGTGAGAGCCAGAGGTGGTGATGTCCTCAAAGACATGTGATCTTCAGACAGAACAGGGCAGATGCACACATGACCTCACAGAGATTGTGACAGCATGCACATGACCTGAACAAGCTTAACCCAGACAAAATGTCAGCATGTAAGCGAAGACATGACCCCCAAGTTGAACTTCTAAGGATCTCTTCTGTTTTTGATCACTGCTGGGAAGAAAAGTCAGTTTTCTGGTGTACCGACCATACCCCAGGGCAGGCCCCAGGCTCAGGAGGATTCCGCCAATGCCAACTTGACTCCATGCATTAAAACAATCAACAAAAGAAATCAACTAAGAAAGAGTATGTGAAGTTAGATGTGTAGAGATCTGGGGAGCTGAGAGGAGGTAGGAGAGGGGTACAACAATGATCACTGCATGAAATTCTCAAAAAATAAACAAAAACAAGCTTGATATCCAATTGATATCAAGAAAAGCAGAAATCCTCAGCGGTTTGGGAGGAGAAAAATGAGAGATGAATATGAAAGCTTGTAAATGTGTACCAGAAATAATTATGGAGTCAACATTCAGCCTAAGGATTGTAGTTAGCATTATTTTCCTCTTTCCTAAGAACACAGGTTGCAACTGCTTTCATCACAACAGGCAACAAACCATTACACATGTCACTGCAGCCAGCATGCACACATATGCAATCTTCTACCTTAAGTGAGTCCAGCAGGGCTAGGACTCATTTAGTAGATGCCCACCTAGCAAGACTGAGGTCCTGTGTTTGACCCCAGCACTATACAAACTGAATTCGGCACATACTTGTCATCTCAGTGCTCAGAACATGGGGAAGAATGATGTAAGCCCATGTGGCTCTACATGGTATAGTGAGTCTCATGCAGGCCGAGCTGCATTAGACCTGGTCTTGATGAATGGATGAATAGACAGACAGACAGACAGACAGATGATAGATAGATAGATAGACAGACAGACAGACAGACAGACAGACAGATAGATAGATAGATATAGATGGATAGATGATGGATAGATGGAGAGATGGATGGATAGATAGAGAGAGAGAGAGAGAGAGATAGATTATAGATAGAGATAGATAGAGAGATAGATAGATAGATAGATAGATAGATAGATAGATAGATAGATAGATAGATAGATGATAGATAGATAGATAGATAGATAGATAGACGGACGGACAGACGACAGACAGACAGAAAGAAAGACAGACAGACAGATAGATAGATAGATAAAATAAAATTCTGAGATGATGATGCCTGGAAATAATTTTCCAAAACAAAACTTCTAAAAGGTGTTTTAAAATATAATCAATTTTTAAACAAAAATGAAATAATTTCCTTCTCTATTTCTCTCTCTCTCTCTCTCTCTCTCTCTCTCTCTCTCTCTCTCTCTCTCTGTCTGTCTCATGATAAAAATTCACACTGTGATGTGTCCCCTCAAACAGAATTGGAAGAGAACTCCGCATTATGTTCTAATGCACACAGTCCAACAGTCCACAACAGCTACTTCTGGGGAGAGAATTTGAGTGTTTTATTTTTATTTTCTTCTCTGAACATTCTAACATGACTTAAATTTTACCTTTAATAGTTCTATTATTAAAAATGATACATTTTAACAAAATATCACACTTTTCTGCCTCTTCAAAGGTTCTACCATACAGGACTAAGTATACCACTTAATAGTTCAATATATTGCTCAATGAAATACAGAAATAATGAAAATCCTCACACTGCTATTTCCTCAAACGAGGATGTGGCTTTAACCTTGAATTAATTGAATTTTAGAATTGAATCTGTGTATATTCCATAAGGCTAATAGGAATTTTATGCCTGCTCTTTGGAGCTATGGCTTCTATTGTAATGTTGGCAGCCTAAGCAATAATTATAGATATCTCTTGTAAAAACCTCTGAACTCCTGCCTGGGTTTATAATGCTATTCATGTTGAGCCGGAATTCTTTTGACTCTCTTTGTACCATGATTAACTGGAATAAAAGATGAGTCACTAAAAACTGCAAAAAAAAAAGAAAGAAAGAAAAAAGGCAAGGGGAGGCACTGCTTTTCCTAGAACAGACAGTCTCTTTTGCATTATGATTCCAAGGTAGCTATTTAGCCTCTAGACTTACAATTCATGTCAAAGGAAGAATATTTAAGCTGTGCCAGGAAGCCAAGAGTTCTGTGCCCGTCGCTTTGTTCCGGTGGGAGAGTTGGGTACTGATATAGCGATTGGACACCTATGTAGTGAATGCCGACACTGAGATACCAACGAGAACCTCAATGGACAGCGCTACATAACCAGTCACATAACCAGTGTGACTGAGAACCCGAAAGCACATGAACAAGATGTTTTTTTTTTTTTTTTTTTTTTTGGTTTTTTTTGGTTTTTTTTTTTTTTTTTTTTTTTTTTGGTTTTTCGAGACAGGGTTTCCCTGTAGTTTCTAGAGCCTGTCCTGGAGCTAGCTCTTGTAGACCAGGCTGGCCTCGAACTCAGAGATCCGCCTGCCTCTGCCTCCCGAGTGCTGGGATTAAAGGCGTGCGCCACCACCACCCGGCTATAAGATGTGTCTTGTATGAACCTTCTAGCACATTCTTAATGTCCTCCTCTGGGGGAAACGTGTGTTTTTCTACACAGATTCCAACAGCATTTGCCTTGGTTGTTTTCTTCATTGGTCAGATAAAATACATATGTGGTGGTCTGGGTGAGAAGTGGCCCGTATAGGCACATGCATTTGAATACTTGATTCCCAGTTGGTGGCACTGTTTGAAGGGGTTGTAAAACCCACAGGAAGTGCAACCTTGCTGGAGGATGTGCATCACTGGAGGCAACCTGGAGAATTTATTGCCTTGCCCCACTTCCTATCTTTTCTGTTTCTTATGCATGGATGAAAATGTGATCAGTCAGCTTCTTGCTCTTGCTGTCAAGCCTACCTGTACTCATACCTTCCCTGCCCTTAATTCAAGGACATTGCCCACCATGGCTAGAGCCATGGTGGCACGGGGGTTGCGGGGGGGGGGGAGATAGCTGGGCACATTGTATCTGCAGTCAGAGAGATGAATGCTAGTGCTAAATTCACTTCCTCCTCAGTCTGGGCCCTGGAATAGTGATGCTCATCTAGAGTGTGTCTTCCCAACTTAATCCCAGTCTAGAAATCCCCTCACAGACAGGTCCAGAGGTTCATCTTCTACATTGTACTAGAACCTATCAAGCTGACAATCAATATTCACCATAGAAGCACTGGGTAGATATGCCATCGTATTGTGAGATAACATAAATTCTCATCCATTTGAAGTTTGCTGTGAATGTTTACTTCCTAACAGTAACTAGAACCCCACTTCTTCCTTCTGGAGTCTGCTGGTCAGAATCTCTGTCCCCATGGATGTCTTGAGAATATCTAAAGTAACTGATATTTACCCAGTCACCGCATCCTCCCACATGTCAGTCAGAAACAAAAGATGACCCCTACCTAAGGTCTTGTCAGAGAGGGACACTGGCTACTGTCCATATTCATCTAGTGACCATAGCATATTAACTTAAGATACCTTCATATTCAGGATGGCCTCTGGGGACTTTTTCTTTCTTCCCATGATTTACAGGAGAATCTCATTTTCTTTCCAGCATTTCCTACCTCAAGTAAGAGCCTTGAAAAAATTCTTACTTAACATAATGTTTCTTCAACTCCATCATGTCCTGTCATTGTTATGTGTGTTCCAAAGAGGAACAGAGAGAGCCCAGCCAGCCTCCTCCTCTGCTAGATACTTCACAGACTCTTAAAGATTAAGTGTAATGGTGCACTCTTCACTTCTTGTGTGTGTGTGGGTCTCTCTCCAAAGTGGCTGACAATCCACATGCAGATTCTTAAAGCTGCCTTGAGCACCACTCCATTTTGCAGACACTTACACACCCTGGGTTATTTATGCTCTTCCTTCTTGGACATTTTTGCATTGTTTTCCTAACTCATTACCCACCAACGTTCCTTCACCCATCCTGAATCCAAGGAGCTAGCTCTCTTCCTTGTTAAAATGACCACTGTTCAGACCCTGACTTAAAATATTGTCTACTTTTCTCCTACATATTTCATTTGTTCATAGTGGACTGTGTTCTCAGCTGTGCCTACATTGAATTCTTCATCTATTTTATTCTTTTCTGTGCTCTCTAACAATATCCATTTATTGATATCCCTTTGTTGGTTCTATTTATAGAAAGCTGAATATGACAGAGCACATTTCATGAACTGTAAGATATGAGACTGTTGTTTCTCCAATATCCCTTATACTTACCTTCTAACAAAGATTTATAACAATAACAAGATAAACTACCAATGGCAGTTTAAGGCTTACTCAAAAATAAATTAAGGGCCAGGTTGTGATGACACAAACCTTTAACACAAGCACTTGGGATTCAGGGGCAATAGATTCCTAGGAGTTTGAGGCCAGCAAGTTCTAGGCCGGTTAGGGCTACATAGTGAGAACTTGTCTGAAAAGAATTAAACATCCTAGTATAGTATAGCATTTCATTGCTAGACTACTCCACTCCTTTGTACATTTAACAGGAAAGTCTGCATTGCATCACAGATATTCTGCAATCTATACCAAACTGTCACACAGATTTCCCTCACATGGCCACAATCTTCTCAGTTTCAAAATACTTATATGCATAATAGTCTAGATTACTCCCTATCATCTAATATTTTCAACTTCCATCGATAACAAACTCAAGGCTTATTTTGTCTATATGTAGAACTCATTCATTAGAAGAACACTGAGAATTTCTTATGTAAAGATACTGCTTTGACACAAAGTTCTTACAAACACTAAACCATTATTGTATATAATATAGTTGAGAGCTAGCAAATACATACATGGAGGCATTTGGTACATAGTTAATGCCCTGTGTTATTAAGTCTTAAGAATTTGAGGGAGACTTTCTTTTATTTTCTCCTATCACAGATAATCAAACATAGAGGGCATTATGGTATAAACTGGAGAGTCTACACCTAACAAGACATGCCCTTCTTAGGAGTTCTAGCATATTGTGTGTGTGGTCATCTAAGCCTTTGGACAAGCCAAAATATGGTTATCATATGTAACATCCTCAGTACTCACTTCAAAACAACCCAGTTACAAATGGACAGAGTTGGTGCAGAAGAACTCAGGACCAGGGGAGAATAAATTGAATGTCATTACAGTATGTCGTTATTGTTTACTTTTAGTGTTTTCATATTTATTTTCTTAAAATTAGTTTAGGTAACACATAAGATCATAGTAATTATGCAAATGTCCACAGTGTCCTATGAAGTTTTGATACATATATGAATTACATACTATCACCTGCATTCTCCTTGTCTACTGGTGACCACTCTTCTCCTTTCAACTTCAATAAGACCAGCTCGGCAATTCACTTAAAAATCAAATCATGTGACTTGTCTTTCTGGGCTGGGCTTTTTTCACTTAACATAATCATCTCCATTGAGTTCTGTCTGCGTTGTTACAAAGGACAGGATGGCATTCTTTTTTATGACTGTTATTTAATTATATTATGTTGTCTCTTTTTCTTTGTTAACGACTGGATGGGCACAAGCTCTGTCTGTTTCTTCACTCTTTACAAATTGTTATGCAACAAACATGGAATACTGACTTCCTTTCAGTGGACATATATATCTGGGAACTGAGAGATCATGTGACAGCTTTGTGTTTAGCTTTCTGAGGAACGGTGCTCTCATCTAGACTCCTCAAGGAAGCTGTAATTTATCTTCCCACTAGACCGAGTAAAAGGCCCCTCACATCCTCACCAGCATTTGTTAATCTTTTTTTTCCTTTAGCTAAGGACCATCTCACGTCAATCCCCTTGTGGTCTAGAGCTGCAATTTCTTACTTAAATTTCAGTCTGAAAAGCTAAAGATTTTAAGAGATCTAGCATGAGGCTGGGGAGCTGGCTCAGCAGTTAGGAATGTTTGCTGTTCTGCCGGAGGACCGGACTTGACTACCTGTACCCAAGTGGGCCAGGAAACAACTGCCTGTAACTGAAGTTCCAGAGGATCCAACACCCTCTTCTGGATCTGCGTGTGCTTGTCTCCACACACAAAATACACACAACCTCCCCCCCCACACACACACACAAAATCAAAACAATGTTTCAAAAACTTAGAATAAGGGATCTATTTTGTGGTAGCCACAACTAATAAAATATACTGTGTTTAAATATACAGAGTAGCTTATAGAATGGGTAGACCAAATAGCTGAATTAGTGATTATAAAGGATATTCACACCTCAAAATTTTATGGCGAGTAGATAGATAAAATTTTCTTTGTTAACTAAAAGTACACATTTGTAAAGGAAAATAACATTTTCATACAAAGAAAAACATATATGTCAACCTCTTATTAAAATCGATGTGGTTTCCCCAACTTCGTGGCTCTTCACCTCGGCAGCTATGCCCTGGATCATCTATTAGTGGTCATTCGCCTCCCTTCATATGTCTGTTTAGAATCAGAGTTTGAGAAACTGGAAAAAAAAATAATGTTGGTATTTAGGTTAACAGAACAGATAAGAGGAATAAGCACACTGTCCTTGAGAAAGGACCTGGTGTCTTCTGACATCATTGATGAACTCAGCAGAGTAACTGGTTAGCATGAGGACCCTGGAGCCCAGCTTTCTTACCTGTTAAATACACACTGTATTTCTTTCATCACACAATTTTGAAGATAAAAATCACATGCAAACACACACACACACACACACACACACACACACACACACACACACTCACGCACATAGAAAGGACATCAGAAAACTCAGTTTGCTTGCATTATATAGCCTGTGGCCTGGGTTTAAGTCCCAACTTAACCAGGTAAATTATTGTAAGAAAGTTTCTTTATGTCTCCGCCACTTGCAAGTTAAGTATGGGCTGGTAATGATCCAATCAGCATCAGACTGTACTCAGGGAACATCTGGCTCTTCCTCTGTGTGCACTGGGCCGGTGTTAGCTACAGAGAATGCAGCAGGGAAGTTTGTTCTCTGTGCATTTGCAGTAGATGGTGGGTGAGTGAACCTAAGAGAGACAGTCAGTAGGTAGGGGGACCTAGAGGTATCTATTCAGCACATAGAGTACTTGACGCCACCATTGTTTTTGGAACAGACTTTGTGTTTTAACTCAGTGAATGACAGAGAAAATCCAGATGTGCCAAACAGCAGGGGCTACAGCTGGGATAAAACCCACGGTCACATGGACTCAGGAAGCTTTGAAGTTAAATTCAGCAGTTCGAGGCAGCACTACTATAGACTTGGATTGCCCTTTAAATAAGCTCTATGTGAAGCACATACAACATGTTCAAAATGTCCTAACCAGAAAAGGATGGTCTTTAGATACCTGGGGCTGGTGACTAAAAAGTTAACATGGTAGCTTTGACAAGCACTGGTTTTTCTAAGATCTTCAGGCAGGTGCAGGGAGACAGCACTGGGTGTCAGTCACAGCCAGAAAGCAGATTCGACAGTGCATCCTCAATGTGAAGCCATCATAACTGTTCTCTTCGCAGACCAGCGGCCTCCCTGATGCATTGATCTGTCACTAATGGGGGACTTCCACTCAACAGCTGGACAATGCTCCAAGAGAACACAGTGTCACTCTCCTCAGTTTCCCTGTGAACTGCTTCCTGTGTCACTCTCGGTTTCCCTATGAACTGCTTCCTGTGTTACTCTCGGTTTCCCTGTGAACTGCTTCCTGTGTTTCTCTCCTTTCCGTTTCAGTTTTGTGGGATGAACATCAGGTGGTAGCCAAAATGAGAAATACATTTTCTGGCAGCTGTGAACATTATCTTGGATACATACCCTTCTTCAAAGAAATGAAACCATCTGGGTACCTTTCCAAGTGCATTGAGTTTGTTGGTGAAAATGTATCTTACTGAAGAGAGCAAGAAAGGAAGATGTTTTTAGAATAAATTATATATTCATGACGAGTTTAATAACCTAGAATAATTCCCCACATTGAGGATAAAGAACTTTTGATTACATACATATTTCCTACATCTTTTTTTTTTGTTTTTGTTCACCTGTTCAAAGATTGGAACAATATCTATAACTATACAGGAAATGTGTACAAGTAGGAAATGTCATAATTATAAGAGGCCATGACACTTGGATAGCACTAGCTAGCTCTGCAAGGCCCGCTTCCTTATCGTGCTATTCCAAGCTTTACAGATAATCGTGAAAGCAGCCCTGCTTTATCAATTGAACAAAAATAGCAGAATAATAAACAGCCATTCTCATGAAAATCCCAGATGCAGCTGACAGCACAGAAATTTAGCATCCTGGGCAGTGCTGACATTTGTAGCCACATCGCTGGAGGTCGTAGGTTAATGGAGGATATTTCTGTGCTCTGTAAACACAATAAATTATAATGGAATGGCATCAAACGACTCCAGCCAGGACTTCATCTTGCACAACAAGCTTCAGCAAGGGCGAATATCTTCTTGGCTGGGAGTGAAAAGTGACTTTCTTGATTGACACTGCCAAACCAATGGCAGGTTTGATGCCATGCCATTGCCACGCCTGCACTGGAGGTTTCCCTGGACATGTCTGCTATGTGGGACTGCTGGGGCCCAGAAGGGCTGAGACACTGTCCGAGCAGGATGTCTTCAGGGTGTCCTCCTGAACACAGCAGGATAGAATGAGAAAGAAGGACCCTGGGGTGTGGATGAACGGACCAGGATAGCTGGGGTCTGTCCTAGTCCCTTGTGGGAGAGTGTCCTCTGGCTTCTCCTGGTAGGATCATGGCATTCCTGGCATATGAAGCTCAGGGTGATTGCTTCCAGGACTTCATGAGCAGGAAAGAGTGGGTTTCCCAGCAGGATCCCTGCCTGTCCCTGGGACTGGTGAGCATTCGTGGGGAAGGACAGCTCCTGTACTTCATGTCAACCAGAGGCAGCACACACATCCCTAACCTACCCTAGGGCAAGATAGTGTCATCAGGCAAGTTTGGCTCCACCTTCTGGTCCTAGCCATCATCTTCACGGCTTGGAAAGGGTCCTTAAGCATGGACTTGCATCTCTTTAAGACCCAGATCAAATCCCTACTACAAACATCAAGTCTGACTTTATGCTTGTAGTAGGTTTATAGCTTTTAAGATGTCACCATTTTTTAAATTTTAAGAAAATGTGCAAATGCAGGAGGCCACATTCCAGATGATGAATTCTGTGCTCAGCAACGATTGTGATTTGGAAGATCCAGTAGAAAATGGAAATCATGGGCATCTTTAAAATGCAGGAGGCAGGGAGGGAAACCGCAATTAAGTGTGCTAAAATATAAAGATTTTTCTTTTAAAATATTTTATTACTTATGGTATATTAATAGAGGTATATGAATACGAGTTATGAGAAACAATATTTTGCTGCCATTTTATGTAATGGAAGAGCCTATTAGTGCTGGAGCTAACAGGTCCTGATGCTTCCTTGGGTCATTTTTCTACAAACACGTTTATTAGGTCATCAGGATTTATGCTTTCAGGAACTTCATGGAAACCGGCCAGTAGCCCGTTTTATTGCTACCATTTCACAAGCCACTTAAAGAAATTAGCTATCTGACAGGTGACTGGTCCTGGTGAAATACAATGTATCAAGATAAAACCAATCTTCTTAGAGGTCATACATAGGCTTACATTGAACACATTTTTGATTTTTGATTAATTAAATTTGATTTAGACCATTCTCCACACGTACACGATGCACGTGGACCACTCTCATTCCATCAGCCTCTCCCATATCCCCGCAATCCTACAAACCCCTATGCTCCCAAACCCACCCCTTCTCATGTTCCCATCTCTTCCTCTCATTTTTTACCTGCTGAGTTTAACTAGATCTATCTGGGTGACCATGGCTTTGGCATTCTCTGCTGAAGCCTGGTGGGCTCAGCAGTGGATACTCAACCAAGATTTCCCTTTCCTCAGAATCTCCCGGTAGCCAATAACTCAAGCAGTAAAGGGTTGGGTCCTGTGAGACCCTCCCCCTTCCACGAATAATTCTTGATAGGGCCGGTCTTGTGTGGGCTCAGTGAAATAAACCACAGTTGTGAACTGCTGATTATATTAGTTATGCAGACTCTAGAGATTGACTTTCCACAGCCCTTTGCCCTATCTCCCGACGCTTATGTGCTTCCTGCCCCCTCTTCTACGATGTCCCCTGAACCTCAGGACTGGTATAAATGTCTTATTAAGGGGTTAGTCCACAGCCATCATTTATTCTCTTCTGACTCAATCTTTTAGCTAGAAACTTGGGGTCATGTTCTAAATTCTACAGGATCCCAGCTCCTGCGAACACCTGTGCTGGAACTCACAGAGAGTGAGGCAGCATGGAAGCTCATAGTAAACATGCAGATGCATACACCCACATAAGTCCTCGAGCACCCGGCACAGGCTTTCTGCTAATGCAATTGCTACTGGGGCCCGTAAGGGTCAAGCACAAGCTGTGACATTTCAAAAAAGCTCAGACAAACCGTTTCCAATATAAATTTGGTATAGACAGAGCTAAAGACCCTCAAAGAGCAATTCTTTGAGGAGCATATTCCTTCATGAGAAATCCTGTGTCGAGTTAGATTTAAACAATTAGCATATCCTCACACACTCACACAGCAATGTGTGACTTATCATTTTCACTTATGACCTTGTGAATTTCACATGATTTAAAATGTTCTTTGTAAATTCTATGGCTGTAGGCAGAGGGCCTGCTTGTTTGTCCCAGCCGCCCAGAACCAAAATAATCACACAGAAATTGTATCAATTAAATCACCACTTGGCCCATTACCTCTAACTTCTTATTGGCTAACACATACATATTAATTTAACTCATTCCTATTAATCTGTATATCACCATGGGGTTATGGCCTACCAGAAAATTTTCAGCATGTCTATCTCCGCGATAGTTGGTCCATGACTTCTCACTGACTCCACCCTTCTTCCTTCCAGCATACAGCCTACCTTTCCCCACCTAGTTCTGTTCTTCCCTGCCATAGGCTCAAAGCAGTTCTTTATTAATCAATGAAAGCAACACATAGAGAGAAGGATCACCACACTATATGGCTGTGTTTTCAAGCTCACTTCTGACTGTCTCCATCATCAGTGGCTATGATGGAAAATAACGAGAGAACTAATAGAACTAATAAGGCATGAGATTTTGGTTTTTAGTGCTCAGCCTACCCAGCTTTCTTCAGCAATTCTTTCTCTGGGGATCATGCTTAGCATGATTGCACCTGAAAGCGCATCCTAATATGAAGCCCTCTGTTGGAGTGAGGCTGCTTGTTCTTCCCGGCTGCCTGGCTAGCCTAGACCTGAAATAGTCACACAGAAACCATATTATTTAAATCACTGCTTGGCCTATTAACTCTAGCTTCTTATTGGCTAACTCTTCCATCTGAATTTAACCCATTTATATTAATCTGGGTATGACCATGTAGCTGTGGCTTACCAGCTAAAGTTTTGGTATGTCTGACTTTGGTGGCTCCATGGCATCTCCCAGACTCCACCATTCTTTCTTCCAGCATTCAGCTTAGCTTTTCCTGCATACCTGAGTTCTGCCTTACTATAGGTCCAAGGCAGTTTCTTTATTCATTAATGGTAATCACATCACACACTGGGGACTCCCAAGTCAACCCTCTTTCTTCTCACAGTTTAGAGGGTTGACGTTTTACTTATTTGAGTCCATTTTGGAATGTAGCACGAGGCCAGACTCCCATAAGTCTTTGCATGTGAATGTTGTGTTGTCCCAACACCATCTATGGAAGATACTAGCCCTTCTCCCATTGGCTCATCTCAGCATGTTGGTAAAAAGCAATTGATGAGAATATACTGGTAGAGGGTTTGTTTCTCAGTTCTATTCCATGCTCAGCCATGCTCTTCTCATGGGGTCACCACACAGCTTTGGATACGATGACTTTGGAGCTGTTTTTGGAACCAAAACCGTATGAATATTGCAATTTTGCTTTTATTTTTCTAAATTGCCTTGGTCATTTGCAGCAATGCGAGTTTGCATGCAAACTTTAGAAACAGCTGTTCCGTTTATTGTTTAAAGACAACAAAGAATTTTTGGTAGGGAGGGATTCTTTTTGGATGTATGTAATATCATTCAAAATATCAGGTTTTCAAATGCAAAGTTCACTGGCCTAAGTTAACTGTTTTTCAGTCTGTTTTGTTCCCTTCTTTCTTATACTTGCCTTCCCCTATTGTAAGGCTTTGAAGTCAAATGTTGCAAGTAGGTTCTTGTCCTGGAAGCCACCAGGTCAGTTGAAACATGGGAGTTTTCTAGAGAGGATTTAAAACTCTACAGCGTCATGTTACCCCACTCATGGCTGCCCATCTGTTGTCTTTGGTTGCTGAGTTTCAAGGCTGCTCTGGAAATACACAGAGAGAACTTGGACTGTAGTTATTTAACATACCTAAGGCCAACTGTGTGCACCATTTTCTTGCACACACCTGCAGTTCCTGGTTCTTGTCAGAAGTTGCACTGTCTTTATCTGAATATTAGTGCACTCTTAGTAAGTTGTTTATTCCACTTCAAAACACCTCAATAGACATGTTGTACATTGTTTATTATACTTCTGATAATGCTTGATTTCAAGCCCAGCCCTTGATTACAAGCTACTCGAGCTGCTTTCAGTCAGTCACTTCTGGATCAAGCTGAGGTCACCGTTTGGTTTTGATTCAATGAGGCAGTTGGATTCTGACACACAGTAATATTTCTCCTTAAAACACCAAGGATTTTTTTTATATTTTTTCCTGTAAATAATTTCCTTGGAAGCACGTTTTGAAAATAAATTCAGTTTTCTTCATAAATACTAACCACCTACCTGTGGCCGTCTCAGTTGATTCTGCGACCTAACAATTGATGCTTTCTATAAGCTGACTCTAGGGTAACTACAAAACTTTTTATTTTGAAATGCCTTTAGACAGTCTGTCCATTTAAAATAAATTCAAACACTAAAGCCTATCAGGAAAATTTACTACAAATGGCAGCCTACAGAATGGGAAAAGATCTTCACAAACCCCACATCAGACAGAGGGCTGATCTCCAAAATATACAAAGAACTCGAAATTGGTCATCAAAAGAACAAATAATCCAATAAAAAATGGGGTAGAGACCTAAACAGAAAAAAGAGAAATCAAAAATGGCTGAAAGACCCTTAAGGAAATGCTCAATATCCTTAGTCAGCAGAGAAATGCAAATCAAAACAACTCTGAGATTCCATCTTACACCTATAAGAATGGCCAAGATAAAAAACACTGATGATTGTGGGGTGAAGGGAACACTCCTGCATTGCTGGTGGGAATGCAAGCTGATACAGCCCCTTTGGATAGCAGTATGACGATTTCTCAGACAATTAGGAAACAACCTACCTCAAGACCCAAAAATACCATTTTTGGGTATATACCCAAAGGATGTTCAATCATACCGCAAGGACATGTGCTCAACTATGTTCATAAGTAGCATTGTTTGTCATAGCCAGAACCTGGAAAGAACCTAAATTCCCTTCAGCTGAAGAATGGCTAAGGAAAATGTGGTACATTTACACAATGGAGTACTACACAGCAGAAAAAAAAAAAACAATGACATCTTGAAATTTGTAAGCAAATGGATGGATCTAGAAAACACTATACTGAGTGAGGTAACCCAGGCCCAGAAAGATAAATATAATATATACTCAATCATAAGTGGCTTTTAGACATAAAACAAAGAAAAACCAACCTACAATTCCTAATCCCAGAGAACCTAAGAGAGACATACATGGATCTAAACTACATGGGATACAGAGAAAGACAAAAATCTCCTGAGTAAATTGGGAGCATGGGGACCATGAGAGAGGGTAGAAGGGGAGGGGAGTAAAAGGGAGAAAAGCAGAGAAAAATATACACTTCAATAAAATAGTGTAAAAATGATAAATAATAAATATTTTTAAAACTGCTTTAGGGACTAGAGAGATGGCTCAGTGGTTAAGAGCACTGACTGTTCTTCCAGAGGACCTGGGCACCCACATGGTGGCTCACAACCATCTGTAACTTCTGTTCCAGGGGATCCAACATCCTCACACAGACATACATACATGCAGGCAAAATATCAATATACATAAAATAAAAATAAATAAATTACAAAAAATAAAATGTGCTAAATTCATAAGAAAATTATGTTTTCTGAATTATACATGGTAACATTCCAGCAAATGAGTGGATACACAGATGTGTAGATATATAGAAATAAAATAGATAGAAGACAGATGTTATATTTATTTTAATTTTTAATTTTTAAAATTAAAATTTTTAATTTTTAAAAATTAATTAATTACATACAAGTAGCAATATGAAAATAAGCATGTTCACAGAAAAATAAATCTGTCAAAAGAATGAACTTCACCAAACTAAACAGGTGAATTAGGATTATTTGGGGATCAAAGTATAGTGACTAAGAGCCCTGACTCACCAGCTCACAAGGACATTAGCCCTGTGTTACCCGCTAGCCACTTCCCACCCATGCTTGGCTTCAGAGACTGCCCAGCACCCCAGGCCACTTTCTTCTGCCCTGCTCTAGATGTATACTTCTAACATCTCACCTGGACTACAGCCAGCGTCTCACCTGGACCACTGTCAGCATCTCACCTGGACCACAGCCAGTGTCTTACCTGGACCAAGTCAGCGTCTCACCTGGACCACAGCCAGCGTCTCACCTGGACCATAGTCAGTGTCTCACCTGGACCATAGTCAACATCTCATCTGGACCACAGTCAGCGTCTCATCTGGACCACAGCCAGCATCTCACCTGGACCACTGTCAGCATCTCACCTGGACCAAGTCAGCGTCTCATCTGGACCACAGCCAGCATCTCACCTGTACCACAGCCAGCGTCTTACCTGGACCACTGTCAGTGTCTCACCTGGACCACTGTCAGTATCTCACCTGGACTACAGCCAGAATCTCACCTGGACTACAGCCAGCATCTCACCTGGACCATAGCCAGCATCTCACCTGAACCACTGTCAGCATCTCACCTGGACCACAGTCAGCGTCTCACCTGGACCACAGTCAGCATCTCACCTGGACCACAGTCAGTATCTCACCTGTACCACAGCCAGTGTCTCACCTGGACCACAGCCAGCATCTCACCTGAACCACAGCCAGTGTCTCCATCAGGACCACTGTCAGCATCTCACTGGGACGACAACCACTTTACTAATGCCATTCTCCACTACAAGTGGTATTTGGAGCGGTAGGGGCCAACCAACAATGTACTTACTCTTCTTTGTCTTTTCTATTGTGGACTTGTCTGCTTATTGTAACACATTCCCTGTAAGACCACTTTGAACTTTATTAGACTTGATTAAATATCAGTGATAACTTAAACAGTGAGAGATTGAAAATTTAAAAATGTATAACTTTTCACTAACATGGCCTCTTTTCCAGCTACAGGCCCAGATTATCACTCTGGTTTCTTTTAGAAGGCTCTTTTTTTCTTACTCACATGATGGCCACATCACCAAGTGCTAGCAAGAGGCTGTTAGCAACAGTCTGTTAGACTGTGCAGTGAATAAATCCGCTAGGCTCTAGACATTCATTGAAAACTGTTTCCTGAGCATCTACCAGGTAGTCTTACAGACATGCACAAGTGCACCAAGTAACAAAATAGTCCAGGACCTTAACCCCATGGTGCGAACAATTCTATCTGAGGAAACATACACCACACACAAGCAACAAATGTAATAGACTTAAAACTAAGTGTGTTACAAAGTAGATGGTTATGTGAATAGAGTATGCTGCATGCCAGGAGGGAGCAGGAGGCCTAGGCTTAGAGTAGTGATGGGGTTTTAACACGTGTGTGGTGGGGATGCTTTGTCAAGAGAGGGCACTGGAGCACCGCTGGTTCTGTCCCTTTTCTGCTGTGATAAGGAATACTGAAGCCTATGTTGCATACTGAGAGTGAAAATTTACTCACCACATGCTATAGGCAATCTCAGCACCCCAGACAGACTCCAGATAAGGACCTTCGTGCTATGATATCCTGCAGGAGAGAGAGAGAGAGAGAGAGAGAGAGAGAGAGAGAGAGAGAGAGAGAGAGAGAGAGAGAGAGAGAGAGAGAGAGAGAGAGAGAGCAAGAAGGGGCCAAGTCTAAGTCTGCCTTTGGTGCAGTGATACCCTTGAAGTCACTGACACTCTGGACAAAAGTATGTTGGTATATTTTCCTCACAAAAAACTATGTTGTTATATTTTCTTCATAACAAAACTGTGTTGGTATGTTTTCCTCAGAACAAGACTGTGTTGGTGTGTTTTCCTCAGAACAGAGGCTCACCATGAGGCTGCCTGCCTGAGGGGTCCAGTTATCAACATGTGTATTTGAGGGGGTGGGGCATGAAAGCCATGGGAGATATCTACAAAGGCACGAGTCATAAGGATACGCAGGAGTAGGTGGACACTGAGAAGATGTGGCAGTGTTGGGATGAGGAAAAGAGGCACGGAAAGGGGGAAGAAAGATAGCAGACCCTCGGCTCGAGGGAGCAGGTGGGATCCTACAAAGCTCAAATGTCTACATCTGTCCCAGTGTCTTTGTCTGAGACTGTGCTCTTAAAATGCACTTGTGTTAAATCTTAGAAATGACTTTAAGTAACTCATGACGTGATAATGAATTGCTGTCAACTTGACACCTGTCAAATGTCACAGAGTAAGGAAGGATGGGGAAAGATGTTTATTCTAGATGTGAAAGAGAAGGGCAGGGGCAGTTCCCAAAGGGAAGGAAAGCCAGAGTAATGTATTTAGACCTTACCCTATTTCCCTTTGTGACTTTGGGGGAGAAGCCAGCCCACAGACACACAAGATGGAGATATAGAAGACTCTGTTTTGTTTTCTTATTTAATATTAAACTGCCTGCCCCCTCAGCTGATGGGTCTTAGCTTCCTCCAATTGCCATGGAATCGGCGCACATTTCATGCCACCATCTCTTCATCATTTGTTTCTATTTCACTGGGTAGAATATGCTCCCCCCCCCCACCCCCCGTTATTCCACAGCATGGCCCGTGCCCGTTTCTTTGGTCTTAGCTGAGAAGCACTTCTGCCTCCAGGCCGACACACCAGCCTGTAGCACGATTAATAAAAACTCAGAGACAAATATTGTGGTTCAACCTGAAGGTCAGAAAAGCAAAGCAGCCAGCCACTGGCTCTTACATTGACCTCAGTCTGAAAATGGTGATCCTGCCTCCAGGAAACCTCAGAATGAGACTGAGACTGAGAGCTGTCTCCTCCCATTTTATAATCCTCTCTAGTTCTGGGATTAAGGGCGTGCACCACCACTACCTGGCTTCTTTCTTTCTCTCTCTCTTTCTTTCTTTCTTTCTTTCTTTCTTTCTTTCTTTCTTTCTTTCTTTCTTCCTTCCTTCCTTCCTTCCTTTCTTTTCATTTCTTTTCTTTTCTTCCTTTCTTTCTGTTTTTCAAGACAGGGGTTCTCTGTGTAGCTTTGGTGCCTGGCCTAGAACTAGTCCTCATAGATCAGGCTGGCTAGCCCCCCAAGTGCCGGAGCTAAAGGCATGTGGTGAGCCACCACAACCCAGCCCAACGCCTCATTTCTATGGCAAGCTAGTGTGGCTACGGGATTGAAGGTATGTTTCACTTCTGTCTGGTCTGTAAGGTTGGCCAGTGTGGCTGTTTTACTTTTCCTCTCCTCAGGCAAACTTTATTTTTATTAGAACACAAATGAACTGCCACTCCACCAGCCAGCCTTTCCCCTCAAGTCTATACAGAGTCCTTCCAGTCTTGCCTCCATGGGAGATCCACTTGAACCTGCTTTTCATCAGGAGTCACTAAACTGAGAGATGGCAAGACTGGAAAGGGAGACCTTAGAAGAGTAACCTGGGGTGCAGGTTCAGCATCCTTTGATTATAATTCAGTTATATTGATACCAGGATAAGAAGGACCTCATTCACTGTGACCATTTAGTATGGATAAGTGGATACTATCTGAAAGGTCTACTTCCACAGACATGAGTGTGGTTCAGTGCATCAGTCAGCAGCCCCAGAGATCCTCTTGCTACTCAGAGATTCCCCATAGTGCTGGGGTTACAGGAGCATATGGAACCACCCCAGCTTCTTCCAAGGATACTGAGGCCTGAACTCTGTTCCTCCTGCTTGGACAGCATGAATGAACCCTTCTTCTCTGAGCATTCTCTCAACTCTCAGCATATCTTCCCGAGAAAGAACACAAGCAAGAACAGGTCAAGAAGCTGAGGGGAACACAGCTTAAAGCCTCGATTGGTTTAGGGAACATAAATGGAGGATATAACACTGGTGTTGTAGAAAGACCCAGCAATTTCAGGAAAAAAAAAAGTGGGAAGATAGTGGAGATAATGGCAAAACACTGAGTGCTATGTCTGTGGCAGGGATTTTGTTGTGTAGTGTGCATCCTCTAAGGGAGACACTAAGTAACATCCTAGGGTCTGAGGAACTGAGTTCTCTATAACCTCCTTATAGTAACAGCTATTATCTCATTGCCTCTGCCATCCTTGCAGCAAAAGTTAGCTAGAAGTTAAAGATCTCTAAGAACATAAGGCTTACATTAGTTACTTTGCTTGTTGGTATAAACAAATTTGTGTGTGTGTGTGTGTGTGTGTGTGTGTGTGTGTGTGTGTGCAATCACACATGTACAAACTACACACATGTCCAGGTAAGAAGACAACTATTGGAGACAGTCCTCTCTTACCACATGGGTCCAGGGAATTGAACTCAGTTTAGCAGCCTTGGTGGCTAGTACCTTTACCTACTAAGCTAGCTCACTGGTTCATGAAAAGCAGTTTAAGGAAGGAGGCTTTATTGTGAGTTATGGTATAAAAGCAGAGCCCGCATGGAGGTCAAGAAAACCACAGAGGCTCTTGCAGCTGTGGTAATGAGAGGTTGCTCATAATGGGTGGAATAGGAAGCAGAGAGATGCATGCTGGTGATTTACTGCCCTTTTCATTTTCCCTCTCTGGGCTCCCAACCTATGAGACAATGACATTCAAAGTGAAGACTCCCTCCTCAGCCATACCTTGCTGGAAACACCCTCACAGACATACCCAGAGGTGAGTCTCCTAGATGATTCTAAATCCAATCAATTGGCAAGCAGAGTTGACCATCACGAGGGTCTTTTATGATGATATGAGGTCTGTGGACAAGAGGGCCCTCACTTAGAAGACATTTTATAGTTACAGAAGGCACTTTCTGCTGCCTGTGGGACACCATCATTTTACCACAAATCCCCTTATAGAAAAAAAAAAAAAAAAACCTTAGAAACTTCACCAAACAGATCACAAAGCTTCTTGATTGCGTGGTTTGTTTGGCTTATTTTTTGTGGAAAGCTGTGACTGCCTGTACCCTGATCTCTCAGAAGGTGGCTCTTGGATTGCTTGTTGCAGCTGCTTTAAGAGGCAATTTGGATCTCTGTAGAGTTGGCATAATTACTTGTAAGACACATACGAGCATCCTGGAAAATGTAGAAAAGCCCTGCTGCATGTTGTCTGGAGGTGGCCGAGGACCACTGCCTCTGTGGGGACCCTGTGCCACCAGCTGCTGCCAGGTGTGTGTCTGGATGGTGTGAGGAAACTGTAAGTGGCCTTGGCTGGCTGTGACAGGGTGGATGCCTGAGGAGGAACAAAGCCTCCACACATCGTAATGGCTCCCAAGGCCTTTTTGGATCAAGTGTGGTTTGAAGCCCATTTGTAGTGTTTGGTTAACTGTTCTCTAATATTCCTTATTTTGCTAGGAAAGGGAAAATTACTAGGGGGTTTTGCTTGTCTTCCTTGACAACCCAGGTCTGCCTGCTGAGAAGTTTCCTGAGTGTCTAGACTCATTAAAGCAATTCTGGACTAACCTTTGGAAAATACCAACTCACTCCTTAGAGGGTCCCTGATGGAAAACACACCTACTGCACCGACTCCACCAGCTGGAGCTTCAGGAATCCAATGTCTCATGTCGACTATATGCGGCAATCACAGACAGCATGGGGGAAAGACACTGGGTCAAAGTTGAGACAACTGGTGCAGATAATACCAATAACCACAGAAAGGCCCGAAATGACGAGAGAGGGTTTTCATGGGCCAAGAGAAGCTGGAGGCCCTGGATTCGTATGGTGTGATAAAAAAGCCAGTCCTGCTTAAAGATCACACATCAGCACATAGAAGGACAATATTCAGTTCAGGGAAGCAGTGTAAGAAATCATGATGACAACATTAGAAACTGTCTAGATGTTAACATATCATTGTTTTTCCCTGGGAGAAGTGGGTATTTTATTTATTTTAAGAAATTGAAGTATACTTTGCTGTGGGATAATGGTCTTTTATCCTGTCATTTGTATTATTTTTAATAAAATGCTGATTGGCCAGTAGCCAGGCAGGAAGTATAGGTGCAACCAGGCAGGAAGTAGAAGAGGGGTAGTAAGAATTCTAGGAAGAGGGAAGTTTCAGTCCACAGTTGTGATCCAGCCTCAGAGGAAGCAAAATGTGACTGCCTTGCCGCAAAAGGTATCAAGCCACGTGGCTAGCTCAGACAAGAATTATGGGCTAATGTAAGTTATGAGAATTAATTAATAAGAATCCTGAGCTAATGGGCCAATCAGCTTATAAATAATGTAGACCTCTGTGTGATTCTTTGGTACTTAATGGCTCTAAGACCAGGCGGGACAGAAAACCTGGGTCAACAATACTCTCTTTCAGGATGTGTATACATAGATTTTTATTCCAAAACCTCATATTGAAAAGGGATACATATAGTTAAATTGATTTCTCGTATACTTTTAAGAAAAAAAAAAAAGAAGATATGCTCAGAATAAAGATGCAGGGAGAAATTTTGAAAGGAAAACAAGAATGGATTTGAAATAAAGAAAATGATTTCAAATTTATCCTTGAACAAAAACAAAGATTTATTTATTTTGGTTGATTATGTGGGTATGTGTATGTTCATGTATATGCACATATATGTGTGCACGTGGATATAGAGGTTAAGACACAACCTGAGGGATCATTCCTCAAGTAGCATCTACCTACTTCCAGTCACAGAGTCTCTTTATTTGCCTGGATCTTCTGATAAATCTAGGCTGGCTGGCTTATGAGCCTCAGAGATCTACCTTTGTTGGACTCCCCAGTGCTAGTATTACAAATGCACCCTCACGCCCAGACTTTTAGCATGGGCTCTGATCTGAGAGTCAATTTACTGAAATCCAGATGCTTGCAAGCAAGCAGTTTACTGACTAAGCTATTATCTAGCCATTTAAGAATAAGTCTTTAAATGTGGAGATGAAAAGGAGTTGTGGGCATGGAGATTGTATGCTCAGTTTATTTGCAAGTGCAGAAGGCAGACTAGCAAACCATTCTTTAAAAGGGTCACTTTAGGCTCTGCAGGTAACAAATCACATGGTCTCCAAGGCAACTGCTTACCTTTAAATTTTATAAGAACTGTTCCCAGAAACAAGATGATTGACAGGCATGATTGGGTTCCAACAAAAGATATTTTTTTAAAAATAAAAATATTTGGTGCAGAATCATGGTTTGGAACCTACAAACTCCATAAGAACAGGCACTTCTGTTTGTTTGGTTTACAGATCTTCCAAACACCAGCATGCTATCTGACGTGCACTGGACCGATGAAAGAGCAAATGTCTAATGATTAAAAAAAAGAAACTGAATATGAAGCAGAGGCAACTAAGTAAATCTAGATCAAGGAAGCCAAGAGGGCTTTCCAGAGATGTGGCTGTACTGTCTAGGTACCAAAACGTCACATAAGCTCTTGACAAAGCAGCATCAATGAGTCAGAATGTCTCCAGCAGGTGTGCTTGATGATCAGAAATTAAAACCATGAGTGTAAATGGTGATCAAGCAATCGCATCCATATGAAGAAGAGACACTGCACACTGGCCAAAGCATTGGGCTTCAATATAATGTGCATTCAGAGTCTGATACTTTAAGATTCAATCATGTGTTAAGAAAAAAAAATAGACATCTGGGTGCATGATAGGGCCATTCTAAGATGTGGGGGAAAGAAGATGTTTGCATGGACAAGGTCTTTAATTCTGAACAAGTCAAGTAAAGGTGAGAGACATACACCCATGAGTAAATGTCATATCTGAGGAGTTATTAGAAGATAGGGTCATTACAGTATTTTTTTTGAGAAATACTCATATATGACATGCTCTGCCATGTGCCACACATGTGACTGGAGTTCTCTGTGGATGGTAGATTCAATGCATGGAGTTTATAGGGTCTATCTCAAATACCTATTTGATGTTAAATGAAAGCCAGGCACCTCTAAGAAAGTCATTTTATCACATGCATTGTGTGTCAACATGCTGAATTGTCTGTCTTCTATCTATATTAAAAACACCTTATAAAGCAAACAAGAATATAATGGCATGAGTAGCAACTGGTTGGGGTTTTCATAAATTTTTTCTAATAAATCAAGAAACTGCTTTGATGTTCAAAGTTATAAGCTAGACCACATATAAAACTTGAAGTTCTTTGCCATCTGGGTGACCAGTGGAGAGGCTGATGACACGTTACAATTGTGTAGCACATAGAAGGAAGTCTCCAAAGGCAAATACAGACTACACTTTACTCATGAGTATTTCCTCAGCTCTGCTCACTGTTGTTGCAGTTAAGAGAGGAACCTCAGGCTAGAACTGTGATAAAATTAGTTTGGAAATGTCCAGGTGAATTTGTTCCTAAAAAAATGAAAGTTTAGTAAAAAGAAAGTCTATGCAGCCCATGGTGCTACATGGCTGTTATTCCAGCAGGAGGATGCTGAGGGAGTAAGATAGGGAGTTTGGGGACCGCCTGGGCTACAAAAAAAAGAATGTCTGAACTAAAGAAAAGAAAGACTTCATTATTTGGACTTCCTTCCTATCTTTTAGGACTATGGTCTTTGTTTCATAGTTATTTGATCTTTTCTCCTTGTTTCTATTCTAATTGTATTGTTCCCAGATATTCTATACCCTGAAGAAAAGGTTACAAATGCCAATTGCTGTCGGAGCCAAAGAGATGATGTCTTTGGTGGTAAAGAGCTTCAGAAACAACACAGTGAAATAGGAGGTATGTATGGCGGCTTCCCCTCCAGAAATATTTGGGTCCCAATGGGCTGCAATCCATTCCAACAGAGTGGAACTTTGAAGTGCTAGCTTTTACATTAGCTATGCAAAACCACACATACATGCATCTTATGTAAAATTAATGGGGGTTTAAATGCCGGTGCTTAATTAATTGTTAATATACATAGGGAAAACAAAGTATCCTAACTAATTCCTTAATTTACTATCTTTTGTTCTGAGTAAATTTTATTGTGGGATATCATTGATGAATTGTTCAATAATTCATTACCACTAGCCATTGTTTTTAAAAATGTGTTTATAAAAATTATATAGGACTTGCGTCAGGGGAGAAGAGATAATCCTTTAGGAAGAATTATCTTGGTAGCAAAGCTTTTTATTGCATTAATTACTCTATAGTTTGTGCTCACTTCATCCTTTACTCACAGGGAGTGCCTTCTAGGGGTTCTCACTTCTCCCATTGCATGGAATAAGAAACCGAGGCACAATCAGATTAAGTGACTAGTCTGACCTCACACAACACAGAAGTAGCAAGTCTCCAAGTTCAGTGTCAGTAGAAAGATGCCAGTCCTCATGGCACAGAATCACTCTGGCACAGAAGTAGTCACTTTGCCTGTTTGATAACGATTTTATTATTGCCAAAATGGAACAGACTCCTTACTACCACCCCTTATGTGGTTATTGTGAGGCCAAAAGTGAATAAAACATGCAAAATTCATAACTTGCTCTGCAAACTTGCTGTAAAGTCGGGACTGCTGAGTCCCAGGAACTTATCACCATGCCCCATCAAAACAGCCAGTGCAGACACATTAATTCTGCAGCCACAGTGGTGCGGATGTCCCAGACACAGTGACTGTTACTGGGATAGCTAAAAGATCTCACTCTATGACCATCAGTAGCCTGTTGTTGCTTAAGTAAGGGACTGAATATATGTTCAATAGGGTGTGAACAACTGTACAATCCAGGGACACTTTAAAGACTACAGACAGAAGTCTAGCTCCTTCTCCCTGGTTGAGCCTCCATTACTCCTCTTCTTCAAGCTATCTGTATAACTGATGAGAGACAGGTCACAGGCTGTATGGTTCTTCCTTTAGAAGATGACTGGGTCTTTCTGATTCACAGGTCTGAGTCATCTTTTGCTATCTGATAATCTGTAGGCTTGCTATACTACTGAAAGAAGATGGTCTCTCTAGCATGATGAGTTGCCTCTGATAGAAAGCTGAATGGAGGTCTTTCTAGCATGATGGCTTGCCGAAAACAGAAAGCTGAGACACTAATCTATAGAGAGTAGCTGAGGTGTTGTTACTAACTGCTTTATCAACGTGACGTTTTGTTCTAGATAGAAGGAGAAAATCAAAATAGTAAAGAAATATCATTCTAGGTCTACCCAAAGGAATAAAACTCATTCTGCCCATGACAGACAACACACACCAGTGAAGAGGTGATACACTCAAATGAGCCCCTGATAAATTATGAACAGAGAGCTGATAATTCAAGAGATCTAGTCTACTGAAAAAAGCAGCATCTAGATGGGTAGTCAGAATGTTGTCACCCAAGAGGGATCCCTCAAGTGAGGAAGACGTCAGAGAGTCAGCCTCCCGGGCCTTTCCCAGAAGCATGCTCAGATTTACAGAAATGCAAGGAGTGAATGTCAGAAACAACTGACCTCAATACCTGGTACTGTGATCAATGTTTGTTGTAGTTATTATTGCAAAAAGCTAGAAAGCTAGCTCAAGTTGTCAGAAACAAGATTAACCACATTAAATCTTAATCTAGATTTAGAATAATTATCAAGAAAGGTTATTGTAACTCTATAAAATATATATGTTTTTTTGTTAAAATTTTTTATTTCTTAAGAAATACAAGAATGGAAATTAGCTAATCTTTGTAGTTTGAATGGTGAACAGACTGTTGTGGCAGGCTATCAAAAAGACAGAAGAGTAAGCCTCCTTAAGCCTCTCCTCTTGGGGATGTTTCTCATTAGCATACCCTAACTCTGCCATTGCAATTGCCTTCTTTCTTCCTGACTGTGGCACACGATGCCCCATCTGCGCTCTATGCGCTGCCATACAGTTCGTGAACCGGGCAAGGGGGTGGAGATTGAAACACACAAAGACTAACAGAAAGAGCCACGGGTCATCCTTGAAACAGGAACGTCCCAAGAGTGCCCCTTTTATTGTGACCAGGGGCAGCTTATGTAAGGATCCTTAACTGACAGCCACACCCCAGCCAAACGCACCAGAAACCACTCCCCTGCCATCAGGAACTCCTGAGGGTCTCCTGCTCAGAGCAGCCGCAAGCATTACAATTTGTTAACAAGAAATTCAGGATCTGGGGGTTCACAGCTCTCAACACCTGACCTAATTTCACATCCTACTTGGAGCAATAGAATGAAGGAAATGGTTCTGACATTGGTTCCCATAGGCTTCTGTACCTGCCCTATCCCCTGAAAACCTATCTGACCCTGGTAATGCAACTCCACTTGACCGGGCCTTTGAAGCTGGTGAGTCAGTATCTCAGCTGAGAGTCACCTTCCATTGTCACCCCATAGCTGTCCTCGCAGTTGACCTTAAATGTACTGAGATCTCCAACTAAAGCTAGAGGAACTGCTCCTCTGAGTCTGACCAAGACTGGAGATCTAGGGGATGCTTATTTGCTTAAACGGATAACTGCAGAGTGGATTTGCATTGCATCAAATGCTAATAGACCCCTACTCAGGTACAGAATGGAAGTGCCATTAGTCTCCATATGGCAGAGATAACTGGGGCATTGTCTCTGTCTAGGCATTGTCTCAGAAGTCACTAATATGAGATAATGACCGTGGGTCGAACTTGCCCCTGAGATTACAGGTACACTGAATATCTTTCTGTTTTTGATTTAGATATGTGTCCTGCTAGACAAGAGACAGAAATTCTAAAAATTTTGAATGGAGAGGTCACAGATTTCCTTACTCAAACGTCTTGGATATTCATAGAATCACACTTCAAAACACTGTCATAATTTGACATGAACAGTGACTCTGGAAACATTAATTAAAGATGAAACTTGGTTCATTGATTTGAAAAATTGGGAATATATATATATATATATATACATATATATATATATTTCTTGTTATTCCATCCTTTTCCTTCAGAGGCATTTGAGGAACAAACAGAAGAGCCAAGTTGTAGGGAAACACAATCAGGTTCTGTGTCTTTAGTGAAGGTCATTTCTATTTTCATCTAAATCAACCCAGAAGAAAGGGCATTGGCATGCAAAGGCTGCTACACATAGTATGAAAGACTATATATATGGTCTTAAAGAGAAAACAGAAAAAAAGAACAAACAAGTCTATAGCTGCAGCTTTAAAGTCGAAGGTCAAGATGCTGGCAAAATAGGCTTCTTCCAAAGGACCCAGAGAGATGCTGGGTTCTGTGCCTTGTATTCCAGTTCCTTCTCTTTTCTTCCCTCTTCATATCTGTGCCCGAATATCCCATCTTCTAAAGACCTCAGCCAGATTGAACTAGAGCCCACTCAGATGACATTGTTTAACTTTACCTCTTCTGTGAATATTTTTCTCCATCTGTCAATTCTGCAAAATGATGGATTCAATTGCGACACTTCATGTACACATACAACCACTCCCTTACTGATGCCTCTTAATCAATTTTCCTAGTCCCTCTCCTCTTTCCAAACAGTCATAATTCTGCATCCATGTCTTTCACTTCCTAGACACTTTCATAAAATCCTATTTCTAAGGCAGTACCCTTCTGCCTTGGTCATGTTGCAATGTGTCATAAAAATGCCATATCTGAGTTCTGTCAGCAGGAGATCCAAGATCAAGACACTAGCAAGGATGATGTTAATCAAGCATCCAATTCTTGGCTAATAGACATATTCTGACCATAACTTCCCATCAAGAAAAAAATCATGTTCCTCAAGAATCTTCTTATAAGGCATCATGTTAGACTTTTGCTGCTTTGAAAAATATTTAAATCAACTTAAAAGAAGGAAGATTTATTTTATCTCATGGCATTGGACCATGGCTATTAGGCTCTATGCTCCTTGATTTATGTGAGATGGGGCAAAGCATCATGTATAGAGTATTATAAAAAAAAAAAAAAAACAGAAAAATGCCCCTATCTCATAACATGTAGCATACAGAAAGAGAAAGGTGGACAAGGTCCATCCAACAATGCTACATTTATGGTTTCTGCCACTTCCCAACAATGCAAACAAAACTCCAAATCTATATATAGATTGACCCAGTGATAAAGTCAGGGGCTCAGCTGACCTAGACAACTCTGAATTATGGAATCTACTGAGCTTTCAACATGTGAACCTGTGAGAGAGTCTCCACACCCTGACAATAACAAATTTCAGCCTACTTCATGAGGGTTCTACTTCTATGACCTAGCCATTTCCCAAATGTCCCATCTCCAATACCAGAACCTTAGACGCGAGAACTTAACATGCGGACTTCGGAGCACATACAAATGCCCACTACAACACATCACATCCCTCTAGGCATTAGAACTTTAACTTGGAGTTTGGCAGGGTCACAATTCGCTCTCAATGGGATCTACACAGAGACAAGCTGGAAAAGTCAGCATTAAATACAGAAGGAAACACAAAACATAGGAGACTATCTACGCCGCACAATAAAATGGTACCATGGCTTGATCTGAAACCGTTAGCCCCAAATAAACTCATTTTTATATAAGCTATGTTGGTCATGTGTTATCACAGCTGTTGAAAAGCAACTGAGACAATTGAATGTATATTTATGGCATCTAATTATGTCATACGTGATTATAATAAAACACAGTTCCTTGCCTTCTATGCATTTCTGAACAGTTGAAACAAACTAAGATATTAAAGACAACAGAGAAAGTAAGGAAAGCGCTGCTGTGGCAGATGAAGGCAGTCTGAGCATTTCTTGGGTTTCCTAAACTTGTGCGTTTAATTCTGATGTTCCGGGATTTAAGTAGGTTAGCTGCAAGAGCAAGACTTCCTCTCAGAGAACCGCAGAAGGTCTGATGTGCTATTTTGTAGAGCATATAAGTGAATGACATGGAGACACACTCTGGGACACTTGCTGATGGAACTCAGCCTCCATGGCACTGGAAAGCACAGGGAGTGGAGGAGATTCATGGTAAGGAAAGTCGGGATCCTGGCCGATATGCCCCAGAGACTGCAACCAAATGCAGCATGGGTTTGTCAGCCAAGAGCAAAGGTCAGCATGGAAATTTGCAGAATAGGTAACAAAGAGAAGCCTGCCCTACAGAGTTCATCTACAATGCAAATAATGGCAAGATGAATGACTGCTGTTTTTCCAAGCCACAAAGTCTTGGTGTCACCTGGCAGCCAGGAAAACAAACAGTAAAAGTTAGTTCGTCTCTGAATATATAACCACAGTTGTGCTCACTAGCCAATGAGTGAAAGATGATAAATGGATAGGTAAGTAGGTAGGTAGGTAGGTAGGTAGTTGATGATGACAGACATATAGACTGACAGACAGACAGACAGACAGATAAGTAGTTGTTGATGGGTAGTTGATAGGTAGCTGACAATGGATAGATTAAAAGTTGATAAGTAGTAGATGATGAATAAATAGATGATTTATAAATATATGACAGATATGTGAATATGTTTACAAATATGTAGATATATGTGATAAATATGTATAAATTACAGTTATTAATAGATGACTTATGGTTGATATCAGATAGATGAGAGATGGACAAAACAATAAGAGGTATGTGAGTGTGTAAATTAATATATATCCATGTACGTAGGGTAAAATATATAAGTAAATATGCTGTGAGAAATGGTCTGTATCCTGTCAATTATATTTTAAATAAACGCTGATTGACCAGTAGCCAAGCAGGAAGTTTAGGTGGGGCGACCAGGCAGGAATAGAGGTGGGGCAATGAGAACAGGAGAATTCTGGGAAGAGGAAAGCTTGGTTTGCAGTCATGAACCCGTCACAGAAGAAGCAAGATGTGACTGCCTCGCCAAATAAGATACTGAGCCACGTGGCTAACATAGACAAGAATAATGGGCTAATATAAGTTATAAGAGTTAATAAGAAGCCTGAGCTAATGGGCCAATCAGTTTATAACTAATGTAGACCTCTGTGTGGTTTTCTTTGGGACTTAACGATTGCAGGAACCAACCAAGCAGGACAGAAAACCTCAGACAATATAAATATATAAATAAATGATGGATATTAGCAAATGATAGATTGACAGATAGATATCCAGACACATGATAGATTGAATATCAGACTATAAACATATTATCAACCATACAGTTGGAAAGATCATGTAGAGTGTGTGCTTGCTGCTTGCCTTGGAAAAAACAATAAATGTTAGTAGTATATGGAAATGCTCCACATGCAGACTTGAGTAGCAGGTAAATGCCTTTGAAGAAACTATACTTATTCCCAGACACAGCTGCTCAATAAAGTACTAAGAGTGCTGTGACTTCACATGCATAAATTTTAGTTACTATACCTTCGTGTAAAATATCGTTCTTAATTTCTGCAGCTATATTCTCCACCTTTTTTTTTAGAGTTGGCATATACTCCTGGTCCATAGTCTCCTAATCCTTTGAGTTTCTCTTTAAAGTGAGGGATTGCTGGATTTTGTTCCCTTGTAACCTGACTGTCTTTATCTTTTAATATAGCAATTCATTTAATTGCATTTCATGTTCAGATTAACATATTTCATTTCATTTTCCTCTGTCCTGATAAATTAAGAACTGCCTATCTTCTAGTTCAAAGTTCTTAAATATATTTTAAAAGAGAATATGCCAACTTTTTAATATTTCATAATATAAATTACAACAAGAAGCTGACATACAGTCTGATATGAATTTTATATTACTTTAAGATGTCAAGAGACATTTTATAGTTTAAAAGTAAGTTTGTGTATGATATCTCTCCTCATTGTTAGAGGATTCTGCTCTCTCTTTCTCATTTACATTGGGTATAGCTGAGAGATACATAGGCTTACTGACTAGTTAAGTCACAGTGCCAAGAACTAGGGAGATTTAAGTTCTATCTTGTTTGAAAAGAAGCCCCCCAAATCATTTTTGTTCTTTTTCCTCTACTATGTACATCCGGGGCAAAGGTTGGAGAGGGATATCTCCAGTACTCTTTCAGTCCATGGTAATGACCTTTAACCTTGTGATACCCATGGCCATCAGTCATCAATTGTCACACCAACCTGATCAGTACAGGGGGTGGGGCTCCATCTGGTGGCCTAGCTTGAAAGAGGCAAAGTAACTCAGTTCTCCCCACCATCCTGCCCCCATCACCACAAGGGTGGTTACCAGGCACCCGGCTAGGATCCCTTCCTGGTTCCTCCACGCTAACTGCTTGGCGGTCCATCTCTTACCCTGTGGCCAGATGCCTGCACAGTTCCAACCCTTCCTGTGACTCCATTAACCACTCCAACCTGGGAATGCTGAGGTCACAACATCACCATCTCAGGCATGATCACTTTACCCAACATGAGACCGGTTGGTGATAACAGCCAAATGCTCTTCTCGGAATTGCTTATCCCTTGGTTTTCTTCTTAGTTGATTCAGAATGTGGACAAAGAGAAATGTATTGAGGATAGGGCTTTGTAGAGTGCTATATGAGATGCTGTGTGAGATAACCCCAACTCTCTTACTTGGTTAATGTTTCATGAGGGAATGGCCTTGGCAGGCTGCCGTCTAACAGTCTGTGATCTTACCTATTGGCTCCCTCAAGGTTTCCTCTGCTGGTTCAGAAGGAGGTCATCAAAATTTCAGAGTGACTGAAGGAACTGGAGAAGAGGAAGATTACACTGAAATGATCTCCGAGACAATAGCAGTCCATTTAGTCAGCAAAGACAATTCCAATTAGCTTTTGGTGGGGGAATCAGATATGATCACACAAGCATATGATTATTCTCATTACACCATCTTAACTTCTATTCTGGATCAGACTGTAAGATGCAAAGAGCATTTAAAAAATAAGATGCACATGACCGTGACTCTGATATTTCCAGATTATCTATTGAGGAAGTCTTCCCTTCAATAAGTGTAGAGTCACTAGATTTCATCTAATAGATCACACATGAAACAAAACACACAGTCAGGTCCTCACTTCAAGGGCTTCTTTAAGAGACAATGACAAGTGGATAAGGTTCTAAAGTATATGGTAAAAAATTATGTTGTTTTTAGAAGGTACAGACTTGCCATGGTTTAGGGCGTGAACACTGGTTTCTTTCTCAGTAGAGGGTGGCAATAGGCTAGGGAAGTTAAGAAGTGCCTGCATTACCCCTGAGCCTTGGAAAACAGTTTCCAAAGAACAGACAAGAGGCTACAGAAACATTGCTGACCATGTTCAGAATTAATGAAGAGATGGAAGAGCTTTTGCTTTTAATTTCCAATTGAGACAAGACAACCTGTACCAGAATGTCACAGCACAACAAAGTACTATTAATTCAAGAGAACTTGTGGTACAGAACCCTAAGAAGCTCTAGATACATGAGAGGAACTGATGCTGCTGCCTCAGATGAGACAGGAAGAACTTAGACACTGAGACAAAAAGTTAAAACTGAGAGTTTGGCCAGACAGCCTTTACCTGGAGGTAGAATTATTACAATGTTTTGATTGAGTGAGTGTCATAAGTCAGGGCGGGGCCATGGAGGGCAAAGAAGAAGCTGGTTCCCTTTACACACATCTACAGCAACTGGCAGACCCTACATAGATTCCCTAAAAGCTGAGAAAGAAACCCTGAAAGTTTTCCTGTACTAAATAAATATGCGGGTCTCCCTATACTAATTAAATGTCACTTTGGAATCCTAATTTTATGCAGTCAATGAATAATAAGATTCTTTCTCAATGGGGCCTGGAGAGATGGTTGAAAACACTGGCTGCTCTTGCCTATTACATGGCTTTGACTCTCAGCACTCATTTGACTGTTTACAATGTTTATAACTCCAGATCCAGGGGATCTCATGTCCTCTTCTGGCATTCGCAGGTACTGCACACACATGGTACACATACACGCAGGCAAAGCAGACACAGAAGAGAAATAAATATTTGTTAAAGGTTTTTCCTTTATATATGAAAGGGAGGTATCATAGATTCTTCTGGTGCCAGGGCTACCATTGACACAACCACCCACCCCACACCCATGGACTTTGCCTGCACTCAGCCCTCATATTCCATATTCCAATTCTCAATGAAGTCTACATTTACTAAGTCAGTGATATTCAGGATGCATCTCCCTCTCCTGCGTTCTCTCTGGAGTAACTGTACCACCCAGGTATTTTGATAATTGTCTCATAATGTCACTTAGAGTCCAGCAGGACCTGCATTTGAAGCTTGAGTCTCTCTGAATCCTGCTGCTCTATTTCTGTATGGAGATTTGTAGGGCACGGCAGTTTGCTGCTTGAAACACCTGCCAGTTCATTTGTCACTTCTAAGCAACAAATCAGTTCATCATTTGTTTTCCAAGGAAGGCAAAACAAACAGGGAGTGTCATCAACATGCAGACGGAATGCTAACCTGGTCTGTTTGGAACCCAGGAAGGGCGTTTGGGGGCTGGAGCAATGATTTAGTCAGTAGTGCTTGCCCCATAAGCATGAGGACCTGAGTGAGAAGGTCATAGCACCCATATAAAAGCTCAGCATGGTGGTGATATCTGCAGCCCTAGTACTGGGTGGGTGGCAGGGATGGGTGGATCTTCATAGCTCCCTTGCTAGTCAGTCAGTGAGCTCCAGGTTCAATGAGAGACCATTTCCTAAAAAATAAGGTGGAGATTGAAGAAGATAATGGATGCCAACGTCTGACAGCCACATTTACACACACACACACACACACACACACATATACATACATACACATGTGTATATACATGCATAACACATGCGCACACAGACAAAGAACCTGTCTCCAGCAGGATGCAGAATGTTACCTGAAACAGAGTCCAAAGACTGATTCCCTGCCTGGTCAATTGTGTCATTGAATTCTCACCTTCCATGGTGCAACATCAAAGGAAGAGAGAACGCTATGACTATGACTGATAACGTCAGGGCAGACAGCGCGCACATTCTGAATCTGGGTGCAGCAAGCAGAGACTCCAAATGTTAAGGAACGCGGTGTATTATCTCCTTTCTCTACCGCTGTGACAAACACCTGACAGAATCAACAAGACAAAACAAGGTTGGCTTGGAATTGTAGCTCAGAGTCTGAGGGAATATAATCTATCACAGCAGAGAAGGAACTGCGGTAGGAATCAGGCGTCTGGTCAGGTTGCTCTTGTACAATCAGCAAGGAAACAGAAGACAGGAAGGAGGGCCGGCTCTAAGCCATAAGTCCCACCTCCCATCGGCTCACTTCCTCTACCTCCTGAACACCCGATTCCCACAGTACCACCAGCTGGGGAACCAACTGTTCAGACATGAGCTGATGGGGACATTTTACATACACTCCACAGCACATACTCTGCAGCTCCCGGCTCACACAACGTCGCCAAGTGTCCAAAGGAGTCCAAAGGCTCCTGTGAAAAATCCCCATTTCTCCATTGTGCTGCGCTGTCAGCCCAGGTCACTCCCCCTTTTCCTGTGCGTTTCTGAAGAGGCATCACCAAAGAAAGCAAACTGTGCAGGCAGCATTTCTAAGAAGGGACAGAGGATGCGAGTTGGAAGTCTCTTCCATTAGTGTGTGATGTCGGAGCTGGCATTTCAATGCGGGGTGCAGCTGTTTGAGAAAGATAGAGGAACTCGGTGCCTAATAATGGCTGCAGCCCAGAGTGGGGACCTGTTACTGATACCCCAGATGCCCTTGTTAGGTTTCCAAAGTCAGAGCCGATGGGACAATTGAGGGATGGCTCCATACTCTCTGAAGGTTCTGGAGTAACAGCTACAAATAGGGAAAAAAATAAAGAAAAGAAATAACAACAATTAACTGGGCATAATGCCCTGGGGAAAGTACATTTGATTTTATCAAAAAGACACTTTACCTGTGTAGGCCTCTCTCTCTCTCTCTCTCTCTCTCTCTCCTTCCAAGCAAAAAAGATGGATAATGCATGCTTTTAAGGAACTTTATAGTCCTGAGAACAAAGCATGTCTTTAAAAGAGGCTTTGCTTTATAAAGAAAAGTGCAATTCACTGTCAGTGGATGTGCTGGCTAGTGTCAACGTGAGATCGCCTGGCAAGGGAGCACCTCAGTTGAGAAAATGAGTCTATCATATTGGTCTATGCACAAGTATGCGGGGCATTTTTAAAAATTAATAATCGATACGGAAACACTCGACCCACTATAGAGAGTAGCACCCATGGGGGGGAGGTCCTGGGTTCTCTAAGAAAGCAGGCTGAACAAGTCACGGGTAGCAAGCCAGTAAAACAGCACTCCTCCACCGTCCCTGCTCCAGTTCCTGCCTTCAGATTCCTGCTTCTGCTCCTACCTGACTTCCCTGTGTGGCAGACTATGCTCAGGATGTACAAGTCAAATAAATCCTTTCTTTCCAAGTTGCTTTGGTTATGGTGTTTGCCACAGCAGTAGAAAGCAAACAAATGCCATCAGCTCTGGGGTAGAGAAGAGGAAAGGAGGTGAGAAGTGATGGAAAGTGGGGGTATTTTCCTGACTCAGACCATGCTAGAGTGATGCTATAACTAGCTATGGAAATCTTTCTTAACATTCTTTGTTCTCCTTGATGTGTATTTGTGTATGCATGTGTATATATGTGTGTATGTTTGTATGTGTGTGTTTCTGTGCATATGTGTGTATATGTGTGTGTTTATGTGTGTATGTGTGTTTGTGTATGTGTGTATATGTGTGTATATATGAGTTTGTGTGCATGTGTGTGTGCGTGTGTGTGGTGTGTGTGTGTGTGTGTACAGGCCCACTCACCTGGATATGCATACGTGGAAGTCAGAGTTGGCAATGACTGTTTTCCCCTCTCTCTACCTTAATTATTAAGACAGGCCCTGAGTCATCTTCCAAGCTTTCCCTCGGTATGCATCACTGAACAGAAACCCACATTCAGGATGTGACCATCCAGATCCCATCTCCACATGGAGCTCTTCCCATTGTTCATTAGTGAGTCTCCACCATCCTTGCGAGCGTGACAGGACTAGCACAAGCCTGTGCATCAGAGCTTTGCTTTCATCATAAAGAGTCAAGCAGCAGGATGACTCTCTGTGGCCCTTCTTCCCACGGCCAAAAAGCATGTGTGGTGTGTGCTTGCCTCAGAGACCATCTGTCCTGAGGCTTCCATCCCTGTCATTCACTTCTTCCTCGTCAATAATGACCAGACTCTACTTGCTGTGTAGGTAGCAGGTAACAACCCCTCATTTTGATGAAACTGTCCCAAAGTACCATTACTAGAGGTGATATCTTAATAGTTATCAGATGCACCAAATATGCAGCGTGCCATTGAGCTCCGCATCAAGGGTACCGGACCTGACCTGGATGCGGAAATGAGGCATCATTGTGCTGACAACTGTTAAGCTTCCTTAGGGATGCTGACCAAGATACGTGTTCTAAAATGCTCTATCTGTCTGTGTTTATCTCAACACAGAGAAAACCTCTCAGGTACATGCACAGTAGCACCCTTGGTCTATCTATCAAGGACCTGGACTCCTTGGCTCCCTGGATCTTCAGAGCTGTATGAAATCTATTCTCAGAAACCTGGGAAGATGGCAGAGATGACACTGGCAAGAGAGAATGGCTTCTCTTGGAGACACATTTATGATAAAGTAGTCGAATGCATCACGCAGAAGGAGGGTGTGGAGTGATGCAAGATCTGGAGAAATGGAGGTACACAGAGACACACGGTGAGCTTCCAACTGCCAGACCAAGGTCAACCTGCTGAAAATGGCTGAGCTCTCAGCGTTAAGCTCAGAAACCGAACCAGGACAAAGGCTTGAGTGATTTGGTTCTCACTGGAAAAGAACACATGCAACCTACAGGGGGAGACAGGAAGCAATTAAAATAATCCTTCCTTCTCAAGGACAGATACGTGTGTGCGTGTGCGTGTGTGTGTGTGGGGGGTGTTTGTGTGTGTGTGGGCGTGGGAGAGAGAGAGAAAGAGAGAGAGAGAGAGAGAGAGAGCGCTGGACAGAAGATGTAGCAAGCTTGAACATCAGGAAAGATGACTGAAGGGAGAGTGAACCACACTCTGCCCTCAACCAGAATTTTCTGAGGCCCCATGGACTGGAGATGTTATCTCAGACTTTGGGTTTGGTTTTCAGCTGTGTTCTTACTGGAGGAAACCCCTAATGGCAATGTCCTTGAAGACCCGCACACCACACCCCCCCCCAGAGCCTGAGAAGTGTTATTAGTGTTACTGTGGGAATCAGTGATATTTTCAACACTGATTTTAGTAAATTCAATATTTATAAGTCATTATCCATATGCTGTGTTTTGGGAACTGAAATAAAGTAGGTAATGGAAGAGGCAAACACTTCTCGCTTTCAATGGCTTACATTCTTGTGATACAGATGGACAATTAAACATCAAATCATATAAAACACATAGTCACAGCATGGTGCAAAGTAGTCCAAATAAAAGAGGAATCAGAAAAGAAGAACATATTGACTAGAAGAAAGTGTGTTGTGGTGAAAAGCCTTACCAAAGTGTGAAATCTAGGTAAAGAAGGAAACAATGAAGGAAGTCAGGCCAAGATCTCAGAAGAGCAGGGGCAAGGCTCATAGAGGACTCATTGTCACCAGCAATGCAAAATGCTACAATGTGTGCAAAGAAGCTGCAAGAACAAAAGGCAGAAGAGGTGCATCGTATCTCATCCCATCACAAAGGGGCTGATGTATTTTTTTTTTATTAGAAGCCAATGGATTTTTTGAGCATAAAAGAGATTGCTTTTACCTACCATGCACTTCTTGTCAATTGAAGCATGTAAGATGGTGGGAAATGCAGGTTTAGGGTGGAGGGAAGTAAGGTCATGCAGCTTCCTATGTGTGTACTACAAAGTTGAGCTGTGGAGGGGACAGCAAGATCTGCAACCATGAAGTCTGCAGAACAGTTATGACATTTCACGTGAATGTAACTCCTCGCGTGGCATTGAAGATCATCAAAGGGGGTATTACTGGTGACTACCAATAGCTTCTATCCATTCAGCATATGGGATGGGGGTCTCAGCTTTACATAATCAGAATAAAGAACAAATCATTTCATTACTGATAAAGAAGGAGAAATTGGTAGGAATACTTGAGAATAGCAGATCTTTGTCTTCTGAATGCCAATCAAAAACAAACAATGGCTTCAAGATCAGATATGGTAAACAGGCAGATATGATAAAAGTTGAGATGTGATTACTGGGTTTTATGACATGGTTTGAGAAGATAGTCAACTTTTTTTTAATGCAGCAACTACATAACTTTATGGAAACCATTGCCTTCCCCAAATATGTGTTTGTTCCTGGATCCTTGCTGAGATGTCTGTGGCTCTCAAGGCCGCAAATACCAGCCAATGGTCAATCAGTTATCATTCCTAAAACTTACAAATCCTCAAATGTAGTAGACATGAAATAAGAAGAGTTAAACATGACCTGGGAAGTGTGTGCAGAAGGGAGGAGGCAGACCTAAGATGCAAGGGGAAATTGTTTTAACTTTTTAAAATATCTTGTTTTAGAGATGAGCTACTTATACAATACCCCAGAGAATCTGACTCAGAGAGTGGATAGAACCATGAGACTTGGTAAGCTACTTAAAGGAAAAAATAAATAAAATAAGTCTTAATATATAAGACAGTAAAATTTAAAATTGTTAAGTTAATATTTTAAAAGTTTTCAGAATTGTTGTGGGGTTTAAACACTGTCTTAGTTTCTTATCCTTTTGCCGTAGTAATATATAGGCCAACAGAAGAAAGGGTCTACTTATTTTGGCTCATCGTTTAATGGCTTGAGGCATCTAGTCTACACCCACATCAGGAAGAGTGATGGAAATGTGTGCTCAGCTTGCTTTCTTCTTTTTACGCAGTCCAGAACCCCAACCCTGAAAAAGGAGACACCCACAGTGGACAGATGGTCCCACCTCAATTAGCTTCATCAATATAATCCCTTAGAATGCCTATGGATCCATCTTCAGTTGACCCAGGATCTCAACAAGTTGACAATGAAATCAACCATCACAGGAATCAACTATCACAGGAATCAACCATCATAGTTAATGACAGGAATCAAGCATCATAATTACCCATAGACAAGGGATGGAAATATGACGGTGTATACTCACTCTGCAGCAAGTCACCATATACCAATTTTTCCAGGTAAAGTTTTAAGAATTGTTCAAAACCATAAACACAGAAAATTGAACAATCATTAGAAAAGGTGGTAGTATTATCAAAATGAACATAGTGTCCTAAAATTTACTAGGTATGAGATGAAAAATAATCAAAGAACTAAAAGGGAGGTTGAAAATATAAAAATAAGAGAAAACACTAAAAGTATTGAATAGCCGGCCATGGGGGTATCTGAAAAAAATATAATGAAATATCTGAAAATTCAACGGAGAGATAAACAGCAGTGTAAGCTGATGACAAGAAAGAAAGACTGTTAGTCATAAAACTCAAAGAAAAATAAACATACCAAATAAAAAGTAGAGGACACCAAAGAAAGAGTCTGTTACACTGACTTAGAATATCACAGCAAATTCACAAACTGAGGCCTCTTAAATGGCTCAAAAGATAAAGGTGAAATTGTGAAGGCTGACAACCTGCATACAATTTCTAGGACCCACACAGTAGAAAAAGAAATCTCACTCTTCTAAGTTGTCTTCTGACTTCCACTAACACTATGGCACACACACACACACACACACACACACACACACACACACACAATAGAAACATAAATTTAATAAAAGCTTTTAATTCCCAGATTTAAAAGATAGCACACATGGAAAATATGGTATGCAATTAAACCATCTGCTGGCTAAACCTCTACAACTGCATTCAACAGTCTGTATGTAATGTTAATACATACAGTTTATCAATGTCAATCTAAAGAAGCCTGTCTGTCTGTAGTAGACAAAGATGAGCTCTAGCAAAAGACTGCCAAATTTTAGTGCAGAAGAATTTAGAACTTTAAACAAGAGTTCAAAGTCCTAAATAAAAGGAATGAAACACTGTATTATTCAAAGTTAGGGTCTATGGGCATCTCTGAACATGCCCCATCTTGTCTGATCTTGAAAGTAGCAATTGTGTCCTTCCTACCCACAAAGTCACTAAATCCCTGGGGAATCCTGTCAGGGATGCTCAGTGATTTGATGTCTGGTGCTTTTAGGAATGAGTGAAGGGTCGCAAGAGTCAAGAGAATGGGAGAAAGGAGGGTGATTGTCTGTCAATGTTCAAAACATTTAAAACTAGGCTACGTATGAATCAAGCTGAAATAAAAGATGAAACTCTCCAAAGAGACAAAGGCACAGACACCTAACCTTGGGGACAAATTCACATTAGGTGGTGAAGGCACATAAACACTACCCCAAATCAGAGAACAAACAAGCGGCATTGTACGCAGAGGAAAGACAATCACCTTTGAATTAACAATGAATATGAAAAACAATTGCTAGGTAGATTGAATACAAAGTAAAAGAAAAATTTTGGAAATAGAAATAAAAAATTAAAAGGTAGATCTGTTTTTAAAAATTGCTAAATTATTTAAAGAAAAGAGATTAATGAATTTGAAAATGGTAAATTACAATATTAAGTCAACCAAAAGATACTATAAAGCTAAAAAATAATTATAAGTGATAGGGACTATAGAGGATTCTAACCCAGGATATACATACATGTATCTGTATATAAAATAATATAGACACACATGTAAATACACACATTTATTTACACACATATGCATACATCCACACAGACAATATGTGAATATTATTTATACACGTGAATATTATTTATCAATTAGGGCTTCTTTTGTTTACAGTTTACAACCCATCATCCAGGGCAGAAAAGGCAGGAGCTCGAGGCAGGACAGGACGCTGGGGGCATGTCAGGGACTGGCTTCGACAGGTGCACCACTCACCAGGGTAGGGCGTGGGGATTGGAAAAGTTATTAACGAGCACGAAGACCTGAGTGAAAATAATAAAACAGAAGCACAGGATAGACCAGGGGAGCTGTAGTAGAGAGTGACAGGATCAGGGGTGGACATGGAAGTCCTCCTGCTTTTAATTTCCCATACTCTCTTAGACCCCAGTACAACAGGGGGAAGAAGACAAAGACTGTTGTAACATGATGCAAAGGACAACTAGAGCAATTACTTGCTTTAGTACTTGAGACATTAAGTCATTAATCCTTCAGAAAAACATTCTGTTATTTAGGCAGTGAACCCACCCTAGTCCAAGTATCCTGAAGGCAGCCACTCCCTAGGTCAAACCCTCTTAATTCAAAAGAAGGAGCAGAAGTATGCTTGAATTTCCTGACCTTTGGTCAGAGTGTAGGGGATCTAACTGTATGGGCCAACTTAATGTTCAAAATACTAAGCAACCACACCTTAGGTCAAGGTGTATAGCCACACTTGTTAACAACTTTGAGCATCCTCAGACTCTCTGACCTATAGACAGCGTGGAAATAGGCTCACATTTTGGGGCATCCACAGAGGCAGGAACTGAAACAGAGGCCAAGGAGGAGAGCTCCTTACAAAAGTGCTGATCCACAGGACTCAGTCAGTTTGCTTCCTTATACAACCCAGGATTACCTGCCCAGGGGTAGCACCACCCACATCAATCATTAATCAAGAGAATGTTCTACAGACAAGCCCACAGGCTAATTTGATGGAGGCATTTCATCCAGTTAGGTTCCCCATTGACAACCAAGATTAGTAGTGCCTTATACTTCATGCCTGTGACCCTTAGTGTGGGGAGGTTGACACAGGAAGATTATTATGAATTCAAAACCACCATAGACTACACAGAGTTATAGTTCATCCAATGAAGCTACAGTGTAAGACCCTCTCTCACTGAGAGAGAGAGAGAGGGAGAGGGAGAGGGGGAGAGAGAGAGAGAGAGAGAGAGAGAGAGAGAGAGAGAGAGAGAGAGAATTTTATACAGCAGATGCACTATTTGAAATGCTGTCACTAGGTTGGGAGATGTGCTATCAGCATTGTCTAGTGAAGCTCAATGCAGTCGCTTCTACAATATCAGTCCATTGTTCAAACGGTTACACTTGATCAGTGGGTGGTATTCCGGCATGATACACAATGTGACAGCTGCCGACAGAAGAGTACTACAGCTACACAGTGGAATACTGTGCATCAGCAGTAGTGAGCACCGTGAAAGCACTAGAGGGGACAAGCTAAATGTTCATGTAGCAATGGCTGGATACCACTAATGGCTGTTCATACCACTCTTGAATGTGGGATGTAGACCCTACATGGAACATGTCACTCCCACCCTAATAATGACAAAAGGTGATGTTGTATGAGTGAGCTGAGGCCACAAGCCACCACAATGAACTAAGTCACTGTCTCCCTTACTGTCCTGTGGCTGCTATAAAACACCATAACTAAAAGCAACTTACAGAAGGAAGAGTTTCTTTTGGATTTTGAATTCCAGAGGAATAAGCATCTGTCATGGAGAGAGGCATGGCAGCAAGTGGTGTGTGTGGTAGCAAGACCAGGGAACTGAGAGCTCACATTTCCACTTGCAAAGAAGAACCAGAGAATGAGCTAGGTGTGGGCAGAGATTTTAACCTTGAAGGCTTCGAAAGCCTTCCCCTAATGACGTACTTCCTGCAGGAACACCACCCCTCCTCAAAGACCCCTAAACAGAACCAACAATGAAGGACCTAGAGTTCAAGTATCTGAGTCCACAGGGGACATTTCTCGTTCAAACCACCAGTCCCCAAAGTAACTGTCCCTTCAAAGACAGAGATATACTGACACATCTGATAGAGCACATGAAGATGGCAAAAGTAGCCAGGCAGACTAACATGGGAACTGGAGCAGCTAGAATCTGGATGGGAGTTTCTGCACACTCCCTTTAACCCCATCTAATATGTGGCATGGTCTGTGTCACAACCGCTCATCTCACCGCAAGACAGCCAGGGATTGTGCCTGGGAAGTGAGAGAAGCCATAGCCAGCTCCCAGGAAGTCCACTGACAAACAGGCGGGGCCTTGAGGGGTTCACAGCTGGATGCTCCCTCATTGGTATTTCCATGGAATTCGATGTGGTATAATCCTGCCTGGAAAAAACGGTGTCTGGGCAAAACTACCTCAGCAATCATCCCATTCATGGATGCTAGAGTTGATCCTCACCTTTAGAAAACAATATCACCTTTCAATAACACTTCACTGAACACATGAGCTCCCAGACTGTCTTGACTTACACTGCTTGGCTGCTATAGCCAAGTGTTATAGGCAGATGGTTATTTCTCACAGTTCTGGATGCAAGAGAACTTAAGATGCAATTTCCTAACAAGGGCTCTTTCTGGATTTTGGACAGTAGTTTTCTCACTGGAAATATGTAATTGGAAAAGGCAGATCTAGCCACCCTTTCTTTTCCACTTCCCAGTAACATCACTTGAGTCTCTAGATTTCTGTATTCCAGTTTTGAAGGGACAGAAATGTTCATCTCATTCTGAGTCTGGAGATACTATATGCAAGATCAGCTAGTCAGAGTTTCATCTGTGAACGGACAGAGGGCTCTGCAACACAATGGACAAGTGCTGAATGGTCCCTAGTCCTCTCTCAAAGAGCCTTCTGGCTACACAGTGGGGTGGCCACACTGGAGGAGGAAAATACTTAGGTCTCTCAGAGACCAGGAGAAAAGGAACTTGGTGGGCAAAACTGGAACAAAAGTCATCACGTGACTGCTGGTGGAGGTTATGGCATGTAGGAGGAATGGATTCCTAGAAAGGCATCTTTCCAGGTGCACAATCCAAATCATCAGCTTGGGGTACAGGGAAAGACACCCCAACACCTCTGAAAGGATGGGCACGCCCAACTAGGAAAGCAAGTTGGTTTCTAGAAGTGGTCACGTTTTTACAGGTGCTGTTCATGAAGTGACAGATTCTTGGTAGCTATCCTGCCTCTGCTGTAGGTCAGTAAGAGCCAACAGTACAGACAAGGATAGGCAGATAAAGGATAAACAAAGTCTGTGGAAACACAGTGTATCAATATATGTCCCCATTGTTGCCACCTAAGCCATCTGGCTCCCTTCTGCCTTCAAGCATCTGCCTAAGAGTCTCTTATGTCTATCTCTCACTCAGGAAGGCTGTATTTTCCGGCTATTTAGGGTTCTGGCTGAGAGATGTTTTTCTTCTGCCCTATTGGCTTACTGGTTTTGTCATTCATTTATCCACCATAGACACATGGGTACTTATTTTATGCACTGGCTTCTCATCAGTAACTCCCTTACTTTCTTTGGTCAGATTGCTTCAGATTAATCCACTGGGAGTTCCTTCATCAGGCAGGCTCATGTGCTGTTAGAAAAGATGATCCCCAGGAAGGTTTCCTGGACACAAACTATCACAAGGAACTGTCTACACAAGCCAGGAGTGCTACATAAGTGAGGGTTAATCCATGACTTAGCAACTACTGCACAGCACTGTGGAGGAACTGAATGATTACAAGTTGACAACTTCTCAAATGCCCTGATTTCAAGGACATTAATCCCACAGCAGAGATCTGCTAGATATGGGAGAAGAACCCATTTTTAAATACATCCTGAATTCTCCTGGAAACATAAGATTTCCCATAACTGTGAGTCTATCTGCAGAAGATCTGCTAATGATGGCCCACTGAACTCCAGCTACTTAAAAAGTCCTTTGAAGAATACCGTAAGAGCTAGCTCTTCCTTCTCCAACATACAGTTAGAGGTTTTCTCATCAGTGCACATGCAGCTATGATGCACAGGTTGGGCTCTACTTCTCTCCCCAAAACTTCTAGAAAAGCTCAGAACACTTACGAATGACAGATATTCAGACCAACAGACAACACCAGACACTAGCAGATCCACACAGAACAGCCTCTCGCCCCCTGAGTGGGTCACTGCCCAAAGAACCAAGCCTAGAGCCTTTGTACAGAATAGCTTTCTGTGAGTTATCTCCTTTAGTATTTATATATGGAGAAGAAAAAAAACAAATATTTTCAGATTTTAAAAACTGGAATGAACTAGAACTAACTTGTTTGACAAAGGTTACATGCTTGATTAATAAGTCAAAAATACCCAGCATGCATTTGTTTTTCCTATTTTCTTCTGCTTTGAGCAAATAGACACAGTCAAGGCTCTGTAAAAGATTGTGAGTACTCAAGGCTTGTCACACTGCACTCATCCTCCATTCTGGTAAAATAATTTAATGGAGTTTTTTTCACTTACTCCCATTAGATGTATTGTGTGGTTCTTAAAAAAATCAATAACCATTTAAATATAGCAAAATAATCTCCAGACTGACACTTTCATAGTTAGCATGAAAGACTGAAATTCTCAAGCAATGGAAAACATTTAATATTCATAGACACAGTAAAATGGTCTACAGAACAATAATTAATAGTATCATGACAATCTGTCATGTTTTATTAGGTAAAAATTATTTGACTTTGCTTTTAATACCCAGATTTATATATGCTGATGGATGGAATATTCATAATGCCATTTTACTGTTAAACTCCCCAAGTTTCACTTCATATTTTAAAACTAAACAATTAATTTTTCCCGTGTGCACCCTATCTAAATAGACTGACATGAATTTGTCACTTATTCTAATTATGCATGCAAAATAATTTGCAGACAGCAACACAGTCAAGCTGTGTGTGGGGTGTTTAATATTCATAGGTTTGAGCCATGATTAGCCTGCACTTGCTACAAGATTCCTGCTCCTTGGAGCACATCAATTCTGGTAAACTTTGTAGTCAGGGAGCCTAGTCCATCCTCTCCTGTTGTTTCCCTCTCTAAGTCTGCTTCCCACGCAACTGTGTCCTTCTGGTAGAAGTCCAGTCTACACAAGTACCTGCAGTCAAAACCAGAGACAGCACTCCAATTGTCCCAGGGTAGGGTTGGGGATGGATGAGTGAGATGTTTGAGAGAGTACCGGGGAACCAGAATGAACCCAACTTCCTACTGGAGAAAGAACTCCAAGTGTGTGTCCCACAGATAAGCCTGAAATGTCTGATGTAAGTCTATATGCCCCAAAGTGATTCCGGACTGGACCGCTGCTGATCTCAGCTCCAGTGATGGGTATTTTGGCATGGCAGATATTACTCTTATTATCCCTTCTGAGGCCTGGCCATGCTTTTATTTGATAGAGACAATTGATAAAGGCATTCAGAAACATACTATCAACAGGAGCATGTTCTGTACTCAAAGTCACCTTTTCCAGAGTCCTGTGAGATATGCAGCATGAGTAGGACCATGGATCCAAAATGACAGCAAGAGATTCATTGAATAATTTAGTATAAAATTGTCACATAGAGAATAGAAAATAATGAACTCAAACACAGATGATAATGAAATCTTGGGAATATAAAATCACATGGGACTAGTGAGGAAATACAGGAAAAAGAGGAAGAGAAGGCGTCTGGGCTGACAGTGAACTGGGAACCAGATTTTAACAATTCAGTGTGGCAGGAAAGATTGGAGAGACACCAGGAAGACTGGAGATTGGGGACTGAAATGAAGACAGTGAGGACAGACACAAAGTTCTGGTTTCTGTCATCACTGAGCAACAGCAGATGGGCTGCATATGTAAAGGGGAGTGTCTGAAGATAGGAGACGGGGAGAGAAGCAACCCAGGAGGTGATGGAACAGCTAGCACTGTTTGATCACTCTTGAATGCCTATAACTAAAATCCAAATTCATTTTTTTCTGTGCCAGAGTGAAGGAGAAAAGAAGTAAGAAATTGGGAAGGAAGGGGAGAACACATTGGCACAGGGGAGATGCAGAGAGTGATGGAGAACCCCTCTTTCCCATTGCAAAGAAGAGAGGACATTCCTATGGCTGACTGGGAGGGACTCCAGGATACCAACATGCCTGTTTAAATAATCAGGGCTATTCTTCCCCAAATTATAGTCAATTATCATAAAGTAGTCCCACACTAGCTGAGAATAGAGTATAACAAAGGTCTCTTTATTTAGGGGTAGACTCACAGATGAGCAGTCCTCTGCATGAGTGGGGAACAGGAAATGAATCCAGCAGCCAAGGGGATGCAGACATTTTTACATCTGTATATATAGCATGTGTAGCCACACCCAGAGTGAGCCAGTATCTTAAAGGCTATTGGCTGAAGGAGTTTCCACAGTGCCTCCCCATATTGTCTAAATAAAAGAATTCTAAGCCTAATACAAAACTATATACAATAAGAACAAATATTAAGTATAAAAATTATAATTACAACCAGCATAAATAATATCAAGCAAGAAACATATGCTAAATGTTTTAATAGTTATTGTATCCTAAGAAATCTAAGTCTTGTATGTATCAGAAATGGCTTGGCTAAGTCATGACAGGGAAGTAACTACCACTATCTAGTCTTTAACCCCACTAAAGACCTGAGAAGGGAAATAATATTACTTTAGTAAATAGAAAGTGTAACCAAACAACTTTAAAAATGTGTAAGAAATGACAGACAACCAACTATCTGGGCAATTACCCAAAGTCTCATTTATAACAGTGGAGCAACCAACTTTGGCTAAGGTGTAGAGTAACTGACAGATCATTTTTAGAGGCAGGAAAAAATTTAGAACTATCTCATCCTGTCTTGGCAAGGTTTGGCAGGCTTTTTTTTGCTTGTATCCTGTTTGTCCAGTCTGGACACCAGGCATTTTGTCAGTGGTCAAGGCATGGGCAGTTATTTGCCCAAAGGCCAGTTCTGCCAAGAAGTAAACAAGCTCCAAGTGGAGTGTCTTCAGTGCTCTACATTCTCTTACAAATAGATCAGTGCTGTGAGGAGCAATCGTGTCTCATGCCAACAGAACTCTAAGTTATTTAAATGCCATGTTCTACAGATCCTTGAAGTGGTTGAAGGTTACCTATCTATTCAGAATACAATCTCTATGTATCTAAAGAACCTGATTTGTCTAATTATAACTATGACAAACATGGATGACTATTGACCTATAATTCTTAATACCTATATAACTTAAAGACTAAGACTTCATATTAAAGGATTAAACAATCTTTAAACAACTGTGCAACAAATGACAGAAACAACTGGCTACCTGGACAATCACACAAAGTCTCATATTGGAGCAACCAACTTTGGCTAAGTCCTAGAGTAACTGACAGACCATTTTCAGAGGCAGGACATTTTTCAAAACTGTCTTATCCTATCATAGCAGGATTTGAAAGTTTTTTTTTTTCTTGTATCCTGCTTGTGCTGTCCAGACATTGTGTATTTTGTCAGTGGTCAATGCATGAGCAGTTCGTTGCCCAAAGGCCAGTTTTGCCAAGAAGAAAACAAGCTCCACGTGGAGTGTATTTGGTGCTCAATGTTATCTCATGAATAGATCGGTGCTGCCAGGAGCAATCATGTCTCACATCAACAGAACCCTAAGTTATTTAAATGCCATATTCTACAGCTCTTTGAAGTGCTTGAAGATTACCTATCTATGCAGAATACAATCTATATGTATCTAAAGAACCTGATTAGTCTAACTATAAGTATGACAAACATGAATGAAAATTATGAGGCATTTATACATGGAAGTGTAAAAATTATAAACAATATCAAGCAAGAAACATATGCTAAATGTTTTAATAGTTATTATATCCTAAGGAATCTAAGTCTTGTATGTATCAGAAATAGCTTGGCTAAGTCATGAGAGGAAAGTAACTTTCATTGACCTATAATTCTTAATACCTATATAGTTTAAAGACTAAGGTTTTATATTACAATACCAAACAATTTTTAAACAACTGTGCAGCAAATGAAGACAATGACCTCAAGATGTAAATGATATATAAGTATCTTGATCAGAGGTAGAAATGTATAGTGCAATATAATAAATATATCCTAAAATTGTATTAGTAAACAAAATGTCTTAAGCAGAGATAGAAACATGCATGTATACAATATGACAAAATAATTTTACATGGGTGTAAAAATATTTTAAACAGAAATGGGAGCATATTTAATATAATGAATATGTTTTGAATTTGTATCAATATATAATAATCTATACCAATATAACTTGTTTATAAATAATAGCTCACAAATATTTACTTTATTACACACTATTATTATTATGTGAGTAAGCTCACACTAATATACCTATTAATCTCAGGGTTGTGGGTTTCTGCCCCACATTGGGTGCCAGATGTAGTCAATTACAATAAAGTAGTCCCACACTAGCTCAGAATGGAGTATAATAAAGTTCTCTTTATTTAGCGGTAGACTTACAGATAAACAGTCCTCTGCATGAGTGGGGAATAGGAACCGAATCCAGCAGCCAAGGGAATGCAGACATTTTTACATCTATATATGGTACATGTGGCCACACCCAGAGTGAGCCAGTATCTTAAAGGCTATTGGCTAAAGGAGTTCCCACAACACCAAAGCAAACACTTCTTCTATTTCTTTGGCTTGTGGGTAAGTAGGTGAGGTAACTTCAGGTCACCTAATATTTTTCCATCAAGTTTCATCCCTAAAGGAGGGAGAGGGTTTCTCCCATGCTAATTTTGAGCTTGAGTAACACTCTCTAGCTTAATGTATGCAGGTCTCATACTAAATCAGCAGTGAGATGCCTAGCAGCCAAGAAAGACTATTTCTTTTCCTTTTGCCACCATTCCCTGGGAAAGGAAATGCTGGCTGGACCAGGGCAGAGCACATGGAAGAGTGTTTTGATGATGTACAAGGAAATTCCCTCCAGAACCTTCCCTGAGAGAGCCATCTTCTGTTGGGAGCTGTGAACCCCCCCCCCCCCCCAGATCCTGAATTTTTGGTAAATAACTTTTAATGCTTACAGCTGCTCTGAGCACAAGACCCTCAGAAGTTCCTGATGGCAGGAGAGTGGTTACTGGTGGTTTTGGCTGGGGCATGGCTATCAGTTAAGGATCTCTATATAAGCAGCTCTGGTACACAATAGAGGGGCATCCTTGTTTCAAGAATGACCCATGTCTCTGTCTATGAGTCTTTGTGTGTTTCAATCTCCAGCTCCTTGCTGGATTCACAAACTGTATGGCAATGCATAGAGCACAGATGGGCATGATGTGCCACAATCTTCCTCACACCCAGGAGTTGATAATAAATTAGCTGGAAGATTAGAATTAAACATCCCATATTGAAGAAACATCGTCTTGATGGTAAAGAAGACTCAGAGCAGACAGGCAAAACTGGAAGCATCTTGGTGGAAAGTAGATCTCCCCAACTTCAGGAAGAAGTAGAAGAAGGGGTTGCCTAAGTTGAGAACAGTCTAAGCCCACGAGTATTTCTCATCTCCAAGGGTGACTTACAGACCATAAGTAGATAATCTGCAATGGCAATTAAGATAATGGTGGGTGGAGAGCCAAACCCACAGAAGCCAGAGGAACAGGGCAGGAGCAGGGCGGGGCAAAGAGAGAGCAAATTCCCAAAATGGCAACAAGAAACCATTTAAGCTGGGAATTCAGGCAGCTACAGGTACTGTTTATGCTCCATCCGAGTTGATTTTTCTTATTTCCAGATCCCAACAGAAACACCGGTCTAGCAGGATGTGCTTCCTCTTTGGAAATGGGGTGGAAGATAAAGCTGGAAAAGACCATCTGGGACCAATTCCTAATACAAGCCACTGCATTCCCTAAGTGGGGCTGAGTTTTACATGCATAACTCAAACAAGAACGCACAAAATCTTCTATCTGTACTTGGTCCATCTAGCTCCCTTCCCCACGGCAGTATTTAAGTAGCACCTGTGTCTCCCCAGCTCCCATCCCCAACTGCCACCACCATAGCTTGTTCAGAAAGTTTTTCTTCTCCAGATACTTTGGGACTGGGTTGGCTGTGGCCAGGTTCTGGCTCTGGATAGCTGAGCAGCAGTCAATTTTGGAGCTACATGTAACCATTTTTAAAACTTTCCTATGTGGATCAAATATGCCCTGGCATAAAGGGGGTGCCTCCACAGGACTTCACACCTCCTCTCCACCACGGGAGGCTTTCCCTGTGCCAATGGATGAGGAGAAGAGCTCTCCGTGTGCTGCTGACAAGACTCTCCTCTGGTCTAAAAAGAATGGAAAGACTCAGAAAGCATTTTTCTAATTCTGTGGGGTGCAGGCTACCCACCCGGCATGCCTTCTTGCTTGTAACTGTAAGTACAGATGTATGCTTCCCCTTTTTAGTCAGAGCATTAGCTTTTTGGTTTATGGAATTAACCCCTGCCCTCCATGCATCTCCTGCTTGCTTGCTGTTGCTATTTTAAGCACTGAATCTGCTGGGCACTTTCACCATAAGGCTCTCACAGTGTTATATAAACTGTGACTCTGTGAATTCTCCTCATCTCACACAACATCATATTACAAACTCAAGCTCATTCACTGATGGGTAATGTTTTAGAGTTTCAAGAGAGGCCAGTTTTCTACCAGAAACACGTAGAACTAGTTGCATTAAACTGTTGTCTTCTGGCTTGTGCAAATGAATTGTTTTAGAGCTTCCCCACCTGCACTGTGTGGACCAAAACTTGCCTGGATACCTGGATACTGTGCCTTTCTGCTGTGTCCTAGCCTCTTGTTACCCCCATCATGCCTCCTCCTTTTTAAGCACAAGCCAATCAAATCGGCCTTAATCCAGCTACCTCCTGCCTGAGGCTCTCACAGGCAGCTCTATCACCAAAGGCTAATCACCCCAGAGCCAGTAAACTGTGTGAGCCAGAACTCATCCCAAACAGTATAGACAATTCTCAGCCCACCTGACACACCTCCTCCATTATTTCCTTGAAAAGTGACACAGGAGCGTCTTTGTCCTTGAAGTCACCATTGTCTCCTCTAGTTTTGCTTGAACTGCACCATGTGATTTGACCATCAACCTCTTAGCAGGTCTAAACAGAACTTGCTTCTCACTCCAGTTTCTGGAGATACACAGCTAACAAAAACCTAAAAGTGGAGCTAACTGACCCTTCTGAGTCATTTTAGTTCTCAAATCCCTAGACTTAGTGAAAAATCCGCTGACATCCTTACTCACAGGGATGAACTAATTCTGTTTGCTTTGCAATTTCTTCCCCTTCTCTTTCTCCATTTGTTTGATTTTTATGTAAATTCTACTGAAAGAAATAAGATGTAATTGCTGCGTCTCATCAAAGGGAAGGGAACTGCAAGCATCACGGGGAAAATGAAATCGTTTTACATATTCGTATTTATTAAAATGAATCTGTGGGTTTTGGTATCTTCTACCAAGGTAGATTTGAATACCTTTGGTGATGTTGAGGGGAATTTAACTCTTCAAGTCCAGGTGCCACAGGAAATGAAATCAACCAGCTTCTCAGCCTTGATCCCTTTGGTAGCCATGATGCTGAATGCCCTCAGATATCTGAGGCCGGTCGTGAATTAGTCTGCAAAGGAGAATGGAGAGCATCCTCTCCTGCACACGGTTCTGGAGTGTGCTGTCTGCATCATCTGTTCTGCTTTCTAGGATATTTGGGCTTTCTTTATTTCACCCTCATGTTTATTTATGAGAACAGGCATACATGCATGCATAATAATCCCCCCAGGTAGGGAGACCAAACTCACATAAATGTAAATGCTGACAATTACAAATGACTGCTGCAGAGATTATCTTAAACCTCGTGTTTTTACAAGCGTCTCTCACTATCCTTGCTTTATTTTTAACAGATACACAAAAACACCATTGTCCATACTAATGGGGAGCAAGCTGCTCTTCAGCGTGAACATGTATGAGCACTGTGAGAGTTCAGCACAGGGAACACTTACCCCTTAGGCTTCAGCCGACGCTTCAGAAGAAGCCTAAAGGACCTTCCTGCTGCTGAGTTTTAGTGTGCAGCATGTGACTATTACCTGAAGCCCACTGCCGAGGCAGCATACTAGCTCCTCTATCTCTACCCAGTCCTTTCTTTTTTTTTTTCTTTCTTTTTTTTTTCTTTCTTTTTTTCTTTTTTTGGTTTTTCGAGACAGGAGTCCTAATTGTAATCTACTGACCAATCTTTCCCCATCAATCTTTTCCTCCCCTCCCCCATACACACCCTGTCTCCCACATAGAGGGCACACAAATGCCTGTACCTGCAGGTTTCATTAACACCCCTCCCCAAACCACCCTGCACACACACATCAATAAACTACTTTTAAAAAAAATGTTTTTTAAGGGACCTGGAAAGAAACATTATGGAAAGTTCAAGAGCTTTTGTTAAAGTTTTAGAAATTTTGTAGGCTCTTTTTTTTCTTTTAAACAGAGGCTTCCTAATGATTAAATTCTATAAACTTTTAATTAACTATATTTAATACAAAGGAAGCAAATGCATGCATGAAATTAATCTCCCAGTTGCTCTACTCTATTGAACTATTATTATATCTAAGTTGGGGTTCTCGGGGGATGTACACAAAGTTCTGCAGAACCTATGCGCGTTGTAAAGCTACCTGGGACAGGCCAGCGGGCAGCCTATGTGAGCCACCATGAGCACACTTTTACTATGCAAATCAACGGATTGGAAACTACTGTTACTTTTTAAAATATTTATTTATTCTATGTATACAAGCGCTTGGCTTACATGTATGTCTGTGCATCACCAGAATTCTGGTGTCCATAGAAGATGGTGCTGGATCCCTTAGGACTGGAGTTTCAGAAAGCTGCAAACTGCCATGTAAGAATCAAGACCAGGTCCTCTGGAAGAAAAGTACCTTTAACTGCTGAGATACCTCTTCAGCACACAAAAGCTAATCTTATTTGTTCATTTAAAAAACTTCTAGACAAGAGTTTTAAAAAACGATAACATAAACAGAAGCTAACGGTAGGTTTGTTTGTGCCTCCACATTATAAATGGAACAAAGTCCTAGGTGAACACGATTTTACTATACAATGCCATTTTTTTCTAGTTGATAAAAGAAGCCACTAATGACTTTCCTCACGTGTCTTCGTGCTGCTCTTCAACCTTCCTCATGTGTGTGTGGACATTTGAGGCAGCACCACAGAGAGATGCATTTGTCACTAAAGTGCATATTTCAGGTGAACAATACTCTAGTACCATGGCCACCCATGGCAGGTAGAGCTGGGAAAGGAGCCATGGCAACCCAAAGAACAAAGGACATCCTTGACTTTTCCAGACTTTGGGAGGGAGGGCTCTCTGCGGATGGTGGTGTAGAGAAGGTAGGAGATGGACTCTAAGATCCTAACTCAGGTTGCCTTGAGCCTGGGTGGTAAGAAGCAAATTCTACTGCTTGCGTTGCGTTGGGCAATTATATGTTGGGAGTTCAGCAAAAACTCGGGGTGTTTTGGGCCTGAGATGGGAGAGAAGCTGCAGATTGCCACGGATAATCCTGCCCAAGTGGGCTGCATCTGTGATCTAATATTAAGGAGATTGTTTGCAAATCCATTGGAAGAAGTATGTGAGCTTCAATATAGTATATAAAAATAACAAAGAACATTTCATATTTTATTCATAAATTATTGCACATTTTAACAGTAAAATACGTAAAATTATATAATTAACCTGCATTCCTTGCATTTACTGATAGATAGGTGTGTTAGCCTGACACCAAGGACCTGAGTCTCTGGAGCCTGGGAATTCTCATGAGGCTGCACTATACTCTTTGCTCTGCCGTCACACATTGCTTTCACTGCCATGTTGTAGGAATCCTGGAATGGTTCCAGACCAGACTGTCCTAGGGAAAAGGGGGGCAGCAGGGGAGGTGGAATCAATGCTGGCACTCTTTTGAGAGCCATCCATCTCCACCCTGCTGCCTCAGGCCCAGGCCCACCTGGTCTCCAGGTCTGCCTGGTTACCACCTGCAGTCACAGCATGCAGGGGGCATCAAGAGGTCTATGGGCTCACACTGTATTTGCTTCTCACTCCTGCACTTCCCTTTCTCCTCAGCATTGTGCTTCTCCTGGTGATGGCAGTCCCTGACTGTGTGCACCCCAGTCAGCTCAATCCCTGCTTTTCTATGTAGACAAATCAGTGAAGCAGAAGGAGGCTGGCTTCAGTTCTGCTACACTGATTATGTTGACGGTCTGTATTTAGAGAGCAGAAAGATGTCCAGAGGAGCTGGGAGACAAGGTGAAGTGAAGGGTGAGAAATACAGCAAGGGCCGCAGTGTGGCGCTACTGCTCACAGACAGGAGAGGATAGCGTATCAGTGTGTTCTACATGCCGGTGAGCATCTACTCAAAACACGTGCTGCACCCACACACACACACACACACACTCACATGTGTACACGTGCACACACAGACAAACATGTACATATACACATGTATGTGTGCATACGATACAACATATACACAACAGTACACTCACACACTCACACTCACACAGACTCATAACACACACTCTCAAACTTGCACACTCACACTTCCATTCACACACACTCATCCAAACACACACCCACAAACTTACACTCATTCATATTCACACACTTGCACACTCACATTTTCACACTCAGATACACACATGCTGCTTGTTTCAATGATCATTTCTCAGAGAATTTTCAATGCATATGTATTATTCATAAGAAGTAGTGCTAAGATATCTTGTTTAGTGGCACTTATTAGGCACAGATCACTAACAAAGTAAACATGTCGGTGAGAAAAGGAAATAATTAACCAAGAATGTTCATTTTAAAACTTTAGAAAGATCTATTTTATTCTAAAATTTAAATTCATTGTTTTAAAAACAAACATGGGACAGGGAGGGAAGAATGGGATCGGGAGGGGATGCTGAAGGAGACAGCTAAAACTAGCAACCATTGAGGGGCCGAATACAAGCCTAGTGGAGTGGAAGCTTCCTAATATATACATACAAATGAAGGTGACCTAAATGAAATCACCAAATAATGGGGACACAGAGCTCCAAATGGACATCTCTTGTCACCAAATGAAGCCTCAATATTAGGAATGAGTTACATCTAATTGAATTGTTAGCCAAAAGGGTCCTCTGGGAATCCCTGAAAAACCCAGGCTGTTGCTCTCCACAAACTGACAGCAAGGCCTCTGCTGTTGAAGAAAACACCTACACAACACAGTGAAACTGAGCCAGTGTTAGATAGTGTTCTTGGTACTCATCTGCCTGCATGCAGCCAGACATCAACCCCACTACAAATCCTTTGATCTGCAATAGTGTCCTACCAGCCAGATACACTGGTGCAATAGGGGCCCAATAGCCTATGGGAGTAACTAACTAATATCTGATTTGACTTAAGTCTCATTATAGTGGCATATTATTTGTATTTTGATAAACAAATCTTGCCTGAAGACCAGAGGCAAAACTAAAGCCACTAGAGGTCAGGTAATAGTGACACACACCTTTAATCCAAGGATCTGGAAAACAGAGGGAGATAGGTTCCTGTGAGTTCAAGGCTACCCTGGGCTACACAAGATCAATACAGAAAACAATCCAGATGGTGGCGGCCTACACTTTCAATCCCAGTCCTAGGGAGTCATGCCTTTAATCCCAGCACTAGAGGGGATATAAAATGGGAGGAGAGAGAGTCTTAGTCTGCTTAGTTTATGGTCACCCAACCTTGGCAGAGGTAAGACCACTCTAGTGGCTTGGCTGCTTTGCTGGTTTTCTGGTTGAACCCCAATTTCTGTCTCTGGGTTTTTATTACTTATGTTATACCCATTCCATGAACTGGGTCCATACCCGACACTGCTTGGATGACTAAGAACCTGAGACTAGACAGCCCGTAACCTATGGGAAAACTGGATACTAATAGCAGTTTTACTAAGGATGTAGCAAGAACATGACTCCTAAAGACATTCTGCTGTATTCATAGATCAGCGCCTTCTGCAGCCATCATTACAGGAGCGTCATCCTGCAGCAGATGGGAACAAACACAGAGACCCACAGCCAGACAAGAGGCAGAGGGTGAAAGGCCTCAGAACACTCAGCCCTAAATGGGATATCTCCATCACGTCCCTCCCCTCAGGGCTCAGGGAACTCACATTAGAGGGGACAGAAAAGATCACAGAGCCATAGGGGATAGAGGACACCAAGGAAGCAAGGCTGTGGAAACACAAAAGGACAGACACACATTAATTCAGAGACTATGGCAGTATGCACAGGGCCTCTACCTGATATGGTACCAGAGCTAAGAGAAGTGGACACATGTCCCCAGCCCCAGGCCAGAAGTTATCTCTAATTGATAACCACTTTGCAAAAGAAAATTTGGTTTTCTCCAAGGGAGTCTTT